>NW_024353906.1:739866-1299011 GCF_902729225.1 Pteropus medius | reverse complement strand
AAAGAAAGAAAGAAAGAAAGAAAGAAAGAAAGAAAGAAAGAAAGAAAGAAAGGAAGAAAAGAAAAGAAAGACAGACAGACTACAGCAATAAGAACAGTTGGCTAGAAAAAGTAAAAAAACAAAGACCTAGGATTAAAAGAGAATTTGAAAATCCCCCCCAAACCCCTGGACCAAGTCCAGCTTCAATTACACAAGGGTTGTTTGGAGACAATACAGAGGAAGAAATATGGTTTCTTTGATCATCAAAAGATGAGCTGTTTGCTTAAAAAGATAGTGTTCCTATAACTCTCTCTAGTTGCACACACACACACACACACACACACACGCACACACATGCACACACGCACATCAACCACAACCAAGTGTTTTAATATTGATATGGAAGGAAAATAGAAATCACTTATTTTGCTGAAATAAAAGTGTTTCAAATCCAGAGAGGGTGATTTGGTTTTGAGGATTTTTAAGAAATATCACTGTATCCAATTCTTTTCTATCACCTCCTCTGTAATACAAAACCTTCAATAGCTCTTAAAATTGTAGCATTTTCTTCTGTACAGAGAGAAAAATTTGTGTTGCTATTGCAGCAACATCTAAACAGTTTCCTGTAAACTTTCTGTGATGGAAGTCATAGAATTTATGATAAAACCCTGTAGAGTGGTGAAACAAATTTCTTTCATATTTATCATTCATTTTATTCAGTGTGCATTTGAAGGAAAACCTTTTAAGAACACCAATATGTGAGAAAGCTACACCAACTAAATTTATTGTTAAGTATCACATCATTGGTCCTCCTGGGAGTTCAGGAAGAAAGCTTAAATCACATTTCCTAACACATTGGAGAGCTTCCCAGAGATGTGATGGCCCACAGAGGCAAACCATCCAAAGCACACTGGAATCTCAGAGATGGCGACAAAGAAATATCACTTTGCTTAATAAAAGCAAAGTTACTCTTTTTTTTCTAACAAAGTACAAACTCTCTCTTACCCCATTTTTTCTCCTTTCCTCCCCCCGCCCCCTCCTGTTTCACCTGACTAAACTGTAGGTATTTGTTCCATCACCTGACTTAGGGGCTGGCTAGAAATATTAGAGAAAAACAATCTACCATTGTTACATGAGACAACAACCTTTCATGTCCTTGAAGCTCACCATGACCTTTCATCTTTCCTATCCCCAATGGTCTCTCCTAACAACTAAAACTACACTCAGTTGGGCTGAATTCCAGATTGTCATAAAAAGAACCCTGTCCTTTCAAAACAAAACCAATTTTTACACCAAGGTGGGGGAGAAACACAAGTCCATTGTTCCCTCACAGATGGAAGTTGGAGTTACTAAGGCAACTGCTCTAATCCTCCTTTTTACCACCTTTTTCACATCACTGGCCTATCAAGTATGCTACCTTTTAACTCATAAGCTCAAAAGCTGGTAGTCTAACTGGCTGCCCTAATTAGCTACGATTTTCACACTACAGACAACATGATGAGCTAATCGAAATTTGCAAAATAATGACGTACCTCCAGCAAATATTCCTCCTCCTGAGGCCCAGTCTTAGAATAACAATAATGAGACCATTATTAGAGAAGGGCATTAAAATGCTGCACTGCTGCTAAACAGAGAACTTAATTGTTCTGGTCTTGTCCATTGAATCAACAACCTATTGTTGTGGACTTGAAAAATAAAGGACTGGAGAATGGGTGCCATGATGATTGGTCTGTGCGGCCATACCAGCACTCTGTAGAATTGTTTTCTTTTGAAACTCTTGATGGACTAGTAGTTTTGTTTAAAAGTAACATAAAAGGCGATTGTCTGGATAAAAAGTCCTATTTATTGAAATCCTTAGAAGCAGTTGCATGGATTTGTTCGTGACCCCTGAGATAAAAACATAGTGACCATAATAACACCATTTGTAGAGAGCCCTGTTACCACTGCCTACAGTAACATAAGATAAGAGACAGTCTTTTCTAGCTACTGTAGGAAGGAAGGAAGTACTTCTGAGCAGAAAGCAAGAATGATAAAAGGTCAAATACTGGATAAAGCTCATTAATCTCTGAAAGGGAGACTTTTAAAAATAATGCTAATTTAAGAATTCTGCACAATTGCTACAGATTCAAACACATGTAAAAAGACTCACAGCTCTTCTTCCCCTCCCTACCCCTTCACTTTTAAGCTTCTTTCCTTTGGCTAAAAAGGAAAAAAAAAATTGTTTTTAAAAAGAGGATTAAAATAAAATGATTATTAAATAACTGAAGCAAGATGTCTCAGGATAACCTGGAGAACAAGAAACTCAGAGTTTTCCAGATAATTATTCTTATGGTCATCCTCAGTCTATAACAAGAATAATAAAATGCTGAAGTTAAAGGTTAACTAGTGTAGGATTCTTAGCAGTAGAAAAGCACTGTTTACACATTATAAAAGTGTCTTCTATATGGAGCCACCGTACATGTTTTCTGTACAGTCGGGTCAGGATTTTAGTGTTGAATGGTGGTGCGAGGGAGTGTACTTTTATGTTAGCAGGTATTCTGGGTGGGGGCTCTGTTTATTTTTTTATCAAGTAAAATCTGCATTATATAAAAATGTATTAAATTGTAAATAAGACCTCTTGCTTCATTCAATCTGCGCTTTGCTTCATTTATCTTCATCTTGTTAGGCTAAATTAATTAACAATCTCACTGTTGCACACTTTCTCTTTTCATTACATCAAATAATGGTTCGTATATGGAGAAAGCCATCACCACGGGAATTCAGAAACTCTACTGCCATGAAGAGTTTCTGTGTATCAGTGTAGCAATATTAACTAGATATATTCATTTTATAAGCATTTATTAAATGTACTTTTCATTGTTTAAAAGCAATTACGTGCCTAAATTCTTTACATATTATCAATATAAAAACATTTTTAAAAAAACTAAACAGAAGTTGCAAGATACTGTAAAAAGAAAAAAAAATCAACTGTATGCCAACAACCCAGGTTTCACCATCACAGTCATCCAAAATAAGAAGAAACACACACAAATTTGGCAGGTATATTTTCACAGGTACAATACATTGCATAAAAGACACACCCTGAGCTGTTATGCTCCTTGCTTTGGAATGTCTAACATGCGATAAATTGGATGATTAGAATTTCATTGGTAAATCCCATTATTTTAAATCTATAAGAGTGAAATGTGTTAAACTCTTTTGTAAGTTTTCTTTCAACCTGAAACACTGTGGCATCTGGAGCTATGCAAATGGACAAAACAGTAAAGCCCTTTTTAATCTTTCCCTGATCAACCAGTGCTTCTTTCTCCAATCACAGCTTTGCGCGTGATATCTTTCTGCTAGCATTTCTTATTTAATTAAAACAGACACTGACAGAAGGACATGGATTAGTACTGTAATGATGCATTTACTTAGATTAATCGGAGGCTCCTTTTAGAGTAATGGCTTAAACAAAGAACAAAAGGAAATTGTTATGAAACAGCCTTTTATCCCAGGCAAAGGTCACATTATGAGGTTTTTAATTTTGTCAGCTTCTGTTATACTCTGTCTTGCTAGTGGAACATGAGAAGTGCTTTTACCCCCAATAAAGCCAGTTATTATAAAAACAGCCATTAAAGCTGCAAATTAAAACATCTGATTTTAAAACCGGTTACTTAGCTTTCAGAATCCTCTAATTAGCATGTTGTACATTGTTGTGAGGAAAAGAAGACTAAATGCTAATGACCTACCACCAGGTGACCACACTGCCGTGCAAAATAATAAAGACCTTTCCAAGTAATACAATGAATTAACCACATACAGGTCCCCCATCCAGCAGCCCTTCTCCAAGTACAACTCTCGATGAATGCAGGGCCATAATTGTTGAGATGTGTTTAGTCCGGGGAACTCTGTCTGATTCTCAGCCTCCTACTTCTTATATATTTCCTAAAAAGCAGACTTCTTTCTACCACAAAAGAAAGTGAACAAAATAGCAACACCATATAGTGAGTCTGAAACTAGAAAAGACAGTAGTCATTTGATTTCAAAGCATAAAGAATTAAAGCACCATGCCCCTAAACAAAACTACCTCTTTCCCTCTTTTCATCCAATCTTTTCCCTCCTTTTTAATAAGCTGAACTTGCAGAGTATAAATGGGATTAAATTTCAAAGTTCAGTCTTCATTCACAACACTCATTCTTACATTATGTTGTCTTGAAATGGCCCAAAGTAAATCTAGTTTTCCCTTTTCCCAGACTCAATTTTCCCCTCTGTTTTACTGATTCCATTCACCACCACCCACCCCTCCCTCAACAAAATTTGTTCTTAACAAAGGATATATTGGCATATGCGTTTCTTATCATATGGATTTAACTCAATTATTTGCATTTTCTGCCTTATCTTTCTTCATGGACTAAATGTTTCTGTGCCTAGTAATGCTAACATACATTAGCCGAATATACAGACTAAGTGGAGAATATCTCCAGAGTATGAAAAATCAACACATAAAGAAAACATATTTCATTTTAAATCAAGTCTCACATAAGTGTCACTGAGTGTCTGGCTCTAAGAATTTTTTGAGATCAGTGTGAAACACACACTGTCGCTGGAACAGCAAGAAATCACTCTGGATCATCTGTGGCATTTACCCAATTGAGTCTTTTTAAAAAGGGGTTATGTAAGGTTGTTTCAAATACCTGTGGATATAAGAATGCTGCAGGTTCAACCCCCCCAAAATTCAGTAGCTTAAAACAATAAGCATTTATTTAGCTCATGTGTTTGCAGGTCAGTTGGGCATAGCTGTGCTCACCAACGTGTCTTGTGGTTGGCTGGCCTTTGGCTAATCTAGGAAGGCCTTGGCTGAGATGACTAGAGTAATTTAACTCTGGTCCATAAGTTTCTTCCTCCAACAGACTAGTCCAGGATTGTTCTCATAGTGACAGAAAAATGCAAGGGTGTGAACAGAAATGCTCAAGTACTTTTAGAAGCCTCTACATGTGTCATATTTGCTAATACCCCATTGACTAAAGCAAGTTAAATAGTGGATCCCAGGGTCAAGAGGTGAGAAAGAATGCCCTGTTGAGCGTGAAAGGGCACTGTAAAGTTTCATGGCAAAAGTTGTGGATACAAGTAAGAGTGAAGAAGAATTGGGGTCTTTAAAGCAATCAACCTTAGCAAAGAGATCAAGGTCATTTTGATGATTCCCAAAGTTCTTCAGCAGAAGTTTCTGTTCTGTTCCACTATAACTAATGAGGTCTAGATAGTGACTCAAGATTAATATGATTTTTATTTTATTAAGTGACAAAAACTCTAAAAAAAAAAAAATCACGAACAACTCCACCTACCTTATTTCCATTGATTTCCAATTTAAAAACTGTAACTATAAAGCTAATTCTAAAATATGGCCTAAACAAGTTCACCTTTATTTTTGTTTACTGACTAGTTGTGAATCAGTTATTTCTTGATAAAAGGTTTCAAAACTACAAACTGTTGTTTCTCATCAGCCTCTTTTCCACCCAGAGATATAGCTAAGTTTGAGGAAATACCTAGTGGAGATGCTGGATCCAGAATTCCTTCATTACTATATCTCAGAAAGTAATGACAGTGCCATTCCACAGAACACCAGCAAATAGTATATATCACAGTCCTTCACCACAGCAGACATAGCTGCAACAGCAGTGTTTAAAAAAAAAAAAAAAATTAAGTCAGGCCCTTATCACTCATATCCCTATTGTTGTTCTAACATCTCTGACTGTGAAAAAAGAAAACATTTAGTCTCACAGGGATGGCTATGTGAGAGAGGGTGTCCTAGAATATGATGATATAGAAGCTAATTTTAAACTCTACAAATTCTGTTTCTGACTATACAAAGCAGAAGATCAATAAGGAAAGTATTCATTGTGGCTGCACGAATTTCCCAGAGTTAATCTGCCCAGGGCCCTACTCATAGTTTTAGGCAGATACCTAGCCAGTTACATCTTTCCAGTCAGATCCTCTCATACAGCAGGAGGAGGAGTGATTACTGGGAAGAATTCCTAAACCCTGTGGCAAGGGAAATACTATGCGATATAGCACCACTCAACAATTATCCCTGTGAGCAATTAAAATAACCAGTGAAGTGGGTCTCCAAAAGGAGCCTTCAACCATTCCTTCATTTAAGCCAGCACTGACAATGAGGGCTGCCAGAGCTGGCACTAACACCCGAAGAACAAGAAAGAAAGACCAGCAAAGCTCAATCTTGCATCCAAATATATTAAAAAGAAAGCTAAGTAACATGGAGAAAATTATCTTAAGAATTATCCAATTAATGGACAACAGAAAAAAAAAATAGCATGATAAAGTGTTTTAAAGTCCCTTTTACTTTTCCACATTCCTTTAAACTTATTTAGTAACAATTGTTTTAAAGTGAAGTCCTAAATTATGATTTTGTTTTTATAAACAAGGATGATACCTGGCAAGAATGCAATTTGCACTGGTTTTCTAATGTTTTGATCAGTCAAATCCTCTCACCTGGTCTTTAGCAAGTATCAATCATTAGAGCGGGATCCAAGGCCATGGAACAGAGCAAAGCTAATAGGTCCATATAAGAATGAAGACAAGCATTGTGCCCTCATTAACACTGGGTTCTAAACAAACAATAGGCCCATGTTTAGAGGGCTATAGTAATTCTTCTCAATAGAAGCAGCTTGGGTTTAACTCAAAATTTCCTTTCAAAGTCTCTTTGCTTTGACAGAGAGGCAAAAAGAAAGAGAAACAAAAATACCTGGCTATCAGAAAAGTAAAGGGGCTTATTTAGAGAAGGAGGAAGGAAAAGGAAAGATTGAACTCCTTAAGAACATCACCTGTGAATATCCAGTACCTGGTGCACTGTAGGTACTCAAAAACTGCATGGAATTAAATTGTGATACATTTAGAATAACAGATAAAGACAGAAGAAAGTAAGCACCTCTTTTTTAAGAAATTGCATCAGTAGTCATGTCAGATACTCAGGAAGCCCAAACTTAAAAGTTCCTAACATTTGTGTTGGACTATTTTTTATAGGATGAAATGAGATTAAACATAGGTCAAATAATATGTGGTGCCACATCTACTTCTTAGATTTTTTATAGAGATGAAAATCTTACTAAAATCTTAGTAGAAACTTGGAGGAAGAATTATGTCATAAATGGCTTAATGCAACCAATGGAGTAATTGTGGGGCTTGGAAGAAAAGCTCTATCCTTTTGCCTTTTCAAGGACATTAGGGACATAAACAGATTAATTGGAATGTATTTAAATCCCAGATCATGTTGAGCTCCAAATTTGGTGCAGGACCCCTTTATAATGTTCAGTTAAAGGCTTCTCTGATAATATCTTTCTTAACCTGCATCATCAACCTACTCTCCTCTTAAACTCAATTGACCACGTCACAGGTTTGCTAAAAAAAAAATCCAGAGATAAACACCAAAATACTTGTACTGCTATGACAGAAAATACAGAGGCAAACTCCGCCCTTCACCAATATTTTGTCTATCCCCAACTTCCCTCCCACCAACACCAACTATTCCCCCCAAAAATACAGCTATCTTAGGCTGACGTTTCAAAATCCATTAAGGATAAAAATATTTTTTTTCTCCTAGTTAGCGTTTAAACTTAAGTGCCTCTAGGAGGGGTAATACTATGACTTCCTTTCACACTAAGATGTATATGACTCCCAATTCATTTTAGAAGGCTAGAATATCCTTGATTCCAAAACAGAATAAAGATACTATAAAAATAGAAAATTATACACTAATCTCATTTATGAACACAGATGCAAAAATCCTTTAAATACTAATTGTACATGAAAATCCATCAAGAACAAGTAGGTTTTAATCCCAGTAATGCTAGATGATTCACAAAATCTGCCAATAACACTACATGCACAGGTTAAAGAAGAAAAATTGTACAAGCATCTTACTAGATACAAGAGAGGCAGAAAAAAAAACTAAAGAAAACTTCAGTTATTGGTAAAATGTTAGGACAAGTTCCAATAAAATAAACTATGTCTTCCCTCAGTAAGAGCTTCAGGTAAATGAAATATTGTGAATAAAATATCTCAAGACCAGGAGGAAGGCAGCTCTCTCCCAAAGAAGGCAAGACACACCAGGGCTTCCCTAAGTGTCTGTATGGCTCATAGCAAGCTCTATGTGGTGGAAAATGTTTATTATTTAACATTAAATGAAAAACAAAGAACACACAATGACATCTATGCTCTTATTACAATTATGTAAAATTATTTTTTAATACATAAACAGGAATAAAACTATGCAAGTAAAAAAGAAAACAAATGAAATTATAAAATTATGTTTAAGATTATTTTCCTTGTTTTAATATAAATGTAAACTTTTAACTAAAAAAAATAATAATAAAGGTGTATGTGACCGCTATGGGATAATATCCTATGAGCAGGTTTGGATAGGTTAAATAAATAGACAGTAAGTGACCAAAAAGAAAGACAGACCACCACATAGAAGGGTTATAGAAAGAAGAAAGGAGGGACTATTAGAAGCAGGTTCTTACTAGGAATTTTATCTACTTTCAAATTTTATTTGATCTGGGTTGCAAACTTGCAGTCATTTGAGGAAAGGGGAAATCCTACATAATGATATATCTATAAAACTTCAGAATCTTCAAAACCCACTACCTCTAGGAAATTCCACTCATATAACAAGTGCATGCCATTCCAAATGTGCATTGTCTGTCTGCATGGACTCTTAAAGGTTAAAGCTGCTGCAACTTTGGCTTAATCTTAAAATGGCTCTCACGAGGACCTTACTCTCATGAGCTAGTTAGCACAGCAACTTCTGAACATGATCATTTCCTAAGGAGAACCTTAACACCCAAGGGACTTAGATTTGTGGCTCTTAGATCAAGGGACATAGCTACAATCTATAAGTATTAGAGAGAAACCAGTGTGAATTTAAAATCTTGGCATTTAAGCTTTTCTAAGTAAAACAGACCAAATTTGAGAATATTCATTCTTCATTGGCAAAGGGAAAAACAAGAAAACTTAGGATCTTATTTTAATGTTGGGGATTTTCTTAATTTCTTAAGCAATAAAATCTTATTATAAAATGGTCCAGCACATTTTTAAGAGAGATGATCTTTAAAAAAATAAAATTAAAAGCGTTGCCCTTTTAAATGTGATTTACCAAAGTCAAGTACAATTTCATAACTACATTTGGAGAATAAATTTTCTTCCAAATTCAGATTATTTTTTCCAGGAAAATAGCAAAATGTGTATTACAATATCTATTTCTTTTTGTGTTTTCCAAATTAGCGAGAAGATCTCTAATTTGAAGTAAATCCATTAAAGTTGATCTTAAGTAGAATAATATTAATGAATAAGATTAACATATAAAAATGTCACAAGCAGAGGATATTTATTCAGAGCATAGGTAAATAAAGTACTCTCTCCAATTCCTGCCCAAGTTGTTCATCTAACAAAAATATCAAACTGCAATAGACAAGTGAATATGAAAAATATAAGCAAGTTATAACTTCTTTTATTTAGGAAAAAGGAAAACTATAATTTTAACCCAGGAAAAATTCAATTTACAAAATAATATAAACTAAAAGTCTGGAACTTACTAGCTATATTATCTCATTTGCATTTTATTCTTTGACAATACTAAAATTATTTCAGTAGAAATTATTCTTGTTTAAACAGTAATGACTTTCATCATAACACCCATGCTGATTCGCACTGATTTATTAAAGTAGAATAAGTAAATTTCACATATTTGACGAATCAACGGACATCAAAATAGTTTTCTAAATCACATTTATCCATCCACTGTATCAGTTGTGCTGTCACACGTGCAATTCTGGTTGTATTCATTAGAATACTTTTAGTTGTAAATGATAAAAACCAACTCAAAGTACCTTTATCAAAAAATAATTTATTGATTCAACATAACTGAAAGTCCTGGCTTCTGACACAGTTGGATTCAGTGCTAAATAATGTAATCAGGAAGTGGTCTGTCTCCATCTCCCAGGCAGGTTTTTTCCCCCTTCTGGGGCAAACATGACTATCAGAATCTCCAGGTTAGTAATCACAGGAGAAAGACAATGCTTCTTTCCAGTAATTCCAACAAAGATCCTAGGATTAAGTCTCATTGGCCTGGCTTAAGTAACAGGTTTATTTCTGAGCCAATCACTGTGGTCAGGCCTATAGAACACCCACTTCCTATGATTGAGAAGGGTAAGAGTAGCTCTACCACAACCGCATTTACCGAAAGTGATAGAAAGGTTGTACCCTAAGAGAAAATCAAGGTGCTTTTAACAGGGGGAAAAAAAAAATGCTGGACAGGGAATATAGTAAACAGTATATCTAAAATTCATGAGTTACTTTTTCAAATAATTATTACAGTGAGGTAACTTTAGGGAAAAAAATATAAAAACAATTGCAAATTCCTCATTGTATAGTTGCACAGCAAAGATTTCTTAGAATTTTTTCTAGCAGTTCCAAAAGAGGAACAAAAACTATAACTCTAGTTATTCTAACCTATTTAACAAAAGGATTTTTCTTTTAATAACTTTAGTTCCATTCCCTCACTTCAGAACCACCTATCCCAAAGTACTTGTTCTATCCTTCTTTCTATCCTTAGCCATGTTAAGTTTAAAACCTAGGGACACTTGCAAAAATTTATAGAGGCCTATCTCCAGCTACTTTCTTTGGAAATTTCTGCTCGTGGATCCGTAAGCACTATAAAAACTGCTTTGGAGCCCAGCTATAAACATGTTTCTATATAATTCCAACACTTTTATTTTGAATGAAGATTCTATATAATTCATTTATCTTAATTTTTATTTTAAAAGACTATTATGTTTTTAAATGCATATGCCACAAACGAACAACATATTAAACTATTATTGGCCATTTATCTCTTGGGTTGATGTGATCATCAAATGCTTTCTTGAAAGAAGTATTTTATAAGAAAGAATGTAAGAACAGAAATGCAAAGAAAGCCAGGGAGAGTGGAAAACCATTAAAGGAACGAGCGGTTGCAGCATCAAAGGCAATATTCATTGATGTCAAATTCATTCACACATTCATTTTATGCATATGTTTAGAGCACTGACTATGAACAAATTATTGTGCTAGAAATGGTATATTTCTTTGTACCATTTCTTTGTACCACTACAGAATCATAGCTGGCAAGTGGAACAGAAGGAGCATGAGCAGTAAAGGCAAGGGTGACATGTCAATTCCTTTCCTGCCCTCCCTCCATCACAAGCTCTAGAGTTTGTTCAGGGTCCCAAAACAAATTTCACACTTTACATTATTAAAAATTTTTTTCATTCCACTCATCTGTAAATTCAAAAAACTATTCTTCCCTAATTCCCAGGATAGCATGACAACAGTAAAAGCAATCAACACATATAAGAGAAGCTAAATGTAAGAAGAGTAATGCAAATTTGGTAAATTATGAAAAAAAAATGGGAGTATGGAGATTTTCAGAATTTTTAAGTAACTCAATAATTACATACTATGTGCTTATTGAATAATAGGTATAATATGGTCATGTAAGTTATTTAAGATGGATACGACTTACTATTTCTGCCTTTAAAAACAAACAAACAAAAAAAAACTTCGAATCTTGCCAGCCCCCACATGAGAAGCAGAGTGGACTGAGTCTTTCTCTGCTTCAGCCGGAGAAAAGATGCTATCAAGAAAAAGCCAGGGAAAAGGTGGCAAGAATTAAGGAACAAAGCCTGGAATGGGGTAAGAGTCAGACACAGAGGGAAGAAAAGGAAGGGAATTAAGAGAGAAAGGGAGAAGTTTGAAAGTACAGAGAGAGAGAAAGAGGGCATTAAAGAAAAATGAGGAATAAAGCAAAAAGGAAGAGGATAATTCCAACTCTGGAACCACGAAGACTGCCTGGGAATCAGACGCCCCCACTCAACTGCCTTGGGAGCTGGACCTGGAGTCCCACCTGTATATCTCTCCCTGTTGGTACCACAAACACTGAGGGACGTGCCCATTTCCCTCCCCCCGCCCACATCCTCCATCTTGCTGTTGAAAGTCCAGGCCTTTGTTCTAAAAGGTATAGGTCAATTAAATAGATAATGGTGTTCAAAAGAAGCCACAAGAATATAACTGCAGAAATCTCTTTTTATTGTTTAATCTCCATGTAAACACAATAGGGCACCACTAAGCCCAAAATCAGGTCTATTTTGCTGACAAAAGTTAAAATAAATTGAGAGATTTAATAAAAATAAAAGAACTATCAAACTACAAAAAGACATGGAGGGAGAGGTCGGCGGGAAAAAATGGCATAGATGATAGAGACTTTGTTCATCCCTCAAGACAAAGTTGTGACAGAAACACCGAGCAAACAACAAGCAAAGTAGCCCGGGATCTAAATGAACAGAAGCACTACAACTAGGAAGAGTAATAATTAATCAACCTACAATGGTAGAAGGTAGTACAGGCGAAGACACAAGGCTGCCCGGTTTCCAGCAGCTTTGTGGTACAGAGGCTACCGTAGCTGCAGATGCCTCTTAAAAGGGCCCTGTCCTCAAGCGGACTTCCAGCACCAGGTCGGCTGCACAGGGGCACCAGGGACCTTACAGGAGGACACTGAGTCCTCGGAGTGTGGGCCTGAGGCGAGGCTTTCTCCCAGGCAGAAATGTAGGTGGTATCCATTGTTCCTCTCTTGAGCCCTCCCTGTCTCCCAGTATAGCTAAGACGTCATCAAACTAGGTAACAAAGGTAGCTCCGCCCAGAGGTTTCCCTAAAACTCTGCCTCTCCCGAATCATGGCCCCACCCAAGCCACATCCAGTTGTGTCCTCGGGAAGTCTGGTGCTCCTTGCTGAGGAGCGCAAAGGCTCACACTGGTGTGGTTTCTGGTGTGGTTTCTTGAGGCAACTATAAGCACAGCATCTGTGGATTTCTTGCTGAATCTTAAAAGGTGGCCCCTGAGGGGTAGAGGCTTGGGCTAAATTTGGCCTGCAGCTCAACCCCTCTCAGGATTGTGCCACTGGATGCCTACTACACAAAGCCATGCTAATAAGACCAGGAGACTTAGGAGCTTTGCTTAGTACATAGAAACAGACACAGAAAGGCAGCCAAAATGGAAAGATAAAGAAGCAGAAACCATATGAGAGAACAAAACAGAGATCCAAGAAAAATGGTGTCAAGCAATCTAACAGATGCACAGTTCAAAATACTGGTTATAAAGATACTTGATGAACTTAGAAGAAGTGTAGATGAATTCAGTGAGCATTTTAACAAAGATAAAAAACATAAAAATGGAAATGGAAATTATAAAAGAGAACCAGTCAGAAATGAGGAACACATTATCTGAGATGAAGAGTATATTAGAGGGAATCAACAGAGTGGATAAAAAAGAGGATCAAACCACTGATATAGAGGATGGGGAAGCCAAAGACACTCAATCAGAATGGCAAGCAAAAAGAAGCCAAGGCTATAATAATAATTTAAGGAGCTTATGGGACACAATTAAATGACATAGGGGTACTAGAAGGAAATATCCATGTCATAGGAGTACTGGAAGGAAAACAAGAAGTTGAAGAGCTATTTGTAGAAATAATAATGGAAAACTTCCTTAACCTGGTGAAGGAAATTCACATACAACCCCAGGAAGCTCAAAGAGTCCCAAAAAAGATGAACCCAAAGAAGCCCACACCAAGACACATCAAAATTAAAATGCCAAAGGTTAAAAACAAAAAGAGAATCTTAAAAGCAGCAAGAGAAAAGCAAGGGAGCACCCATAAGACTGGCAGCTGATTCTTCAAAAGAAACTATGCAGGATAGAAGGGCTTGGCACAAAATATTCGATGTGATGAAAACCCAGGATCTACAACCAAGAATACTTTATCCAGCAAAGCTCTCATTTAGAATTGAAGAACAGATAAAGAGCTTCCCAGACAAAAATAACCTAAAGGAATTTATCATCACCAAGTCAGTATTACAGGAAATATTGGAGGGGCTTCTTTAGGAAGAAAAAACATGTATCAAAAACATAAATAAAGAATGATAATAACTACATTCCTATCAACAAGTCCCTCAAATGGAAAAAAATTAAGTGCTCCAACCAAAAGAAAACAAAACTCCCACATATGCTGCCTACAAGAGACTCACTCCAGATTAAAAGATACACACAGGCTAAAAGGAAGGGGATAGAAAAAGATATTGCTTTGGTGGACCTAGAGGGTATTGCGCTGAATGAAATAAGTAAGCTAAAGACAAATATCGCATGATTTCACGTACATGTGGAATCTAAAGAACAAAATAAACAACAAAAATAGAAAGAAACTCATAGATACAAAGAATATTTTGAGGGCTACTAGATGGGAGGGGGTTGGCTAGATAGCAAAAAAGGGCAAAGGGATTAAGAAGTACAAATGGATTGTTACAAAACAGACATGGAGATATAAAGTATAGCATAAGGAAAATAGTTAATAATGTAATAAATATGTAAGGGGGAAAAGGGGTACTAGATTATTGGGTGACCACTTTGTGAATTATATAGACCTCTAATCGCTATGCTGTACAACTGAAACTAATATATTATTGTATGTCAACTATAATTGAAAAAAAATCATTGAATTGTACAATGTAAATAGGAGCAACTAATTATCTATTATATTTCAACAAAACCAGAAAAAAAAGACAAATTGTGGGAAGCAAGAAAAAGAAGTACAATATACTATGGATGTTCAAATGAAGTGAGTTTGGAGAAGACTACAAGGATCTGATCCTTGAAAGATGGAAAAAAAATTCCTACAAATAAAGATGTTTGCTAAATGTATTCCAAAAGAGGGATAGTATGAAATATATCTAATACAAATAAGTTCAAAAGTATCCATATAATTTTAAATGACAATATCCTATTTAGAAGGTTTTGAGAGTTATAAATAATGCATGCTAGAATATTTTGGCAGTCATCATATTCACAATGTATAAAGAATGGAACTCTTCATATACTATCTGTTTTGGACATTATATGCCAAAGATGCATTCTTAATTTTTTCTATTATATTTTGACAAATGAGCAATAAAATATGAAATAAGACTCCCACACATAATGGGAATTATGTTTTGATGTTTGATAGGCTAGATATGTAAATTATCTGCTTAATTGGGCAGGTAAAATCTGTATATCCTCACCAGAAAAACAATTTGGCCTTTGCTACCTTGTGGTCGGCAAATAAAATACTGTATATATACCATTTGCATAAATATAACTACACAGGCAGAATAAATAATCAATCATGAGGGATACCATTAAGCCTCAAGATTATCTGGCATCTAAATGGCATGGCATTGGGCAAAATAATAGTAAAGAGAACCTAAGAGAAAATAGTCTCCTGACTATATAAATTCCTGGGTTAAAAGAGTAAAAGCTTGAGGAATATTCATGGGACTTGGGAACAGTCCTTTGATTTTAAATATTCAGCATAAAGTTTACCACATGTGACTTCCCAAGGGATTTTTCCCAATATGTAGATATTTAAAGAACATACACTCACTCCATTAGCCTACCTTCCCCTATACAATGAAAATTATTACAAAGCTTTTCCCATAGGCATTAGCACTATCTTAGGTTAAAGGAGAACTAGAGACAATCTGACTGTCATGTGTACTGTGGTCATCTTGAAAAACCCATCTTCACATTTAGAACCAAGTACAGACTAGTCATTCCTAATCAGGCTTTAACAGAAAGAAAATGCGTGTCCAGAAAAAGAGACTCTTTTGCCAAGCTTCCTGTAAACTGACGTGCCCACTTTTCCCACTGGTCAGGCTCATGCTTCTAGCATTATTCTTTAGCAATGAAAATATAAAACTACAGATAGGTACAGAATTTTTCAAGATGTCTTTTAGTCTCTCTGGTACTATAAAAATTATTTATTCTGAATCCTAGGCAGTTTTCCAAGGATGACATTTTATAAGATGCCACTGCCTTCCAAAATATCAAATTTATAAATCTGAACGCTACTAATTCTAGGGAGTAATTGATAGCTAATTTGTACCAGCTAGAAAAGTAAAAATTTGTCCAAATATTTTGGAATTAAGGACTTCTCATTTCAACAGGTTATTAGTTAATTCCAGAATTTAAACTTCAAGTGTCCATAATACTAAATCGTTCCCAATCTCATCTTTTAAGAATTTTGTACCATTCTCCTCTTGTCAACATTTCCTACATTCTCATTCATTCATCTACTCAATTACTCATTCCACAAATATTTATTGGATGCTTACTAACTGCCAAGAACTGTAAGTGACAAGGAACCAGAGGTACTTTTTTCCACTTTGGGGACTAAGGAATTTGTGACGGAACATCACACTAAGTGTCCCATAAAGCCACCACCGAGTACTCTAAATCTGAGCTTGTAATTGCATGGGCAGGGTGGAAAACATGGAGACAAAAATGTTACAGAAACAATGCCTTCTACCTCTCACTCTAAACCACAGAATGAAGGGTCAGAACTACTTATGTAAATTTGATGCCTCAAATCTGTGCCCTTGATAATGAACCAATTCACCTACCTTAAAGCAAGACTTTGCTCAGAAAGTTGCAGTATTGTTCTGTTTGAAGAGAGAAGTGAGCTGCTTTTGATGAACAGTAACTAAGCAATAACACTCAGAACTGAAAAATACAAACGTACTTTAAAAAAAAAATCCATATATTGGCCCTTTGAGACTAACCATAACTATCTAATTGATGAGAAAGCTAATGGCAAAATATTTACTTTGGGTTCCATCCAGATTATAACTGCATTGCCTCCTAGCACGCCCACATCCCTGGCTCGTCCCATCAACCGATGGTATATTGTGTTTCCTATCGGAAAGACCCAGACAGAGGGCTAAAATATGACTCATTCAGCAAAAATCCACAACTATGGGCTAGTAAGGAGGAAAGAGGTCAGAAGGATCCTTGGCAGGCATTTGAGTTCCCCAGCCAGTTCAGGCTTCTGCCTAACAGATGATGCCACAGTTTTCGGGATTTGAAAGGATTCTCTTCTCCAAAAGGACCAAAGTCAACACTAAAAATAGAGAGAAATGGAATAGAATAAGAAGCAGAATGAAGCAGAGGGAAAAAAGAGGAGGAAAAGGTTTTACTACAAATTTCCAACAACTTAATTTGGAAAATAAAAAGAATCAGTTTTAGATTAGACTTCTAATATTCACATCTGAATATATTTCTTAATTTTAAAAAGATAAATGCCCCAAATACTTTTATTAAAGAAATGTAAATATATCCACAATGTACAATGCCCTAAACTTCATGCAGACAGGAGCAAAGTAAATTGCCAACAATTTGAACTTGTTTCTAATTTTTTTGAAGTGATCTCCACTTTTAACTCTCTTGTTTTATATAATTTTAAAGTGCTTTGTCCATTATAAATTATTTCTCTTAGTTTATTCTGTAACTAGAACTCTCTCAGTGAGTAAAATATTTTGAAATGTTCTCCAAACAAACTGAAATTCCTGATGCCACAGCTTTTAAAATGATGAATTTATGAAACAAAAATGTGCATTTCCTGGAATACTCATCCATTTGGTCCTTGCACATTACTCTATGCTTGTCAATGCTGAGAATCTTTCATTTGTATATTAAAGTCACAAACATCTAAAAAATGTATTTTCCCCTCCCCTAGTTCCACCATTTTCCTAGTAAAGCTATTGACATTAATGCCCGCCAAGGTAGATATCATGCCAATGTAAACACAGGGGCTTGATCTCAAATACTCCTGAAATAGAAAGTCCTTCTCTACCTTCTTCAATTAAAAATATATAGAATAAATAATTTTAAACAAGTGATGTGGTAATCATAATTAAATAATTTTCTTCTGCTTTCTATAACAAGCAAAATAGCCTAAGGCCCAAATGCATTGTGAGAGATTAGAGAATTTAAGATCAAGAATTATTATCTTGAGAACATGAGACCGCTACTCAAGCAATGGTAGCACCACAAGGTAACTGTCAATTTATAACAAATACTATCCAATGTTTCTACTGTCAAGGCAGAATATGCCAATTAGCCTTAAGAAAAGTGCATCAGGAATAAGAGAAATGGGAACAAGTGACAAATGTCTAGCCTGAGGCAGATTTCAATCTGGCAGACTTCCCCACATATTCCTAATAGCATTCAATGGACCAAATATCCTTGGCTCTCTCCCATCTATTACTTTGGGATTTAAAAAATAAACAAACAGTGGTAGATAGACAAAAAGTATGTGTTGGGGTGGGGGGGTGGAAGGGGGCCTGAATGCCAGGCTTCAAACAGTTAAGTACAGGCACCTTCCACTAATATGGAAAGTTAAACAGAAATTTTTTACAAGCTGGCACCCGCTCACATAATGAGATGCATTGTCAGTCCTCACTAAGTGAAATATTTGTGTTGCCATGCAGCTAAACAAATGCCTTTTTTCACTTTCACTTAAGACAGCCTCCCACTCATATTTCTCTAAACAGTAGAGGCAGGTCTAGCCGAGTAACATGTGTAGTCTGGGCAGCATGTTTCCTGCTGCCCTACAAAAGGAGTATTTATATTAACATTCCAGATTCGTGGGGAATTATAGAAACTCCACACATTAAAGCCAATGTAAAATCTCTGCTATTTTAATATCTTCACTTATCAATCAGTGTAACTTGGCACAGAATGAAATAATACAGTAGCATTAAAATCACTAAACCTTTAAGAGTGTGGCAACATTTTTTTCACGTCATTTGCACATTACTATTCATAATGCTAAGGCAATCTCCTATATAAAATATGATGAATTCACAAGTATGATTATCAAATTTATGGTGTATGCTCACTACAGCACACATTATGGTTTTGTAGCTTGTTTGCCCTGAAGTAACAAAGATTTGCATAGAGTTTAAATGAGTATGGTCTATACAAACCATAGTTAAAATATTATTACAGTTATATGCTTTTCTATATAAACCAGTAAAAAAATCATATTTTGTTCTTCTTTAGGGCAGTATTTTATTACAATTAAATGAAAAGCTTAGCTCTGCTATTTCTCTGAAAACAAAATCAAGACCAAAAGGAATACAGTTCAAGAATTAAACCTGAAAACCATAGTGAGAAAATTTTAAAATAAAAATTTTTAAAGCCTAATTAAAGTCTAAAACTTAACCCAAAGCCTAACTAAATATCTTGTTTTATCTCTAAAATAAGAATATTGTTTCTCTGAAAAGAAAAAAAAAAAGATAAAACCTTCTCAGGTACCTAACATCTATACAGTAACAGTGAAAAAGCTATAGCTGATTTTTTCTTGTTCTTAAACTGTTGTTTGGGTGATTTAAAACTCATTTCTAGAGCCCCTTTCATACTTACTATCAGCACCATGGTAATAGCTGGTCTACAGCTGCCTAATTCAACATAGGGCTCTCCGTACCTTTTAAGTGGTTTTCCACAAAGTTCAAAGTCAGACTATTCCAAAGAGCTATTCTCTGTGAGTTTAAGAAGCAATCTTACATAAGAGAAAAACAAAGTGAGAGAATGGATCTTTAAATTTTTTCTGAGATTTCTTAAGATAAATCAAACTCAACAGTTATTCTTCAATTCTGATTTTAAACATTACTTGGGGAATAACATATTCTATCTTGGATAACTGACAGTTATCATGAAGGTAATTGTGCTCTACTTATTCTGACCTTTTTAGGCTCTTGCTCCAGTGAAAAGTTAAACCATGCTTGAAATAAAACAAACAAAGCAAGACAAAAGAATTTTTTTAAATATCCAGGGTGAATATAAATTGAGGACAAGGTAATAAAAAAAAAAAATGACGACTGATGTACCACAATTATAAAGATTTTTAAAAGGAAGATGCATTTTTTTCTCATCTAATTGAGGATTACATTTGCTTTCCATGAGTACATGAGTATTTGGAGAAAATTTTGTAAACCCTTCCAAACTGAGACAACAGCAGCAAACTACACTTTCCAAAGGGAAGTCTAAAATAAGTGAAAATGTGTATTCCTTTCCATTCTCATAAAATTTCAACATCGAAGTTGACATTTAAAGATGAATAGTTTCTGTGGCAGAGGTATATTCAATACAACTCCCCAAACACATGCAAGTACATCTGGTCAGAACACTGTCCAGTTCAGTGTAACCTCCTCTGGTGAAAGACAACTGGGGAGAGGAGGTAGATAAATGCAGGAAATTTTCTCGCAGTCCAGTCTTACTCAAAAGCTATTTCTTTCCAATATTAGGACTCCTTGTATTAAGATAACCAAGTCGGCTGAAAATAAATTTATTTATTTATTTATTTATTTATTTATTTATTTATTCATTCATTCATTCATTCATTCATTCATTTTATTTTTGCATTTTTGAACCTCTCTAGAATATGAGAAAAAGTCCAGTGTTTATTAAGAGATAATTAGTCCTTTGGGTCAATTACTGCTCAGGATACTGCACTATTTGGCTTATCCCATACCTACATCAGGGTTTTTTATCAAAGTGTGTCCAGAAGTAGGAGAGACAAAACAAACCAAGGACAGCGTGTCTTTCAAGCTCAGAAGCACTTAGCAGATTCCTGGGCCTCCAAGGCCTAACAGATTTAACCAAGACTTTTCACACAATCAGGTAAAGAAGGTCAGGCTAGTCAGCAGATGTACTATTCAGATAACAAAGAGAATATTTTAGTGACAATGTGAGAAAAAAAAAAAGCAGCAAAATGGATACAAACTCATTGAACCATGTCTTCTTACTCTGCAGAACTCAACCTCGGGTCTAATAAGGACATTATCTATATTCTTGAACAAATATGAAGACAAATGTACATATTTAGCAACAAGTATACCAAAATAAAATACTTAGAAGGAATTAGCAAATTATTGTTAAGCAAGATAACATATCTGAACTCTCTAAAATTTTAAGACAAATGCAATTACTATATTTTGATATTCTAGTATCAAAGAAGGAAAGAAAGGAAAAGATTTTTGCAGTATCGCTGGACAATTTACCCTTGATTTCATTTCTAACTTAACATTAATATCTAGTGAATCTAATTTCATTGCATAAGATACAGAGACTATGCAAACAAGAGATAGTTATTAATATTCTACGCTGTTCTATTTCATATTCCCGAAGAGATGAAAATATTGTCATGTTAACAAAGCTAACTTAAGCATTTGGTGAAGTCACTTCAGTTCCTCTATGTGATCCTCCATTTCCTCAACTAAATATGTTCAGAAAGCTATAATAATGATGAAGAGAACCCAAATAATACTGAAGAAACCAAGCTGGAGTATAGTTTTGACTTAGAATCAGGGGGGAAATGACTCCTCATTCTTTTCAGTGGTCAAGTTTAAAGAAAGAAGAATCATTTTCAGTTATCTTAGACCACATTTCAACTAAAAAAAAAAAAAGTCTGTGAATGAAGGATCTTTACAAAGGCAATGTTAAGTACTGGAGTGGAAGTACTGTAGGAATTAGAGCCAGTTTAGATATTATCCAACTTACTTTCCAACCATCTGTATCAAATATGCTTCATTAAAACAGAACCATATGGAAAATAAGCTAGCAATTAACACAGCTTCTGCACGTGCCTCTAATACACTAGATTTCAAACTTCAGTGAAACGGACTAAACTATTTCCATGTTGCTGCTATGTAGGACTTGGAAGCAATTCCTAGACTTGCTTCATCCTCCACACCAGGTCATTTCAAGATATTGCTGGGTATTGAAATAACTGCATATGCAAATATCAAGTATTTTGTCACTTTCCTTATGGTTGGTAATAGCCATTAAAAAAAAAAAAACCTGGTTCATTGAAATAATTAACCTCTCAAATGACAACTAATACTACATGTTACAAAAAATTGCACCCACTTTTAACTTACATAGGTTTGACAGTTTGTCTCTTAACAATGCACATAAAGTGTTATAATTAGCTTTTATTAATATGCAGAACTACTTTAGGACTCAGGACTTCAGTACAATGATCTCTGCAAAAAATAGCCATAAATTATTATTACCACTATCAACAAATATCAGACTACAGAGAGGACACCATGTCAGATACTAGTGAAACAAAGAATAAGATATAGTTCTTGTCCTCAGCAGCCTTGCAATCTAGCTGGAGAGATTAAATATGTGTGAAGTGATGAAATCTGTATGAAAATAATAGGACTTAAAATAAAAGATGAGTGAATTTGCATTCCCTTTACTTCTCTCCAGGACAGCTGTGTACCATTACACAGTTTATTCATTTCACAAGAATGCTCAGCTGAAGGAGCAAGTAGGCAGCAAATCTAGCTAGCAGTCTGCCCACTAAACCATCCATCCTGACACAGAGCTGTAAATATCTAAAGAAAAGACACCTAGGAGAAAAGGTTTCACCAACTCACTAACTATGCTACCAGAGAAGGCAAAATCTATAAAGAAAAGGCTCTTTGTTTTTAATTTATGTATTCATAGCATGTATAATTTCCTGCTGCTACCACTCTAGTCCAAGCCATCATCATCTCTCATCCAAACATTTTTGTATTAGAGTCTCCTAACTAGTGTCTCAACTGCCACACTTGCTTTTCTAGGCTGTTCTTCTCAGACCAATTCTTTTAAAAATGGAAATTAAATCATCTTGCTTCTCTCTTATATCCTTCAATGGCTTCCCATTTCCCTTAGATAAAAGCCAGCATCTTCACCATGTCCTAGAGCACAGTAATTGATCTGGCCACCAAGAGTCTCTCTAACATTATCTCCAACTTCTCTTTAACTCACTTACTTGAGTCTAAACACACTACTGGTAGCAACTTTTCTTTGAACAGCCAAGTACCTCTCATTTCAAGGGCTCTCTGCACATTTTCACCTCTGCCTGAAAGTTCTTCCCACAATAATTTTCATGGCTTACTCTCTCACTTCATACAGGTTTCTAATGAAATATTTCCATATCATAAAGCCTTCTCACACAACCCTGTATAAAATAGCACCCCTATCACTCTCAATAAATATTTATTGAGTAAATGAATGAATGAAAGCAAGTGACTAGAATACCAGATCCTTGTGAATACTTATTTTTGTCTGTTTTGTTTCACTTATGTATTCCCATTATCTAGAATAGTGTTTTACATATAATGAACACTGGATAAATATTTGATGAACAAATGAGTGACTATTATACTGATACATAAAGAAAAAGGAGTCAACACATTTATAAAGTTTCCAGCATGAGCGACTGAGTACTGATATCACTATAAAAAATTTTTAAAAGCCTGAAGGAGGGATTGATTTAGAGAAAGGAGATGGTAAACATGGTGAATTGGAAGTGACAATGGGACATAGGTAGAGATACAGAGTTAAACAAGCAGAACCAAAACTCAGGACAAAGCTGGAAAAATAGATGTGAGATTCATTCTTGTAGATTGGAAAGGCCTTAGAACAGATCAGACTTCCAAGAGAGTAACAGAATGAAAACAGAGATGGACTAAATTTGGAGATGCAAATATTTGGATTATGAGAGGAAAAAGTAGATTCGTTCAAAAAAGGCTAAAGAGAATACATTTTTTTATCAAAAATTTGTTAAATATCTACTATATATTAAGTACTGTGCTGAGCCATTTTTAGTTGAAAATATCAGCTGCTCCAGAAAGCAAGAATGAGAGCTGAGAAAAAAGGCACTGAATATAAAATTAGGAAATCGCTAGTAATCTCGAAGGCAGTAGATTCAATAGACTTATCCAGAATCATTGGAAGCCAGATTCCAATGTATCGAAGAATAAGGAGATATAGAGAGCAAATAAAGACTATTCTTTCAAGAGGTTTGACTGCAAGAAAGGGAAAAGGAAATAAGGATATTTCAAGGGTTAACAAAGTTGAGGAAAGCTGTTTTTAGAAGAGATCTGAATCATTTGTGCACATAGGTTATAATAATAACGTCTTACATTTGAATGGTGTTTTCTAGCTTGTAAAGTGCGTTCGCACACATTATTGTAACTGACTCACTACAAACATGCAAGGTTAGCAGGGCAAATGGTATTTTAAACTAAGAAATTGAGACTCAAAGAAGTCAAATAACTTGCTCAAAATTCCAAAGCTGGAAAGTGACAAAACAGGAATTAGAACCTGAATCTCCAACTCCATGAAAAAGAACAAATACGGGTTGCAAGAGAGAATGGGATAATTAGCAGAGCAAAGTTTTGGCAGAGGTTAGCAGAGATGGGAGGGTATGGAAGCAAAAAGCACAAGTGGAGATGTCACTTTATGAAAAGAGGTGAAACATTTCTTCCTCTGTGACAGAAGAGAAAAGATAAACAGCTTGAACTGGTAAAAGAACAAGAGACAGTGCAAGGTAACGAAACAAAAAGATTAAGGCCTAAATTCCTAGATGTGAGAGACTCAAGGTTCTATTTCAGAGAAAAATATCTGTGGATAGACAAATGTAAAGTTACACACCTGAAGTACCAACTCAGAAATGAGAAATCAACAGATATTCTGTATGTCCCACAGGTCATGTTGCACTGGGGACAAATTATCTGAGAACCTGATAAGAAGAATGTTTTGGGGAAGGGAACTGGTAAGTGAAAGGATTAAAGAGGACCAGAGAGAGAAATTTTATATTAAGAGTGTTCTATGTCCCAGGAAGCAGACTGACTAATAAGTCAAGGCAAGAAAATTTCCAGGCTCAAGTTCCAGTGAAAGCTATTGTGGAAGTTCGCCACCCAGCTTTAGAATCATAACATTCTTTTCCTCCTCTCTTCTTACCTAGTCTAGTTTATAGCAAATTTATTTTAAATCACTTAGTCTGTTCTTTCTGAGCTCTATTTCCCTTCAGTAATGTTTTTCTTCATCTCCTTGAGCTTGCATTGGACTAAGGCTTTGGTACCTATCAAATCTTTATCTAAGAAACAATCTGATAGCTCTAATTTGTGTCTGAGTATATAGGATGTTGTTAAGAACATAACTTTGGAGTCAAATACACCTTGATTCTAATTCATTCTCTCATTCATCCATTCAGCAAGTGTTTACTGAATCTACCAAGTGTCAGGCACTGTTCTAGTTGCTGAGGATAAGCTTCGAACAGCCATCACTGAAATTATGCTCTGGTGAGTGTGGTGGTAGGGATGGGGAGAGTGACTTTAATAAACAAATAAGCTCTGCTATTTCTTAATAACCTGATTTTAGGCAAGTCACTTTCTTTCTCTAAGCTTCAATTTCCTCAACTGTAAAACAGAAACAATAAGAACTACCTAAGATTATTTTGAGAAATAAATAAGTCGAATAATTAGCTTCCAGTTCCTAGAACAAAATATGTACCCTACCATCACAGGACCTTTACACATGCTCTTTGCTTTGTCCCACCTCTCCCAACCCCTTTATTTTATCACTGTTATTCTGTAATAAAAAGCTATAGGTTACTCTGAAAAAATTGGGTGTGCCTCAGCCCTTGATTGTCCTGATGCTTAACCTGTATTGTGAACAAGAAGCCACTGTCAGGACAGAACATGGAGAGACAGACAGGTTTCCTATAAGCAAAGGTGTCAGATAAGGATGCATTTCATCTCCCTATTCATTTAATCTGTACATAGAACATATCATAGAAAAAACTGGGTTAAACTCAGAAGAAAGGGGAATGAAAATTGGTAGTAGAAATATCAATAACTTAAAATATGCAGATATTTTACTGACAGAAAGTAGCAATGATTTCTGATGAAAGTGAAAGAAGAAAGTGCCAAGAAAGTGCCAAAGCAGGACTGAATTTCAACAAGACATGACTACAGAAGAAATACACAACTTTAACATAGACAATAAGGACACTGAAATTGTTAAAGATTTTGCTTACCTTGGTTCAGTCATTAATTCTAATGGAGATGCAGTTAAGAAATCAAGAGAATGCTGAGACTTGGAATGGCAGCAGTGGAAGAATTAGGAAAAATCATTGAGTACAAGATGTGTCATTAGAAACCAATGCTAAGATCATCCATTCTCTTGTATTCCCAATTATATGCATGAATGCGAAAGTTAGGCAGTGAAGAAGACTGATAGGAAAAAAATTGATTCATTTGAAATACTGTGTTGGAGGAAAGCTCTGTGGATACCCTGGACTGCCATAAGGATGAACGAGAGAGTCTTCAAGCAAATTAAGCCTGAAATATGACTGGAGGCAAAAATGACAACACTGAAGCTGTCTTACTTTGGGCATGAGAAGGCAGAGTTCTTTACAAAAGACAACAACGCTGGGAAAAATAGAAGGCAGCAGGAAAAGAGGAAGACTAAATATGAGATGGACTAACTCCATTAAAGAAGTCATAGGCATGAGTCCACAGGAGCTGAGCAGGGCTGTGGAGGACAGGACATTGTGGACATCACTCATTCACAGTGCTGCCAGGAGTCAGGGCCAACTGAATGACATGTAACACACACATTCTTTCAGACTCCAGCTCAATTACTTCATCAGGGAAGACTTATCTAACTAGATCAATTCTCATTATATTTGTTCAGAATGACATACAACTACTGTTTATTTAGTTTTTCATTCATTCATTTATTAATTCATTCATCCAAGATCCCATCATCTTTTACCTGGATGACGGCAAAAACCTCCTAAGTAGTCTCCCTGATAAAGTCTATACTCAACATAGCAGCCAGAGTTAAAATAAAAATCCGATTATGATACTTTTTGTCTGAGAACCCTCTAATGGTTTCCTATCTCTCTCAGGGTAAAAGCCAAAGCCCTCGCAGTGGCTTACATCCTGCACATCCTCGTCATTCACATCATACAGCTACTCTGGCCTCTTTACTACTATTCCTCAAATTCATCGAGTTTGCTCTCTATCAGGAACCTAGCTCCCCTCCCTAGAATGATCTTCCCCCAGATATCTACATGATTTGCTCCTTTGCTTTTTTCTGGTCTCAGCTCAAATAGCACCTTATCCACAAAGCCTTACTGTATTTTCTCCAATAAGATTGAGCGAACTCCCCATACTTCAGCAATCTCTACCTCTTTTATCCTGTTTGCTATTTCTCCATAGCACTTACCACCTTCTGACATAACTATATTTAATTGCTTATTTGTTATTTTTTCGTATCTTCTTCACCACTACCTCTAGAAGATAAACGTAATGATTTTGTTTTATTCATTGTTATATCACCATTGTCTCAAACAGTACCTGGCACATAGTAGACACTATATCTAAAATGATAATTTCCATAGAACAAACCAGATTTCCAAAATAGACAATTTATATAGCTAGAAAAAATGTTTAATAAGAGTTCAAGTTATCTCATAATAATTAGGCAAAATCCTAATGTCCTTTGGGAATTTCAGTCTACAGTTAAGGGAAAAAAAAAGATAGATCATTTAAAAAATGCTAATATTCAAGTTTATAAACTAGATGCAGAAAATAGGAGGAAGAGCAAAATAAAACAAGAGAATATAAAAGAAAAAAGAATGTACATTTTCAACAACTATTAAGCATATTAATGTTAATTATTATTGGTGGCTTAAATTTACTTAATTCCTGGTGTTTTAATTGGCCCACTATGGCTCAGATTTCATGTAAAGTATTCATCATAGATAACTTTCCCAATTTATTATGGTCTATTCAGTTATATGAGGCATTATCAAAAAATTTTTTTAATCTTTAGTACTAAAAGTACTAATAATTCCATGCAGTTAGACATTACCAAACATTTCCTACATTCTAGCAATCATTAAGTTCTCTATAGAAAATAAGGTATGGGATCAGAAAGAGGTGGGAAATTAAAGCATATTATACTCAGAAAGAAGGAAATACTGCTGTTTAAGGATTTTTCCCAAAAGTCCCTTTAGCAAACCAATTATACCAAATCTTACTAATTATATTTTCTCTGTATTCAACTGGCATTCATTTCCTAGTTTCATGTCACCTCTTTCACTTTCCATCCCTCCACTCCTACTAAGTCACATATGTAGTTAACTTCAGTTGATTGATAGAAATGAAAAACAATATCTAATTAGCACTATGACATTTATGATAAAATATCTAGGCCCCACCCAGTGACTTAGCAACAATGAAAAGACACCAGCACCATTTTATAAGCTCTGTGAGAGAGTTCAGAACTCATTCATTCAAAAGCATATACCAATTTGTAGAATTTTCTCTCTTTAAGCCAAAGGATTCAAAATTAATTTATAAATGAAAGTGAAATAATGTATGAATTAGTTATTTACATATTGTTATTGTGAAGCATTTTAAATTTAAAATAAGTTAATTTAAAAGGTCAGTTTTTAATAGTAGAGCTTTTTTAGATAAACTCAGTGATAGAAGCTACCTTAATCAGACACCCAATATTATATCTTATTTTTTTTAATTTCAGCTTTTTACCAAATTATTTTTCTAGGACAGTAATTCTCAGTCTTTATGGTGATTAGAATCACCTGTAGAATTTGTTTAAATGAAGATTCCTGAGCTTCTACTGATCAGAATACTGATCTAGAAAGCCCCAGTAGTAGCTATTTTCTGCCAATTCTTAACAAACTACACTTCTCCCATGAATTCTGTATCCTAGTACATTTCATTTTACATCCCTGGTTCAAATATTAAAGCCAGCCATTCAGAAAGTATTCTGTGAGGGCCTGCTGTATGGCTTACAAGACTATCTAATTTCTGTTTCAGGGTTCAAAAATGACATGTCATGGCCTTTAAAAAAATCATTCTCTCCCTGTAGAAATCTTCTTGAGCCATATTGGACTGCCAAAGCTAGACTAATCAAAACTTTCAAACCAGCAGTATTAATTTCAATTGAAATATAAGAAAGGTGATATTTTTGCCCTTTTCCACTCTGAAAATGTTAACAATAGCAAATAACAGGTTTTTTTCATTAACAAAACATGTGTACTCATTATTTTTCCATCTTCTTTGCCCTATTAAAAAAAAAAAAGCCTTCAAGATATTTTTAAGGACTGAACACTGAACACATGAACTGAAATGTAAATTATAACATTAATCAACAAATATAATTATGAATATATGATATGTAAGATTGTGCAAAAAGGTTCTGATACAGAGATAAACTCTAAAACTTGTAGTCTATTAAAAATCCTTATTGGGTCAGCCAGATTTGGAACATGACCTATAAAAATGCAATCAACTTTCAATTATCAACCAATGGATCATCTACTTGCCATTTCTAGTTATATTTTGGGTAATTGATATATTAGTCCTATAAATAACATCTATCCAATTTAATTATTTTATTCTTGTTTTTTGGTTCCCTGCTATGTGCTACTTAACCCATCTCCTAACCTCAACAGACTTGAGGAAGGACATTTTGCTTACCCAAGTTAATAATTCATGCTGTCTATTCCCTGTTTGTAGTGAGCATCAAATAATTGAGCAATATGAGCAGGATTGGGAATGCAGAACTTATGAAATGGTAATAGAATATTATGAAAAGGATAAAGCTACTAGATGTTCCTTTCCAGAGTGCCTTGTACATATGTTGTAGCTAATTTTCAATAGCAAACTAAAATTTAATAGGTCCCAATCACCTACTAAATAGTCCAAACTCCTTAATATGACACCAAGTCCTTCAAGATATTCACCATAGGTGTTCTTCCAGTCTTAGGTCCTACCATTTTCTCAAAAAAACTAATAGTGTTTTAATAATTTATTTGGTGCTTTCCATTTGCTAGGCACTATTGCCGGGCAACCTGTATAGTAACATTTTAAATAAATATTATTAGTTATATTTTGAAGTAGGAAAACTGAGGCTCAGCATTTTATCCACAATCATAAAAGTAGTATAAAATGAAGTCAAGATTCAAATTCTAGTGACTCCAAAGTCATTAGATTTTAGTACATCCTCTTCATACTACCTTATTCCAACCATAAAAAACTAAGTCATGTCTTTACATATGCCATGACTTTCCATGTGTTCAAGCTTTTGTCCATGTTATTTTTTTTCTGAGAATGTTTTTTTAAACTTCCTTCTCTTCCCCAATTGATTCGACACTCAAAAATAGTTATTAAAATGCTTATTCTGTGCCTGGTATTGTTGTATATGTAGGAGTAGAATAGTGAGTAAGACAGATTCGGCCATTACAGGGCTTACTTTCTCTGAACTCTTACTTTTCTATCAATACTTGACTCAAAGTCACTGCTTTAATGAAAATTTCCTTCTTTTCCTTTCAAAATTTGCGTGTCTTCTTTTAAAATTGATTTCTTCTTCTTATTGCTCATAGCACTTTATATAAACCTAAACTTTCACCAGTAAATACTATATTGTACTATAATTGTTTCTGTATCTATCTTCTCTTCCCCTCTCATCTATAATCATTTGACATAAAGAACCTCTTCCTGTTTAGATTTATACCCTAAGTCTTTAGCAGAACACTTGGTTCATAGCAAGTGCTCAAAAAATGTTCTGTGAGTGATTGAATAGAAAACTACATCAAATATTTGCCTGAGGTGCCATCTCTATAGTCTATAGAAATTAAACATTAAAAATACTCACTTGAGAGAAATTAAACATTAACAATACTCACCATAGTTTAATTTATAAAATCAGTCACACAAAAAGTGATAGTCAAAAATATTTAAAGATATATTTACATCTTACCTGGGTGCTTCTTAGTGCTCATATTTATATTACACATTATATAAGACAATAGACAATAATGATCTAACTTGAATTTTGACCCAGATGCTATAACTATATATTATACAGCTTCATTGTCCAATATGTAAAATAAATAATAGTATTCACCACAGTTGAAACTTAGTTATTAATTGAGAACTTCTCTGCAAAGCTGATTAAACTGCAAGAATTACTTCTTCAGTGTTGCAATAGGAAAGTAACTATTCATCAAAAATAAAGACATATGAATACCAATAACTGTGGAGTACTAATAATTTGCACATGTATATTAATTTCTGTTAAAAATAACATGATTTTAAATGTAATTAAATTTAAATTCTTCTAAAAGGGGTTATGGTTTTAAGAACTGAAAAGTTAACTCCAGAACATAGTTTATACTTATTTTTAATTGCTTGCTTTTGTATTTTTTGCAAATTCCAAATTATCTTTAAATTCTCTTCATATTATATACTTATATACATAAAACACTAACTTGTAGGGTAACAGCCAAAGCATGAAATCTGTATGCAAGTTTCCCTTTAAGAACATAAACTATGTAATAATACAGTCCATTAGTTATAGAATCATAGAATTTTAGATCTAGAAGGGCCCAAATAGGAAATCTTTTTCAACACCTTCATTTTAAAGATGAAGAAATTTGGTGTAGAAAAGGTGAGATAATTAGCATTTTGGTTAGCATCTTAAGTTTTCAGTGAATCCCCTTCCCCCCATAAAAGCCAGGCTTTTAAAGCATTTGACATTGTTCTTGTTCTCTCCTGCCTCAATAATATAACTCATTTGTCAGATTAGCTCAAGATCTATTGATTATCCAGCCAAAGGTACACATTAAAAAAGAGAACAAAAAAATTAAATAACTAGGAAATTAGGAGTTATTAAGCAATTTCTGACAATTAAAACCAATAATCATATTAGACCTAATTAAAATATGCTATTCTTTTATTTTTCTCTTATTTTTTTTATTTTACCATTCTCTAGTTTTAAGGCTTTGATCAGCCGATCAATCAAAATTATTTTTACTGCACACTTAATATATGCAAGGTATACTCCTAGACTTATATAGATTACCAATAATATTTAAGCCATAACCCCAATCTTTAAATCATTTGCAGTAGCTACCCTCAATCCACCTTTCTAAATCTTTTATAACTTTCCTATACAAAACCTCTTCTCTTAAAAGAATGCCTTACTGAGCTTCTGCTCAAGATAGCAGAAGAGGTAAATGCTGTGCTTGCTTCCTCCCAAGACATCAAAATTACAACTAAACTACTGAACAATCATCATTGAGAATCAGCTGAAGTCTAGCTGAACAGAAGTCCTATAACTAAGGATACACCAAAGAAGCCATGCGGAGACTGATAGGAGGGGCGGAGATGCTGAACTGTGCTGGTCTCACACCCAGTTGTGGTGCTTAAAACTCAGGAGGAATATCTCGGCTGTGGAGGTCCGCCCTGAGGAGTGAGGGGTTCCAGCCCCACACCAAGCTTCCCACTCCAGGATTCCAGTGCCAGGAAGAAAAGTTCCCATAACTTCTGGCTGTCAAAATCAGTGGAGATTGTAGCTGAGTGAGACAGAGGGCTGCTGGAGTTCCACACATTCTTCATAAAGGGCCCACGCACAAACTTACTGATGAACTCATTCGCTTTAGGCTCCAACACTGGGGCAGCAGATCCAAAGGTGACAGGGACATAAGGGGAGAAATTGAATTTTCTGGCTTCAGAGCAAGAGCTGGAGGAGCAAGTTCCTCCTCGACAGAAGTGCTAACAGAAGTCACTGTTCCTTTGTTAAGCCCTCCCCCCAACCCAGCCTGCACTTTCAGGCAGGCACCATATCTGAGTCTCCATCAACCTGGCTACCACCATTCACCCTGCCCAGGTGATTCTCTGAGACCCTACCTAACCCAACTTTCAGGCCCACCCAAGCTTCTTCTAATGACTTTTCCATACAAATGGCCTGCCTTGGCTCATGCTGCGGACTTTCTTAACATCTCTCAAAGATTTGTGAACCCCAAACAAGCAGCATCTGGCCTCAGCATTTCCTGTACCTCATGCTAAGCAGCCCCAAGCTGGGCACTAGTGGCAGCCAGCCTCAGTTCATAACATAGCCTCTCCCAGGAACCTCCAAGTCAAGCACAAGTAACAACCATCTGCAGATCACTTTGTAGCTCATACCAACTGGCCCCATGCAGTTGATGTACAATATTATATCAACTGCAGGTGTACAACATAGTGATTAGATATTTTTTAAAAGCTAATATTGTATATCAACTGTAAATGAAAAATAAATTATTTTTTAAAAGCTAAAAAAAACCACAATGCCCTACTCCAAACTCATGAAAATACCTTATATTTTTGCAAGCCCCTAATTTGAGTCATGCCTCATTTCCTGTCTATAATGTTTCTTCATCCCTTATAAAAACTTACCCAAACTTCATAGCCCATATCCAATTCAACCTATCCCTTAAAGTCTTCTCTGATCTATTTGGCATTTATCACACACTGGCTTCCATTCTAAATCATTCATATAAAGACCTTAGCTTCCATAGCCAGATTATAATGTCCTGGAGGACAGGGACAATTTATAGTTCTCTAGAAACCCAGAAGTGCTCCCCATCTTTTATATTCCATAGCACACAGTCAAAATGTTAATATCTGTATGGCATGGTGGAGGAAACTCTCAAAGATGCTAGTGGCTAGAGGTGCTTGGCCTAGGGTTCCAACCACCCCAAACTCTATTTGACACTCTACTTGAGGGATTAATATCTTGAAACAATTGTAACCCAAAGCATGAACTCTGCACAGCATACTAGTTGGGAAGCTGTGCCCTACCATCCCTATCATGGTTTTAGGCCACCATAAGTATCCAACAAATCTTTCTTTAATTAACATAATATCACACTGATTGCACTGCTTACATTAGATTAAGTGAGCAAAGTAAGCGACAGACCTCAACTAGACACAGCATGACAAATGTTAGCATGACATACCAAAGACTTCAAGTTAACCAGTATTCTTTTTGCAGAATTAATGAACAAAAACAATACTACAGTAGGGGAGATATTCTTTTAAAGTAGCTCAGTGCTATATTAAGTTTAAAAGATAAAGTAATCCATAAATACTTACCTACTCTTAGGTTGAATTGTGTCCTCAAAAAAAGAAATGTTGAAGTCCTAACCCCCAGTACTTCAGAATGCAACTTTATTTGAATCTAGTTGCAGATAAAATTAATTAAATGAAGATGAGGTCATACCAGAGTAGAGTGGGCTCCTAATCTAATATGACTGGTGTCCTTATAAGTAGAAGGCCATGTGTAGACACAGAGACACAAGGAGAGTATCACGGGATGACCAAGGCAGAGATCGGAGTAATCTTTAGTAACCTATATAATCTATGATCTAGGATAGGACAACCAAGTATTTTCTTCCCAGTTTTCAGCCAAAAGAAGCCCATTTCTTCCATCAGTCTAGTATAAGGGAAAGCTAAAACAGAGAAGTCTTAAGTATATTCCCATCCATCCATAATTTAGATCTGACAGTAGCTCCCAGTAGATTGATGGAAAGAATAAAATTGTATCTAGCAGCTGGATAGTCAGCAGAAAAAATATGAGTAATATTAATGCTATTTATCAGAATAATTATTTACTACCAATCCCATTTCTCTCATGTAAGTTAAAATTTAAAGGTAATGTAATATAGAGATACGAAAACAGATAAACAGAAAGCCTTGATTACAGCCACTCCAAACACAATTCTACTTCTTTTATTTAAGTTAATTGTATTTCTATCTAGGATCTCATGCATTCATTTTTCTTGTTAATTATAACAATAAATGGCCAATATGTAATGGCATTTATCAACTGCTCACTAAAACAAAAGAACCGTATAGGGCTGACTCTAGTGATTGACCTGATTAGAGAAATGTATATAATAGCTAGTTTTACAATTAAGATTTCAGATAAAGAACATAGTATCAGGAAGTTCTTTTTGTTATTCCTCTAAAAAAATACTGCATAGATCTTCTATGAATAAGTCCTAATGATTCAAATCACACACCTAACAAGGCTAATAGCACCAAAATTGATTTAAATCCTTTCTCTCTCAAGGTATAGCAACTTCCTTCAAGGAAGAGTTCAAAACTTGAGATTCCTATTCCATAAATTTTATTCACAAACTGACTTCTCTCGATATCATTACCCATATAATAAATTGAATTTTCACAACTGAAATTTATAGCAGAGCAGCAGAGTGTACAGTAGCCTTTTCACAGAAAGATTGTCTCAATAATTTCTACACTATGTAATTTCAGTTAAAGCTGCTAACCATAGACTATAATTAAGTTAACATTCAAGACTTTATTACACCTCTCTAAAAAGTGTAAACACGATTTGGCATACAACTGGTATTTCGGAAGTGCGTGGATTCTCTTTCATTCATACAGTTGAACTACCCATTGCGCACTTTAAGTTCTATACATAGAAGCCAAGCACTGAAGGAAACAGGAAATATTATGCTAACATGACTATAGTATTGATGAATAAAAAAACATAACCCCAAGGCTAAGCTGCCAAATAAGTAGTGAATTAATTTCTGTAAAGTACTCCAATATTACAAAGGTGTGTTGAAAGGTGTCTGCTCATGTTTCAAATTAAACGCACTGCTGGTCAGCATTAGCACCTCAGCTTTGAACACCAGCCATTTGCCTATAACACTTCAGGGGCTAGGAAAAACGGATTTGCCGTTCACACTGGAATAATTAGAACATGTCAGGAAGAATTAATTTCCTCATTTTTCAAAAGGATACACAGAAATTACCATGTTATTATATGACAGAGTCCCTTGGAGAATTATATTAAATTTAATTTCTAGATCAGCCCACACAACAAATTAAAGTCATAAATAAGATGGAAAGAAGCAGGACGCAGAGCATATGTTTATGGCAATGAGTGAAGCCAAGGGACCAGAAACAACTATCTTCATTTCATTTTATTTAAATCAGCCAGACACTGTGTATCTGAATGACAGCACTTGTTAATGGTGCTGAGATTATAGGCTCCTTAATTTTAGAAAACAGAAGCAGTCAGTCAGTGTCTGAAATAGTACATTTCCTACAATGCAAAAATTAGTATAAATCTACTTCCCTTTCAAGTCCATTTCTTTTTTGCCCTGCAGCAAGTTTTATGAAGATAAACTTATTTTTTAATAATACTGTTTCTCTATTTGTCTTCTCTTTGGGCAATTTTCTTGGGTCAAAAAAAAATGCGCTAAGTAAAACAGAAGAGTCACCAGGATAAGTGAAATTTGCAAACATAGTGTTTATCTAAAATACAAGCTTCCTACTCTATCTTTTAAATATGTCTACCATTTCAAAACTGAGAGACATATTTTTCTAAAGAAAAATTTGTTTTTCATATTAACCTTTGTGTCTTTCTTATACTGCCTATCAAACTGGAGTAGAACTGGTAAGGACATTGTTCAACCACCCTAAAAACATTAGACTTTTTAGTTGTGCATTAATATGTGTTTGGAACAGACAAGATTATATAGTTCACTAATAAGATAGCCACCATTCATAGCCAGAGATCTCCCTGCTTCCTTACCCTTCTGCTAAAGAGTATCATCTCTTTCTCTTCCACCTCAGCTAGCTATAGGCAGTCAAGAAAGAGTTCTCACCCTTTCAGAGTGGGTGATACCCACTCTGAAATCAGCCCAAGTCCAGCATAGAAACGTTAATAAAACTTTAATAAATGTATTATAAAATACTAATAATATTATCGATTCCATCCCTTCTCTCTGTACATATGTACACTTTTGTTATTTAAGTTATGGGTAAAATAACCAGAAGCAAGTACATATGACTCTGTTAATTTTTTCTTATATACTATAAAAAAAGACTCAAGATGTCTTATAGAAATTAATGCTCCTGCATTGAGAAGTTAGCACCTTCTCCAGCATTTAAGGCTGGCATTTTAGGCCTACCAGCAATCCAAACATTTCAAACACCAATTATCACAGCAATTTCTATTATGTTATTTACCCATTCAAAATTTCTTAAGAATGCATAATTTTATTGTTTTTCAACATAAAATATTCTCAATGTATAGCAAACACACACACACACACACACACACACACACACACACAAAACGTGTTTAAGGGGTGATGTTTAGAAAACTATTTAAAATTGCTAAAATAAAAACAATTTTTAAAAACGGACACAAAAGAGAGTCATTGATAAGTTAGCTAACTTTCTTTTCTTCTCCAACATAGATTTAATCTCCACAGATTCTAAATTATCAATGTTAATATTACTCATAGCCCCAGAAATATGCTGGCATCTTATTGTGCTAATAACTAAAGACATTTTTAAGGTGAAAAGGAGTTTGTACACTTTAAGAAATGACTGTTGTGAAACTGAGCACTCCCTTGGGTGCAACAAACTTTAAATAATTTGTGAATCAATTAACTGGTGACTCTCTTCATAACACAGATTTCACACTCCCAGGTCACTGAATTATCAGTCTGATACGAATCATAACATTTTGGAGAAAAGTTCGTAATTGAAATCATTAATTAATTTAACAGGACTTTTAGTTATGCATTGCATTAAACAGCTGTAAAGGAGCAGAGATTAATTAGTTGGTTCTCCGACAATTTTCACTGCTGGTATTACTCGGTGGAAAACTTTTCAACTTGTAAAGCACGTTATGCTCTCTATAATCTGGTAGTGACCTATCAAAGCAATTTAAAGTTGAAGGAACTACCATTTCTCTAAAATGAAGTCTGAAACCTCTAAGGTGTTTCTTTGGAAGAAAAAAAATTTAAATAACAAACATTGTGAAGTCTGACCTCCTTATGTGAAAACGAAACATGCATCTGGAAAAATTCTACAAGTATAGTCTACATATCTACTAATACAAGTATATATCTTAAGTAGCTCACAGAAATGAAGAAACCAAAGATATAGTCAGCCAACATTTTCATGAAGCTAGTAAGATGATATGTATACACATATTTTGCATGTTCGTTTTCTCTTAAAAATAGAAATAAAAACTATTAACCATAAGTAAACTATATTTATGGTAACATTCGGTGCCTTTACTTCTTAGGATTTAGAATCATTTGACTGACCTACAAGTTGTCTAGCAAATTAACTGCCTGACCAGGTACAGGTAAGTTCAAAGAGCAACTCTAACGAGACCATTTTAAGAAAAAATGACTAGCAATGTTTTCGATACACTATTCTAAACTTCTTTCATATCGTGTCACACTCTGCACAACTTCATCATTTTTAGAGCTTAATATCTCATATGCTATCGTAAAGCCACTAAAAGATATATCATGGAGATTCTAATAAAATGGTTAACTTCCTAGAAAATCCTCATCTTACTGAAATTAGTTGAAATTAAACATTTTCTAGGTTCATATCAGGAAATAATCAATTGCATCACCCAAAACTCTCAAGTATTTTTTTCCAGCCTAATTCTTTTCCCCATCCCCTCCACCCCACATATGGCAATGATACTGAATTCTTAAAATTCTCAAAACATAGCAATCTTTTCAATGTCTAGGTGCTTTTACAAATGCTATACCCTCAGGTTAGAATATTCTATCTCTATATCTCCCCTAAGTAACTCCTTATTATTCCTTTAAGAAGCAGCTCAAATATTAACCTACTCAATGAAGCCTCCCCCCAAATTTCCCTGGCAAATTTTAAATTTCTGTGTATCTTACTTCATTTCAAATCTTAATTCTAAGACTAATATGTTAATATAATTTCTCTCTTTATCTATCTCTCCATTAGGTTTTTAAGCTAGTTAAAGGCTGGCTTTAGTATGCTATTCACATTTAAATCTCAAACATGTCTATCTAGAACATACTAAGCCCTCAGTGAATGTCTGTTGATTAAAAAAAAAAAAAAAAGAATGAATGAATGAATGAACAAGCACATATTTATTTCCACATTTCATTTTAATAATAATTATTGGGTGTCTGTTATAAATCAATCACAGTGTTAGGTGTTTGACAAAATCTCCACAAATTTTTTTAAAGTAAAAGAAAACTCTGTATTTTGTAAAACATTTGATCTGACCTTTTTTTATATAGTATTTTGTATAAAAATTTCTGATTATTATCTAATGAAACTTGGAGTGGCACAGCAAGAAGTAGAAAGTGAAAATATGTTATTTCAGGATATTTTTGTCATCAAAGTCCCTTTGTGTCAAAAGATCCCTTTCCCAGGAGTCAAATTAAATGAACATGTTAAAAATAGTTTGTGCCTGTAGTTCTTCCAAGGCTCTCTGATCTAGTCAATATATATGAAAGTATATTAGAATAAGTGTTTCCTCACTTGAGCAGAAGAATGAATCTTTGTCTTTTCTATGATAGAATATTATAGTCACACTAATTACAGTGCTATTTCCTCTTAGATGCATGATGTCCAATAATTCACCATAGAGGTGAGAAAATTGGTAATGGTTCATGTCTTATCATTCACATTTTCTCACTTATATCTTTTTACTTCACTTACTTCTCATATCAGCCCACTATGATGGCGAGGATAAATTGGCATTTTCTTAAAATGTTGTCCTTTAAATAAGAATTTTGGGCAATTTTGCTTTTTTAATAGAGTTGTTTCCTGATTCCGAGTAGTTTATCTAAATGTAATTGCCACCTCAGAGTTTTACTAAAAACTAAATGAGAAAACATATGCAGGTACTCAATAAATAGTTCTCTTCTGTCCCTCTTACCCTGAAACATGACCCAGAGAACATCTCTTAAAGTTATTATGGAATCATTCGGACATCGTGTATACATTGTCTTCCACTCTGCAAATATTTAATGACACTATTTAATAAGAGGTTGAAAATAGTGAAAAGTGAAGTATCTATCTTTGTTAGAAATAGCTGAATGGACAAACAATGAAATGAAGAGTGATAAAGAACAGGGATGAGGTCTGCCTAAAGAGATTGTAGATTGTTGGCAATGTCCAGTTTCTCTCAACCAATTTCTCCTTGTTACCAAGAAAGTTGACCAAAGTTAGATTTAAATCCTGAAATATACAACAAAACAATGTTAACTTCCACAAAGGAATCAAATTCATATTTGCTGCATTTGTCTCATTATAAAAATTCATTTATTTTGGTTACCTTAAGAGCTACCAGAACCAGTGGTGTTTTAGGGAGGTGGTACCTTGATAATGTTACATGATCTCAAGATTCATAAGAATCCTGATCCAGCAATCTCTCTACTGAGTATTTACCCCAAAGTCTTAAAAACATATATCTGAAAAGATAGTTGCACATCGATGTTCACAGCAGCATTATTCGGTGTATTATTCAGCATTATACAGAGGTCAGGACATGGAAGCAACCAAAGTGTCCTACAATAGATGACTGAATAAAGAAGGTGTGGTACATATATACAATGGAATATTACTCAGCCATAAGAAGAGATGAAATACTGCCATTTGCGACAATACGGATGGACCTCGAGAAAATCATTCTAAGCGAAATAAGCCAGACAGAAAAAGTTGAAAAGCACATAATATCACTTATATGTGGTATATAAACCTAAAAGCAAGAAACAAACAGGACAAACAAACAGAGACTCACAGACATGGGCAATAGACTAGTGGTTACCGGAGGGCTGGGAGAGAGGGGGCAGGGGAAGGTAGAAAGGGTAAAAGGGGTCAAATATGTGGTGACAGAAAAAATTTCTAACTATGGGCGGTGAACACATAATGCAATATATATGCCTTGCTGTTGAATTGTTCACCTGAAACTTATTGAATTTCATTAACCAATGTCACTATAATACATATAAATAGATAGATAGATAGATAGATAGATAGATAGATAGATAGATAGATAGATAGACAGACAATAAGATTCAGAAGAATCTTGAATCAAAAATAGAATCCATATCTAAAAATGTATAAGGTTGAATTCTACCTAGATTCACATTAAAACGTATAGACATAATAACACTAGAGTAACATTAGATCTATTATTTTAGACTCAATAAATCAAGGAATGTGAAACTTATAAAACTTACCAACTTTGCAAATTCCTTCCCAACTAATAGTGAATTGTTGCTCTCCTTTATCTCTATCTTATTGGAAAATACATATGCTCTATTTTTTGTTCAGTATTTCATTCTATCAAAACATTCAAATTGCCCCATGATTTGTATATTTCTGTATTTTCCCAACATAGTTACAACTACATCTATATCCTTTTTCATAAACTAAATCTGTCTACCTACAGCACTATTTGAGAACTTCATCAGCACATCTCAATCATGTACCTATTACTGATAATGTTCTTATTACACTCTGCCATCACTGAAAGTACTCCTTACCTTCCTCTAAATGAGAGCATGTTTTTGTAGAAGTATGTTTGAATCCAAGTTCATCTTATTCCATCTTGTCTGAGTACACTTGAGGAGGCTGGTTTTAGAATCCTGACCTTGAGTTCAATGACCCTTAGATCTAGCACACCTGCCTGCTTTTAACTCTCCACTAGGGTAGCATCACATAGCAATTGCATATTGAACAATTCCATTTCCTTATATAAAAGTGTGCTTACAAAAGTACATTTATAGTTACTATGGCAGAAGTATCTGAGTCAATTCCAATGTTGAGTGTGGAATCTTTGGTTTTCTTTTTAATGGTCATGCAATTACCACAGACATATCTTACTCCCAAGAAGATACAACATAGGAGGCAACATTTTATCATTTTCCAGAAATAGTACAATAGATTTCTTCTGAAAGTGTGTATTTGGTTTATGGGAGAAAGAGATACAAAAAGGCAGAAAGCATGTTATTTTTCTAGATCATCCTTTTAACAAGCAGAAATAAGATCAATTTTCATCTTACTTAAAAATTCAAGAATCATCTTTCTACTAAGACAATAAGGTTATAAAGATTATAAGAATTGCATGCAAGAATGCAAAATTTGAAAAGGGGCAGAGGAGATGAGAAGGTAGAAGGGAAAGTAGGGGAAGAGAAAAGGGGACGAGAGGAAAGTTATAGGAGAAGAGAGGAGAGATAAAGAGGAAGAGAAAGAGACAAAAAGGAGGAAAGAGAAACAGAAACTGTCTCATATTAAACCTAGGAATGTGGCAGGGGGTGAGGACAGGAAAAAAGAGGTCATAAAAGTCAACTGTACCCATTATTTTCTTTCTAAAATATTTCTTCTTTTACAGAGAGAGTGAGTGGAAAATGAGGTAAGTGAATTACTTTCACAAATACTCATTCTTATTTGACTTAATTAGTTTTATGGACTTGATAGCTCCACACCTTACTTAAGAATTTTGGTGGTCACATTTCTGCATAGTCAAAGTAATCCCAAACAATTTCTCCAATGTGTTACACATATAAACAAGTTTTTCTTCAAAACCAGGCATGGTGGTCATTTTTTCCTCCGTCTTTCTCTTCAACAAACATAGTTATTATAGAAAACGAAAGGAAAATTCCACTCTTCATCCATGTTTGAGTTCCTCTGACTTGCTAAAATATTCTGACTAGTAGCATAAGATGTAATTCCATGCATATCTATTTCGTTTTTCCTTCAAAGAAGACTTTTACGAGATTTAATTCTACCAGATTTAAATGGAGCAGCAAGTCTATCCATAGCTCTGGAGAGATGTATATTTTTTTTCCTTCTTCCTTCCTTCCTTCTTTTTTCTATTTTTCTTTACAGAATAAAAATTACTTTATAAAGAAGTTTCAACTTACATTATTAAAAATATGTGGCAATTATTATGTCTGTTTTTCTTTGCTTTGTGTTATAGACTTTCCACAAAAACACTTATTTTTTTAAAGCCAAAATTAAGAAATTTTTAGAGTTGAGAGAGCATGATCATGGAGTCTAATGGTCTTAAATTTAAATTCAGCCTCTTTCATTTACTGTGTTACTCTTGGGAAAAGTTGATACACCACTCTGAACCTCAGTTTCATCAACTATAAAAATGGATATGTAACAGTTTCTACCTCACAGGGTAATTATGAGGATTAAATGGAAAACTCTCATGACAAATATATATATATATATATATATATATATATATATATATATATATATATATATATAGAGAGAGAGAGAGAGAGAGAGAGAGAGAGAGAGAGAGAGAGCGAGCGCGAGCGAGCGCAAGAGAGCTCATTTAACATATTTGGCACAATTATGTACTAACTACATAGTGTCATTAATAGATTATATGCCACTATTAGAGTACAAAATGTGTCATCCTTATGATTTTACCAAAACATGCAATGAAATTAGTGTCCTATAGAGGAAGCTTGGTTCTTTAAAAACCTGAAGATTGAGACTTTTTAAAAAAAAAAAAACTTGCTTACTTTAATGAAATATTTTCGAAATTATGAGTTGAATGAGTGATAACAATCAATTTTAAGTGCCAATCAGCATTCTTTTTTTTTATTAAACAGAAAATGAGAGAAAGGAAGGGAGGAGCAAAGGAAGAGGAGGCAAAGAGGGGAGAAGAGAGAAAACAGAACACACTGCACATGTTAAGGGTAAGCATTATTCATGAAAATTTTTTATTTCAGTTACATTACATTGCATACCGGATCAGGATAGAAATTTATTTATTACTCTGAATCAAAGTCAAAAAAGTTTGAAATCCTCCTAACTTAATGGGAACTAGAACATGTGAATCTGCAGGCTTCCATATAACAGGGAAAGAGCCAATCACTTCACTCATTCAAAGGTTTCTCTAACTCATGGAATATAGCAATTGAAGCCATCTAGTGCCCTTTGGGATTTCTTGTGATATATTCTTTTTTTGAAAGACCATAGGACAAAAGTAGGTACCTATCTAATTTTATCCAAGGGCAAGAGGGAAGGATGGCTTCTGAACAATCATTCTAGCTCTAGGACCATGAAGCAAGTAATGATTTAAAATGAAGAAAAGTTAATATAATTAGAAGGATTTAAGCTGTCATTCTTTTCATATTCAATAAATTCAGGCACTTACAAATAAAAGACCAAGGAAATTACTCTTCTAAAAATCTGATTGATTTGTGGAATAAACTCACATTTATTTATCACTCAGTATGCTTTACTTAAAGAAACTTGGTTATATTTCTCTGTCCTTTTGCAAGAGATATAGGATATGTGTGGGGTTTTGGGTGGTGTGGACAGAGCAGTGTACAAGAGGAAGGTACATATAAGTGGTTGTGTTTTCACTCTTATTTCAAACCAAACCAGTATGGTGGTCAGCTGTCAGCCAAAGAGAACAAGGGCAGGAACAGAGCCAATCAAGCTGTGTTAAGCAACCCAGTCATTCCACAGAAATATGTACAGCTCTTGTTCCCTAGCAGTACAGCTGGCAACAGCACAGCAGTAATTTGTGGGGTTTTCTATAGAGTGCTTATGAGTTTGATTTCACTGTTGGCTTCTTGCCATTACAACCTATACACTGGGTAGCTCTGTGAGTTACCCAACTATGTGCTTAGATGATAAAGAATCAGATTTTTCACTTGGTAGGCATGAAGTCAGCTGAGTTTTCACTTTGCCAAATGTTTTTGTTAACTCCTCAGGTTAAGAAAAATACATATTTTGTATTGCCAAGTACTTTTCCCCTACACTTTGAGCCATGTATTTCTTTGAAGAACTAAATTCTTTCTATTTTACCCATAACTCATCAAACTGTTATCTCTGACAACTTAAATCTTTAGAGCCTTTTAAATACTACTTCTCTAATTTTCTTTCCAATACTCTCCTTTTTTCATACTTCCCCCAGCAATCAAAGTATATATATATAATTTGCCAGATTTGAAGTAAAAGGAATGAATATAATTCAATTGCTGAGGTTCAAGATGATATTTTACATGTTACTATTACCTATTTGCACTTTCATATGACTTTTTCTGATGTTCTTAAAGGACATAATGTAGTTAAACAGTAATGAACTTCTGGTCTTCATTAGGGTGAACTGTCATATATTTGGGAATATTTAAATTTGAGTCAACTTCAGCTGTTTCCTATATGCATATATCACCTCATCATTCTAATCGATAATACATTCCCAAACTGTTCTTGTATTAGAAACTGAACTACTCTCATCAGGGCTAACATTTAAAAATCAAAAGCCAAAAAACTATGGGGGCTGGAGTGGAGGCATAAGTAGAAGATATATATTGAAAATACTTGGAACATACCGTAAGGCATAGTGAATGGCCAGAAGTACTGATTTTCTTCACCTTTTGTTTCATCAGTGCAAATTTAGAAAGTTGTCCTTCTTTATTCTAAAAATATATAAACCTCCAATGCAATAGCCTTCATTTGTAATCAGATACATCTCCATACCAGGGCCACCAGAGTCACCCACTCCCTCCTACTTCGGGCAGAACACCCAGTTACTTTCCATAGCTAGAGACATCAGGAAGTCCTCCTCACCTCCCAAATTCCATTCCAAGGGGTATTTCATTTACACTGCTGTGCACTGGTAGGTCGGAGGTAGAAAAAGACAAATCTCACTATCAGAAAGTCATCAAAAGAATGTTATAAAGTTAGATTTCAAAACGATTTCATACCAAAATCATTTAATGGACAGTAGTTAGCTACTATGGCACTTTCAGTAGTATAATACAGCCACATTATGGGGTAAATGGGTTGCCCAAGAAACCAAATCACCATCTATAACATGGTTTCTATATAAATATCTATCCAAATTCCAAACAACAAACTTTCAGAACTTTATCTATTAGTAAGTTGAAAATCACCTACAAATACACCCTTGTGTGTACTACAGAAAGTCTTTCTGTGATATAAAAAAACGCTAAAAACCAGGTAACTATCATCCTTTTTAAAGTAGGTCACATGCTTTACAAAAGGGGAAATGTAAATTTAAAAAAAAATTCAACATGAATGTTATAAATTACTTCCTCATTTACTATATATATATGAAGTGTGGGATTTTCAAATACAGTACTTGGAAGTATGCATGAGCAAATAATTATTATGGCTATCATAACATTGTTAATATGACAATAAGAGTGATAACCATGCCAATACTATATATTATGAGTAATGAGGAAAAACAGACAATTCATAAAACATTATTTTATTTTCCTGAATATAAGTGATTTAGATGCTGCCTCAAAAAACACACAAAGTTTCTAAGCTGTGGGCACAAGAAAAGTTAACAAAACTACAAGTCGACCGACACGAAAATTTCAGAGAAAAAAATAAATGCACACTTAACCATTTGTATAACCCAATGCCCTGTTGTCATATGTGGGTAAAACTATGTGGATCCATAAAAATGTCACTGGGGCAGGGCTTTGAATATCCAGCATCAGAACTTCTCCTAAGATCACCAAATGTACTGTATGGATATAATGCCTAAAAGATCTTCTAATAAAAGCCAATTTCAAATGATTAAGAAAAACTAGCTTGTTACAGAAAGACAAATAAGGTTCACAGACAAAGCCTGAATTCAGAGGAAAGATGGATAGACATAAATTATGAAGGTTCTGGTAGGAAATAACACATGGACTTTTCATTAAAAATCAGAACAGAATTTCACTTTTTTAAGAAACTGGGGGTAGCAAAGTGAGACATTAGGCCCTCTCCTAAGGTAGCACAAAACATAACTAAATATATCATTATTATCCTATTTTTAATATAAATAAAATATTGAAGGTCAAATGTGTTGCCTGTAACCAGCTGCACTGTGACATTCTTATTCATCTGCTAGGCTTGAAGTCCCACAGCAGCTGAGAACTCTGATGTCCAATCAGGCCTTCCAAACCTTTCCCCAAAGCACGTATGCTAGTGGATACCACACTGCACATGCTCCTCACTCATTTTTCACTCACCCCTCTCTGCCATCAGTAATCCCTTTCTGTAACGGCATGCTGTCCTTCAGCCACAGAAGTTATGCATTAAAATCAGAGCCCTGTTAACTTCTCTGTCAGTTTAGCTGGGGATAGAAGGCCCACTGTTTCAGTTTCACCCACTGGAATAGTTCATCATTATGGGTATTGTGCATTCTAATCAATTGTGAAGTCTCTATTGAAGAAGTATATTTAAGTGGTATGTCCTTGTTTGTGACTGGGAAGAGTCAGTGTATGTGCATTTTGGGTAAAGTTATATGTGTGCATGTATGTGTATGCAAAGCAAACATTCAAACATTTGAAAGTATAAGAGCTGCATGGAACTGAATTATCATTTCCCTCTTAAACAAATAGTGACAGTTAATATATAACATTTTATAAATCATTGTCTTTGTGTGGAGGGACCTAATTGGACAACAGGGCAGGTCTCTCACACATCATTTGGCAGGAGAAGGGGTGAGGAGATTGTTCTTTTTCTTTGCACCCAAAACAACATGTTAGAAAATAAATCTGTTTGGAAAAATTATCTCAAGTTTTGCCAGGGGAATAACTAGGGAAGTCTGAGGTTTCTTATCAAGAAAAATTGCCAATAAGGCTTCACATTAGATTGTGTCTAACCACTAAGATTCTACAGGTATAAGAAAGTATTCTTATCAAGAAAGTTAAGTTCAAATGAAATGTTGCTTTTCAAGGATGATTCTAAAGAAGGTGCCACTGTTTGAGGTTTTCAACAGTGGTTCTAAGAAAACAATTTATAGTACTTTAAGTGAAATAAGGGTAAATGGCATTTCACTGAGATGCGCTGCTCTATGATTTGAACAGTACAAATAAGATTCCCTGAGATTTTGTTTTCCTTTAGAAAGAAATAGAGGAAGAAAATTTTTACATAGTCATGAGGCATAGGGCAAGAAATGGACATATAAATAACTGTTAGCTCAGTGTAAAGGATCCCTGAAGAAAGGGAAGAAACCCAGGAGATGTGCACATCAAATAAAAATGGAGAATATGGCTATATTTCAACTCAAACCAATATTCCCTTTTCAGGAGTCATCCCCCTTGGCTCACTGCTGACAATCCATAGATAGCGTATGAGTGAGATGAGATCATGAGTAAGATGAACAAGGATGCTCCACGGCAGGTAAATAAATTTGTTTCCACTGAGATAATTATTCTTACCATGTGTCACTGCTCTCATGGCATAAACAGGACAGGTGATGACATCCTATAAAATGCAATTTTTATTCCTATACTCCTGACATCGAGATATATAACTCATTCAGCTCTCATGAATTTTTTTTGCTGTAAAGCTATGAATGGGTTTTTGTTATTATTGTTGTTCTTGGTTTTTTTGCCTTTTAAAAAAATGCTATCATCAATTGTGCAATAACGTTAAAAGACTGGGAGGGAAAAATAGGACTGTCATTATTTTAGGCTACTTGGTCCTATATAAGGATTATATATGTTGTTATATGAGACAGCTGAATATAATTATTTCACTTGGATTTTTTTAAGCTTAACATTTGCATCATATAATCCCTGTGCAATACCTGTATCCTCAAATCAATGCCCTTTTCCAAAAACCCCATGTCCTTTCATACCTAACCTAGACAAGAAACAAGGACTCACAAGCCTTTGTACCAACAAATAATTTTTCTAAGTACAATTCATTAGTACCTTATTCCAAAAACATATGAATACTTACAAGATGGTTAATTCTCATTAAAAACTAAGATTACATGACATAATTACATGTAAATAAGAAAAATGAATTAAATTCTTACCCTTTCCTGTGTCGGGCACTAGTTGTGAATCATATATACAATTAGAGTTATATTGCTAAGCTAAAAATATTGGTAAAGATCTAAAAATGACAAACAGTGCCTTTTAAATTAATGTCTTATTAGTTGAGTGAAGTACACTGACAAAGAATAATTTATGCTTATTCAAACTGCACTCGACATCTTCAGGTGTTTCCAAATGAGCTCACAGAAGAGTGATTAAATGCATCTGATAACAAGCCACACATTGCTGAAATTACTTACCGCCTCATTTTATGATTAATTAAACATGTAGATTAAAGTTGCAAAAGAATTTAGATTAATGAGCAAGTTAAGTCTTGCTGATATAAGTGAATTGGGAATTGGATGCTCTGTGGAACTTTATAAACATGCATTTTATAATGAATAAGACAAGGCTACATGCAGAATCGTGGCCACCAGGGCCTTTTGACGATGCAGTCTTTTTTAACATGGTTTGACAGCTTTCAAATAACATTCTTCTATAGGCTTTAAACTTTGTGCTTTGCTGTAAAACACAAGACTACATAACTCATGTACCAGGAGTACGATTATTTTCAAGCTCTCCAAGGTAATGACCCCCTGTAGTAGCAGCTGTTCAGAAAAAATTACAAGCCCAATTGTTATTTTAATCAGAAATATTTCGTAGTTAAAAGCAGTTATGCAACTTGTAAAATTATATGACAGCTCATCAGTACCATCTCTTCAACACTCCTTCCTCCAAAAGTAAAACCATCCCCAAAAAGCCATAGCTTCCAGAGGACTTATTAGCAAAACTGGGTACTCAGTCATTCATAAACTATTCAAAGCCATTTAAGAGTGAAGTTTCTATGCCACGAAAGGTAATGTTTAAATTTATGACAACTCCTGTCAGCTCCAAGAGAGTGTCAAAATATCTGCTGGGGTTTGCTGAGTATCTAATTTTTCTCTTTTAAGATCAGCTTTACCTAATCTACATAACTAAGACTGTGTCAAAAGCCAATTTGGACTTTATGATTTTTCCAGAGCAAAAGAAATTCTGGTTGCTCACAGAGATGTAGTGCATTCTCCTTTGCAGGGAATACAGAAGTAGAGAGAAATTGAACCGAAGTTACTAAACTAGCTATGATTTCAAATCCATTCCATTTTTATTACTAAGCTGGTAGCACAATGCCATTTATTACTACCATAGCATAATAAAGACACTCTTACACATTCTTTGAATGGATCCAATCTGCTATCTAGTATACACCTCTAATTCTTTTCTACTTATTTTCAGACCTTATGCATGATTCATTTCTTGGCAATAGTGAGGTTTTTATAGTGTTAATTTTTTTCCTTTTAATTTTGAGTTTTTAGACTCTAAAGCCTTACCAAGAAAACTATGGAAATTTTTACATAAAGATCAAAATGAGCTGCTTCATGACACAGGTGGCAAATTATCATCATTAACCCCACATATTTATCATGTGGACATAATTGCCCATTTGAAGATTTCTGTTAATGAAAACATAATATCGAGACATGTCTCTGACTATACGGAAATTTATTAAAAGTTAAAATCATTTTAAAAGCAGCCAAAACAAAATAGTACCTTTGATTTATTTATTTCCTTTCAGTTTTATTAAATCAGTGTCTTTCACCAAATAATATAAACCACATTTTATCACCACAAAACGTTATTTAAAATTTATAAGCTTTCTCCCCTTATAGTTTAATTTGAATGTAGTAGTAAGGATTTCTAGGTAAAAATACCCAAATACATCAAGAACCAAATAATATACTTTTTCTTCATGTAAAAATTTAAATTCCCCATTTATACCCTTTCTAAGAAGAAATCTGATAATAAGGTGGTTATATTAGCCTGAAAGGAGCTAGGTTAGATAACCAAAAATAATTCCTTTGCAATCTTAAATGTATTTGGTATGTTCCAGAAGGACACAGATTATTCAGATAGCTCAACAAGCCACCAAATTTTAAGGAGCAGGATCTTTCACTCCCGTCATTGCCATATTATTTCTAGGCTCACAAATTATGAGCCGTGTCCTGGAGTCGCTAATAATTTAAAAGAAATTGTGTCATTCCTATGGCATTTTAATACAAGAAGATACATTTATTTCGCCCATGAAAGTAATGTATGTAAAATAACTTTAAGTTCTAAATACCGAATATACTTAGCTATTATATGTACTTATTATTATTAGCATGTTTTAATTTTTTGATAAATGCTTTATACAGTTCACCTGCACAGCGTACATAAATTTACTGGTTAAAGTTAAGAATTAAATGTTTACCTACAATATCAAAATAGGTACTTTGCCCTGAAATTTTGAATAAATGGGCAATTTAAAATATCCCAAATCAGCCATAATGTAATATAAAAATTCCTAAACATAATTTTCATTAAATCAAGATGGCAATTTATTATAACATTTTATTTCACAACACATAGTCATGTGGGCTATGAACCTTGCATTTCTATGGGGAGATTAATATTTTCTCTATTTCATACATAGTTGAAAAAAAGCATTAAAATACTCACCAGAGACTAAAATGAGATGACTAAATTCATTTTCACATGTGATTGGGCCAAGGTTTGTCAAGGTGAACTATGAATGCATTAATATCCACAATACTGCCAAAAGCTGGATTATTAATATTGTCGGCTCCTCGGTTTCAGTTCATGCCCTATAGAGGAGTTTTGTGAGATTCATCAAAACTCAAACTCTCAAGCATCCTGGAGGCAACATGTCTTAAACTAAAAATAAGGTGACTCTAACCAAGCAAACCGTCATCAAGGCCAGACTAAGGTTCATAAATGCAAAGAACCAGTCTGTAGCGAAGAGAACAAATGAAGCCAGGTGCTGCTCCACACAAGATCCTTGACAATTCAGCACCCAACACTTGAGATACTAGGCAGATGACTAAAGGTGGTTCTTCTTTTGGCAGGATCAGCAGCATTATGTACTACACCTGTGAATTGTATACATCAATGCAAATATTCAAAAACCAAAAACAGTGATGAAAATTGGCTCCAAAACTATTATGGTTTATCATTTTTTGATTCGATTAACTGCAAATTCTTTAGTTCTCTTAACCAAACACAGAATTAGTTAACTAGAAGAATCCTGAATTTTTCCTCCAGTGAAGAAATAAAAATCTTCTCTATTTTCTAGATTAGTTATGCTAGAACTACTTTTAAAATCCCATGTATCCAAAATATTGTTGTGAGTAGTACATATTAACAGTCATCTTTTATAAGCTGATTAGAAATTTAAAGTGTGATTTTTTTTAAAAAAATCAAAGATTTCTAAACTTTATATCTTATATCAATTTCCATAATGGGAAACTGAGTTCAAAACTGATTTTTTTCATAAAATATATAACTTACACCTGAAACTAATATAATGTTATATGTCAATTATATCTCAAATGAATAAATCACTTAAATGAATACAAATGGATTCAAGACTTGGGAAAACTCAGGATTTCTGATACTCATCTGACCAACCTTTCATTCAATAGATATGTCCCCTATAAACAGAAGCATTTTAAAAAATATTGAATTGTGGTAGTAAAATAGTTTAATTTGTATGTACAGTTTAGCCATAATCCCAATAGTTTTAAATATAAGTTAAAACTAGATGTAAAGAGACTGGGTGTTAAAGTTATCTAGGCTATATAGTATTGGACCACAAAACGAATGCAATCCTCATTTGCCATGGAAATAAGAAATAAATTATACATATATATATACATATATTATACCTGGGCTCTTATACAAAGTGATGAGGGGTCACAAAGTCCTTCTTGAAGCATTTTCCTTTCCTCATCAGAAGATATAGAATGTCTAAAAAGAAGAAACTAATAGTTATTGGACCCACTATCTGCCAGATATAAAATAAATGTTCTCTTACATAAGATAATCTTACCAACAACCACATCCATTTTACAAATGAGGGAATTGAGTCTCATTTAGGATAAGTCATTTGTCCAGAGTCACATCAATGACTATGAACCCAACTTCAAGATCCATTTGTTCTTTCTGCTACATTATACTTATATATAGCCTATACTATTTTTGTGTTTATGCTTTTCTCTACTATCTAGGAATCTTTTCTGTTTCTTCTCAGTTAACCCATCCCTACCATTTCCTTTCAAGGTTTACCCACTCCAAAAAAGTATGTCATGTTCTCTCAGCACTTTGTTTAAAAGCCTCACTTACAACATTTCAAGTTACAAGGATGTACACAATATAAATTTACATGTTACTAAAATTACCATCTATATTATAGCAATGTAATCAGAAAATGGTTTCACTGATACACTACAATATGTCTCTTCTATCTCCATTCTATATTCCTCTATCCTCCCTCACCTTCACAGGAACTACTACTACTACTATGACTATTACTACTACTACTTACTACTACTACTACTACTGCTGCTGCTGCTATCACTATCATTATTACTCTATATTATCAACCCAAACCAACCAACCACCTTTTGCTCTCATGCTGCTCTCTGGATCCCCAAAATCTTATCTTTCTCTACTTTCATTCTGTTCAAATGTTTTTATGCTTCTAAACCACTTCTTTCCTTCCCAATCAAAAATTCTACTCTTGAATACTTCATAAAAGGTATAAAACACTCTTGATTAATCATTTCACAACAAATATCTAAGCATTTATTATGTTTTAGAAACCAAATAAACAAGATAGAACTTATTTGTCTAAGATCTTACAATTTACTACAAAAAAGAAATAAGTAAACCAATTGTAACATAGATTTGTGTCATAATAAAAGTATGTTTTAAAAAAGTGATATGGCCACAAAGAATAAAAAGTAATAAGTCATCTGTAGAGGCAGCAGTCCAGAAAGGCTTCATATAGAAGGGGATATATGATAAAGCTTCATTAACAGACATAGGCAGAGAAATAGAAATAGTAACCATCAATAATGAATGCCTCCTATGTATGAAGCACTCAATAACACATGCTTAAAGTACATTATATAATTTCTTCACATATGTGGAGACTTCTGCTTCTCACCAAGACAGACAAACAGGAACTGGATTTACCATTCTGGCTTAAACAACTGAAAAAATGGACAAATATATGAAAACAACAGTTCTCAGACACTGAACATCAGGCAATGAAGAACAGTGATTCCTGAGAAAGGAAAACAAATGAGGTCATTCTTATAGTTGTCCCAGCTTACTGCATAAACAAATAAATTATCAACTGCAGTGCACAGAGACAGAACTTAATGGTCTCAGTGAGTTAAGAAGGTCTATAGAGCTGGGAGTCTAGGGAGCCCAAGGTGACTATAGTTCATAGAGCAGAGTAACACAGGAGAGAAACCTGCACATAGACTTCCAGCGATCTGCAGAATCCCTCACAAGAATTTAAGCAATTACTCATCAGCTCATATATGTGAGGAAACTAACCAATGTTAAGGAGAGATACCTAAAAGGAGCAGGGAGAACAATTCCAGAGCTCACGTAAAGCCAGGAATAGTTCATTTTCCCATAATCAAAAGTATAAAACTTCATAACATGAGCAGTGTTGACCAGAGTACTCAAAAAAGTATTGCTTCAGTGGTAGAAAAAATAAACTTTACCCTAAAGGCTGTAATAGTTCCAATTGACAGAGTTTAAAAGCAAGCATTGAAAGGATCAAACAGTCCCTAAGTATCTTAACTGCATACCAGGAAAAAAACATACAAAAATATTTATAGGAATACAGAAATATTCAGCACTCATAATTTTTGGCATCCAATAAAAAATTATCGGCCATGCAAAGAAGCAGGAAAATACAACCCATAATGAAGAGAAAAATCTATATATTGATACTGATCCAGAAATGACACAGGTGATAGAATGAGTTGACAAGGAAATTAAAAGTTATTACAGGTGTATTCTATTTGTTCATGGAACTAAAATAAAGATTAAACATATTAAGTAGAAATATCAAATGTATAACAAAGACTCAAATTTGACTTCTAGAGATAAAAAAAAACACAATGTCTGAGATGAAAAATATACTGCTGGAAAAAGACAAGCAAACTTAAGATTTACCAACAGAAACATTCCAAAATAAAACAGAGTGGGAAAAAAAAATGTAAACTGAATCAGTGAACTGTAGGATAATTTCAAGCTGCCTAAAATATGTGTAATTAGATTCCACAAAAAATGGAGTGAACAAAAAAATTCCAAATTAACTGGCTGAAAATTTTCTAGATGTGACAAAATTATAAACCCATAGATACAAGAATTTCAAAAAGCCCCAAGCTCAAGAAACATTATAAAAACTACACTAAGACACAAAATAATCAAAGTGCTTATGATTAGTGATAACAAGAAAAACTTAAAAGCCATCAGAGGAAAATGACACATCACGTTCAGAAAAACATATATAAAAATTACAGCAAACATATTTGAAAACAATGTAAGCAAAAATACATAGATCAATATCTTTAAATTACTGAATAAAAATGTTAATCTAAAATTTTATACCTAGCAAAATAAAGATTTTTCAGAAATGCAAAAGATGAAGGAAATATTACAAGCTCACCAGCATGTAGATCCTACAGGAAATGTTAAAGAGATCCTTCAGGCAAAAGGTAATGTTATCAAATGGAAATCTGGATCTACACAAAGGCATAAAGTACACTGAAATGGTATATATGGATAAATATGGAAGACTGTAAAAGACCTGAGTAACACTATCGACCAACTTTACATAATTTACATTTATAGAACTTGCCAACCAACAAAATGATTAGGAATTCAATAACAGAAAGATATCTGGAAAATCCCTAAATATTAAGAAATAATACTTTTAAATTATCCATTAATTGACCAAAAAAAATCAAAAGAAAAATTAGAAAGCATTTTGAACTGAATAAAAATGAAAACATCACAAATTTATGAGATGCAGCTAAAGCAATACTTAGAAGTAAATTTATAGCACTAATATCTATATTGAAAAATAGGCTCTCAAATTAATGATCTCAGATTTCACCTTAAGAAACTAGAAAAGGAAGAGCAAATTAAACTCAAAGTAGGCAGAGAACAGGAAATAAAAGAATGAAAAACAGAAATCAGTAAAATAGAAAACAGAAAAGCAATATTAAATTTTGATATGTCATGTTTACATTCTCATATCAGAAATGAAAGGTGACATCATTAAAGATTCTACAGATATTAAAAGGATAATAAATAGATTTGATGAACAACTATACGCCAATAGATTCAACTACTTAAATGAACAGCCTTTAAATAAAGTAGATAACTTAGGTGAACCAGACAACCTAATTAGTCCTGTATCTATTAAAGAAATTGAATTTGTATTTAAAAACCTTCCAGAAACCTCCAAGCCCAGATGGTTTCATTAGTGATGTCTTTCAAGCATTTAAAAAGAAATAATATCTAGTATACACAAACTCTTCCAGAAATTTAAATAGGAGGAAATACTTCCCAACTCACTCTATGAGGCTACAGTAATTAAGTAATCAAGAAAGTGGCATTAAAAAATAACAGACGAATAGATCAATGAAATAGAATAGAGGCTCCAAAAAATAAACCTATATGTATATGGTCACTTTATTTTCAATAAAAATGCCAAGGCAATTTAATAGGAAAAGCATATTTTCAGCCAGTGGCACTGGAACAATTGAATAGCTATAAGCAAAAATATAAACCTTAAACCTTATTTCACCCATTACAAAAATTAATTCAAAGTAAATCATAGCCCTAAATAAAAAGATTAAGTTATAAAACCTCAAAAAGACTGCATAGGAGAAAATCTTAGTGACCTTGGGTTTTATAAAGATTTCTTAAATGTGACATAAAAAGCATAAAATATAAAAGAAAAACAATTGGACTTCATCAAGATTTAAAACTACTGCTCTTCAAAAGGTACTTGAAATTGAAAGGCAAGCCACAGACTAGTAGAAAATATGTGCAAAACATCTCTGACAAAGAACTTGTATTTAGAATATATAGAAACTATTTCAACTTGATAAAAAAGAAGTTAACCCCAAATTTAAGAACAGCAAAGGATTTAAAAGGCACTTCAACAAAGTAAATAGATAGTTGGCAAAGAAGCAAATGAAAAGATGCTCAATATCATCAGTCATCAGGGAAATACAAATTGACCACAATGAGATACTACTATAAACACTCAAGTGGCTAAAACTGAAAATTAAACATACCAGGTATTATTAAGGATGTGAGGCAACTAAAACTCTCACATATTGCTACTAGGGATATAAAATGGTACAACCATTTTGGAAAAAATTAACAGTTCTTATAAACTTAAAAATACACCTATGTAACTTAGCCATTCCACCCTTTTGGGGAAATACCCTAGGTATTTCCCCAAAAGAAATAAAAACATATGATATGTCCCCTCAAAGACAAATGTTCAAAGTAGCTTCACCTGTAATAGTAAAAAACTAGAAAGAACCTAAATGAATAATCGAATTGTGTTATATCCATACAATGAAATACTACTCAGTAATTTAAAAAATAAAGTATTAAATTGACATGCATAACATAAGTGAATCTCAAAGTAATTATGCCAAATGAAAAAAATTAGACCAAAAAAAGTACATAATATATGATTTCACTTACGTAAAAATTTTTAAATGCAAACTAATCTGTAGTGACAGCAGATTGAGGATTGCCTGGGGATGAGGTCAGGGAAAGATCAAGGAGGGGCAGGAGTGAGGGTCTCTGAAGGAGCATTAAGAAACTGTTAGGAGTGATAGATATGTAATTACCTTGACTGTGTAAATAACTTCACTGATGTATAGCTATATCAAAACTTATCAAATTGTGCACTTTAAATACATGCTGTTTGTTGTATGCCAATTATACTTCCATAAAGCTGTAAAAAATAAATAAGTAAATAAGCCTGGAATAGGTAATACTCTCACTTCACAGGTGAGGAAGCTAAAGCTCCAAGAGGTTATATGACTTGCCTAAGATCATAGGTAGTACACAGCAGTACTCAGGAGTGGTGGGAATTACACACAATATATTTGTCCAGTTTTATTGAGAAATAATTGACATACATCACTGTATAAGTTTAAAGTATACAGCATGATGGTTTGATTTACATATGCAAGCATACCTTGGAGATATTGCAGGTTCGGTTCCAGACCACTGCAATAAAATGAGCCTCGCAATAAAGCAAGTCATAACCTTTTTGCGGGTGGAAAGTCTTGCCCTTAATTTGTAAAAATTCCAATATCTGTGAGGTGCAATAAAGCGAAGCATAATAAGATAAGGTACGCCTTTATTGTTAAATGATTATTGCAATCGGTACAGCTAACATCCATCAACTCATATAGATACAATATAAAGAAAAGAAGAAAATAAATTCTTCTTGTGATGAGACCTGTTAGGATTTACTCTCAACAACTTTTCTATACATCACACAGCAGTGTTAATCATAGCCACCACGTTGTACATCACATCCCTAGTACTAATTTATAACTGGAAATCTGTACCTTTTGTACAAATTTGTACCAATTCTCGTTTCCTCACCCTTTGCCAGTGGTAAGAACATGTCTAATCTCTTCTTCTATGAGTTTGGTGTTCTAGAATGAGAAGAGATGTGTTCTGAAGTCAAACAGACTGTGTTTAAATCAGAAAGAGGGAGAGAGGAAAAGAGGGAGGAATGAAGAGGAAAGGAGAGAATGCAGAAGATAATATTTTTATCTTTCCTGGCAATATTTAACTCACATTTTGATGTTTGAAGCTGGCAAAAATTTGGTGAAATGTGAGCATTTATACCCATACTCCAAGATAAATGAAATATGTACTTCAGATATGCTGAGAGTCATATGTAGAACAAAATGAACTAGATTTTGTTAATTATTCAAATTGTCTTTATAAAGTAGTTACTAAAATATTTCTAGCTAAATGCTTGATTACATAAATAACTTTGTTTTTTCTTAAATTATAGACAGACTATATTTCACATCTTATAGATTGTTATATTATAAAATGATAGCTAGCTGTGCATAATTAATGCATTTGCTGACACTCCCTTACTTCCTTATATTTGAGACCACAGCCCAGTTCAAGTTATGGCTTATTTCCCCTTCTCTATATACATTTAATATCTTTAAATATTATGAAAGTTATGTAAGAATACTGAAAGATGATTAAGCCTATCTTCTTGGCTAAAACAGGTCCAGGGAATAGCTTTTGGGATAATATTTATATTTATAAGTCGCTCTTAGCAAAATGCCCCAAGTCCCTCATTGTTTCCAATCTCAAGTTAAACAATTTTTTCTCCAAAGGACACTGAATCACTTTAATGTTGACTCTTATGCTGCTCTACTCCACCTTCAAATGTAGCCAGTAAATTCAGCTTTACTACAATACTATAAAAATGTGAAAGAACCATAATAGCATCTAAAAAAGAGCTGTTGACACTATGTTAGTTCAGAGAAAACCCTAAACTGAATACTAATGCAAAATGTAATGATAATTCACCTAGTTGCCAAAAGAGTTACAGTAATTATTTTGCCATAATGTGGAAGTTATCTTAAAGGCATCTGAGAATATTACTGTGTAGGATTTAGAGTATGTCCTCAATGTCATTTTTCTCATGGGTTTTCTTTCAAATAAAAAAATCATCAACATACTACCTTCATTGTAACACTGTCCTCTGATTTAGAGGATTGCCTTATAAGTAAAAAAAAAAAAAATTATAAAGAGATCATTCTGCTTCTTTAATAAGTCAGCTTCCTTGATTGGCATCCAACATGGATCCACCTCACACCAAATTCTACTTTAAAGTGAATATCATGATTGTAAGGTTCCAGTAAAACCTTACATTGATTATATTGATTCAAATAGAATCAATAGTTTTACTTCCCTTTTCTTTTATAACCACAACCAAATTTTTAGAGTTGAAAAGTAAACCCAGATCAAATTTAGATATGTTGTTTGAAATTAGCAAAGATGAAACACTTCAGTGCCAGACAAAAGCCCTGATTTTAAAGAGTAGGTTTTGCCTTCCCTGAAATGCCTAGCTCAGGCGGTGTATTTTTATGCCTGCAGATATTGGCATGTTTCACATTTAAGATTATGACACACAAACTTATTTTGAAATTTTTTAAGGCTTCCACTGCGTATGTTTCGAGTGCTTCATGACTATTGCTGATAATTGAGCAATTAACTTGAAATTACCAAATGTGCTGTGATGGCATAATATGTAGTAAGCAACATGAAAGAATAAAGAACAGAGAAACGTAGCACAGTGAAAAAAAAAGTAATAAAGGGTAAAAATAGGCCATAATAATAATAATAGTACTGAGTAAGTTTTAATGGTCCCAAGTCTCAGTGGTTTAATGGTGCCAGTAAAATGGTTTAATGAAACAAGTCCAAAGTATTACAAACTTTTTAGAGCAGTTTGTTCTAGTGCAACAAAAAGGAACCTTCTTTTTAAATGGTCTTGTGTAATATTCAGGGATTGGTCCAAAAAGTAAGTGTGGGAGTTTCATTAGACAAGAAGCACAAAACAATTAGGTTAAAAATCCTGACAGGCAGATTCTTAAGAAATACAAGCTTGCAAAAATAGTTGTAGGTCTTCCTTTAAGTATAAGACAGACAAAGCAAAAACTGTAGAGCTAAAGTTTACCTCAAGAAGTCATCAAGCTATTGTGAATATATTTACAAATCAAAAATTAAGATACATGGCTTAACATCAAGAGGGAAGGATGAAACTCAACTATACTAGAAAAACTAGAAAGCCTCTTCACTGTTCATCCCATCAAAGTCTCTAATATGGGTCTTTTCTGGCTAAGACCATAGTGTGATGGTGAAGAGTAGCTTTTTCATGCTTAAATATAGCCAGTGAAGCAAATTCCATAAACCTAAATCCTACCTTATTTGGGCGGCAAGCCATTTTAAAGGTTTGTAAGAAAACCCAACAATTTAGAAAGTCAGAGAAGGAAAAAAGATTCAAACTACAGCAAATAAAGGACACTATTAAAAACATTTTCTTTCTCAAATTCCATCAATATTGCTCCAAAACATCACTAGGAGATTAAAAATAGGCCAAGCTATCCTTTCAGGTATAAGTTAGAAACAGAAAGTGAAGAGAGGAGGAAGAATTAGTATCTAAGGGCACTAATATATAAAACTTTAAAAGCATAAAATGTAATGGATACACACATTCAGATTAGCAAACTGCTTTCAATTAAAGTAGATTTGTGGCCACATGTATAGTAGCTGTGTGTATTAATGTAGATACTTCAAATGTCAGTATATCTCTAATTAACATGAGCACACAACTGTAAAACTGAGAAGGCACAATTTTAAATTCCTTACATTCTCAGCATTAATGCTTTCGTGGGGCAGCTCCCGTTGTCATGGAAAATGGCATTCAAGCCCTATTTGTGGATTTTCACAGCTCATCTTTTTTATTTACCTGCTCTATGTCAAGATTAGCCTGGGATATTTTTTAAAGATAATGCACTTAGACCTGCTTGTCCTTAAAATCACAGATGTTTTCACTGAGGGAGGTTTGGACTGGGCTTTTCTCAGTTTGAAACAGATTTCTTTCCATTTAGAAATACCACAAAGAAATGAATTTGTGATTCTTTTTGTTTGTTTCCTAAAAATCTATGCAATTCAAAAAATTTCAGCTGAAGCATGACATGTGGCAGTTTGGGAATAGGGCAACAGGCAAAATGTCAGGGAGGCACAAAGGATCCAGGAACATTAGGTAATGAAGTGGTTAGAAGTCTTTCTACAATCTCCCTGGCTAACTCTACCTCAACTTTTCGAAAATATTTGTATGTCAGTCAAGTGGGAGACTGAGATGGTGATCAAAAACAACAAAAGAAACAGAGCTAAAATACTCTGAGAGAGGACATCTTGGTATTACAGAAAGAACACTGAATTTATACCATGAATCCCTAAATTTGAATCCAGCTACTGTGCAAAAATGTGAATAATTCCTACTCATTCCACAGAGTTTTTACAAAATTAAGCCAATTTAATGTCTGCAAAAGCAAGTGATATACCAAATTAAGATATTTTTATATCTTACATTATTAAAGTCTCAAACATGGGCAAAGCAATAATCACTTCTTGTACTAGATGATAAAATACTTTTATACCTTTTCAGGGAAAAGGTTGCTATTAGAGATCAGGAACAAAGAAAGAATTTTATAAAAGGGAATTAATTCATGATCAAAGTACTAAAAAGGCTTGGGTAACCTGAAAAAGCAGGATATCTAATGATCTATTTCTGTTTTGTTTTGTTTTTAGCCAGCATTTATTGTCCTGGTAAAACCGAATGATCAAAATTCCATAATTATTTTTCAATTAGAGATAAAAATTAAATGTGAGATATCGACATGAAAAATGAGGTCTTATTACACAATGCCTACTTTGGGAAAAGAAAGGTGTACTTTTTTTTTTTTAATAGAAAAAAAACCCTATAATAATAGGCTTTCAGCTTCTGAAAAGATAACCGTTTTCCTTCAGAGTGTTTTCCTCTTCTGACCTAGGTAGTAGATGCAAGTAGGTAAGATTCCAATCAGTTCTCACACACCCTTGGTGTGACCCATTCATTATGGATGTGCAAAACAATATCCCACCTTCCTTATCTCGCAGACCTGCTTCTGAACACCTTACTAAGAAACCTTCCCATGGCCATGAGGTATAACTTTCTGCCTTAGATCATGTAGCAAATAAGCAGTTCCAGGACATGGAAATTAAAGTTCCTAAAAGAAGCCATTGTCACTAATCTCATTTGTTTGTTCTTAAGCCGGACTAGATAAATATTTCTATTGTTTTAGCTGCCTCATCATTCAGTGTAAGTGGTAGACAGTTTCCACAATAATTGAAAAAATTGGGAATTCAAGTATTCTGGATGCCATATTAATTTTAACAGTCTGCCATGACGAAGTAACTGCTTGAGCTAAAGCTGGCCCATCCATGTTAATTTTAAGTGACTTATCTTAATCACAGTATTCTGCTATATCTCTTTAATAAGAAGATTCTACAGTCAAGAGATGGCCCTAACAAAGCTTGAGAACACTGACCAAAGGAACAACAAAGCCCATGCCCTAAACCAGAATATAAAAATTCTCAAGACTGGAAAACAATTACTTTAGGCCTATATGATTAGCACGATTTTTGCCTAAGTGATGAGACAAAATACGAAGCTGAACTCCAGAAATAACCATATGAAAACTATACCCACAGTGTCCCTTCTATTTTTAGCATCATTCTTTGTTAGGTCACAAGAAAAATCTCAGCTAATTGGATAACGTCCTTCAAAGCTAGTCTATATATGATTGGTGGTGGGAGGTGGGGGTAAAGAATTCAGGAAACAGGGCCTTTGGGTGATGAAAAATAGAAACCATATTTTAATGAAGGCCATTTTGGTTCAAATGCCTGTAATTATCTTGCATTACTCATTTTTAAAATTAAATCATCCTAAAAACTTACTAAAGGAAATGATTAAATGATATGAAAGAAGAGAGAAAGGAGGTAAAGATAAAGCAACTAAGATAAGATTTCCCGTCATTCAGATTTCTAAGAGGATAAGCTCAGCTCTTTGGAATCACCCTTTTTCTCAAGAGCCCTTCAAAGATACTTTACATTTCTTTCTCCATCTTCTTTGCCTCCTAATCCTCACTATGATACCTTGCACAAATTAAAAGCTTATATTTAATCCAAATGAACCATGTAGTTTAATATTTTGTATTTTACATAAGAACTAAGTCTTCAAAATAAAATGTGAATTGGTAGTTTCATAAAATTAACAATTTATTAAACACATACAAAATGTACCAAACTATATTAAACATTCATGTCTATATTTTTATGTTCACTCTAAACGCCTACCCTAATCATGCTACTACTGAAAGAAAGGTAAAGCTGGTTTTAAATAAATTGCTGCTGTTCTCTGCTTAAATACTGAATAACTTACACTCTAGAATGTACTTTTTTTTTTTCAAATATTTTCCTAGAAGTATATTCTCTAAAACTTCTTTACAGGAATACACTAACAGAAGAAAGTTTTCTATGTCTTTGTTGTTATCAATGTAAAAGAACCCTTAAAATGACAATGATTTGCAACAATGTACACATATAAATATACTTTAAACTCTAGTTACAGTTACTTAAATACAGTATCACATACACACAGACATTTTTAATACCTCCCACATACTCTAAACTACTTCTAAATTAACAAATATATATCAATTTAAATAACTTCAACTCATCATGAAAGTTCATTCCATTTTTTTCTTGAAATTTATCTTCTTTCCTGAGAAAAAAGTAACTTTGTTCTTCAAAATACCATTTAAAATATAATAGTGTTTGAGAGATAGTGAAGAATGCAGAAATACCCTCAATTTGATATGTTATACATTCACTAAATGAGTCTTTGGTTCCTTAGTACATAATCTCCTCCTGTACTGACAGTTCTTTGACTTCTGTATCATCTCACATCTTTTCTGTGAGCACAATCACACAGAACTTTTCAAGTCCAGACAACCAGAAGACTGGAAGAATTTACCAAGGTAAATTATTCATGTGTATATAGACTAGCCCTTTTAAGGTAACCCATTCCTACAACTGAGCCCCATTGTCAAAAAGTATATTTATTCTTTCAGCTTATTGTAATAGGCCCTGCCATTGTGTTATTTCACTGGAAATCACAACAAACTGAAGCTTTTTTCATCAGCTGATATTTTTTCTATACTACTCTTAAGAAAACACACACCAAAAAAGTATAACTTAAAAACACAAAAAAAAAAACTAATAAAAATTCACACACAAAAGGAGTTAAGAACTTGTTTACAAACTATAACTTTCATTTCACAATGAGAAGAGTAATAAATAAATCGATACTTACAGATACGCACAAAAAAATCAGCCCCAGCACCCAGAAATCACTGGTAAATTGCCTTTGAATTCATGAAAGTGACCTGAAAATTTAGACAAAATGAAATAAAAAAGTTTGAGTAAACTGCATTTATATGCTTTATTAAAGAAGCAAACATTCTGGCAACAAATCATACTATTTTTAACTCAGGCAGTTGTCCCCATCTACTCTAACAACTTTTTCCAAGATGATAATACCAAAAGAAACAATCATGTCATTGTTCTACAGCTAAGAATACAACATCCTCATCCATTACTGCTTTTAAAAAAAAAAACTGTCAGTAATAAGGTCAGTGTTTAAAAAGTATAAGTAAAATCAAATGGGAGAATTTTTTTTAAAAAAAAGGAAGTAAAGGCTTACAAGTTACATTTGAAAAACATGTTTAATTTATGTCTGCAAGTTAAAATGAATCAGCTTCACAGAAAATATCTTGGATGTGTCCAACAGGAATACCTTATAGGTAGAATAAATATGAAAAGATGCAGTTTTTGTTCTACCTAAAGTGTGAAACCCATTTAGATGCCTAGGCTATATACAATGCATTCTGTATGAGCCACAATTCAATCCAAAATTCTTTTGCTTGCACACAACTTAGTTCTGGCTGAAGAGGTAACAGATGCAACTCAAACAAACAGAGCTAGCCTTGTAAAAAAGTTTTAACTAGCACAATGAGTCACTTTATGCCTCTAAATATCTATGGTTTCCTCTCTCCAGAACCCCCATGCATTAGAAGGTAGTTTGGTAGTTTATTTTTATTGTTTGGTCTAAATACAGCACATTTTTAGTTCCATGAAAACAAAGAAACTTTGTTGCAAAGGCTGTATTCTTTCCCAAATGTGAGGATAGCTATGAGTAGTGTTCAACTGAAAATAATAATGGAGTTTAGTTTCCTAATTTAGGCCAGAAACTTTCCTAGACTCTGGGTATTGGTTTGATTTAATCCCCATTTTTTAAATATAGTCAGTAACTATCTAGGTTAGTTAACTTTGTTAACTGACAAGATTTAAATAAAATTCATTCCGGAAAAAAACAACTGATCAACATCATTGGTAGGAATCACTACTTTCAATGTTGCATTTATAGCACAAATGGCCATAATAGATTAGGTACTGACATCTGAAATTGTTGAGATATGAAATAAATATCTAACTCAGCTCTTCTCTGGCTCCTATAATATGTTTTTGTCTAAGTGATCCAGATAATTTATTCTATTTTCTAATCAGGGCTGATTGATAATGAATCTTTTCTAGGCATTTGGACAACTTTAAGTATCGATGGCTAATATATTCATTAGGTTTCTTCACCAGGCCTCCTCCTCTTTGTAGGGAATGGTACCTCAGGCCTTTCCCGATCCAGTTTCCAGCAATGCCATAATGCTTACTTCCATAGATTCAAGAAGTACAGAAGATTCTCACCAGAGAAAGCTAACTCTGCCATTTATTTTTAGTATTACACCCTTCTCCTCATGATTTTCTGATGTTTAAAATCCAGAAGTTGGGACAACACATAACCCTGTGTGGACACATTCTATGTACTATTCAAAGCCCACAAAGCATACTGGTTCTGTTACAAGCTATGCCAATATTTTATCCTACCCCGAATTATAAATTATAACTTAAAAGTTATCCACAAAATAAATCTATAGCGCAATGCTGTATATCCAATGACTAAAATTTGGAATAATCCAAAAGGGTTTTTAAGTACTTGTATATTTTCAAAAAAAAATCACTTTGTCTTTCTAGCAAATATTTTTTTAAAAGCATGAATTGGAATTATACAACATACAGAATACATCTCCTTCCTTCATTTGCATTTAAATGGTGAAAGATAAAATAAAATGCATCCAGAAAATATTGTGGCTGATATATATCTCATTTTTTCTATCACTGGACTCTTTAGGAGTTCAGATCTCTAACTCTGGAAATATTTTAAATTTGATACAAGTCAGATTCCAGACATTCAGGGCAAATAATATTTTAATATGCATTAATATAAAGTCAGTATAATCTCATTTGTCATATAAAAGCAGTCTTGCTACATATGTTAAAACCAACTCTGAATCTCATTACCATTGATTTACACTATTAATAAACTCTATAGCAAACAATTTTAAAAGTATAAGCTTCTAAAAATCGCAGAGTTCATTATTATAACAAAGAAAAAAAGAATTTAATGCATACTACCTTCTGCAGAGAATTCAGGAATAAACAAGCAACATATTATGATGGGCAAAGAGTTAAGTATTAACTCACAAGAATTAACACAGAACTTGAAGTAACACAGAACTTAAAGAAGCTACTTCTTTAAGAACTAAAACAGTTTGGGCTGAACAAGACATTTCCAAAATAAAAGTGGCCACTTTAATCTTGAGGGAAGTACAAAAGTAAGAAGACAGAGAAGGAAAGGCCAAAGCAAATCACCATCTGTTCTAAAAAATCACAATCTCTTTAATAACATGAATCCTCAGAACACCCAATTCTCAGAGATTGTACCATTCCCGTTTGCTTATTCATTCATTCAGCAAGTCACTACTAGAGGTTTGAGATTATACTAGATAGTCTGAACACAAAAATTAAAAAATAAATGAAATCATTATGTTGTACACCTAAAACTAGTACAATGTTACATGTCAATTAGATCTTAATTAAAAAATAAACAAACAATAAATAAATAACTATGGCCTTTCCTCTCGAGAATTTTTCAATCAATAATCCAACCTGAGCTGCAGACTACTACATTTGACCATGGTGGTAATATGCTTCATATTATTTGGTCATCAAATCTTTTGCACATCTTTAATTTACTAATAAAAAGTGCATTGCTACAAACACTTCACTATAAAAATGCACAAAAAAATATAAAGAAATGTACAAATGAAGAAATACAAATGTCCAATAACACAAAATATGTATAATCTCCCTAATAATCAAAGAAATGTAAATAAAATATTTTCACCCACAATACTGGACAAAATATTTTGTAAATTGGTGTGGAAAAATAAATACTTTCATGTACCAATGATGAGATTTTTAAACTGGGTACAACTTTTCTGAATGGTAATTTGACCATAAGTTAAAATTTTTAAAGTCAATCTCCTTTGAGTTTGCAATGCTACTTCCAAAAATTAATCTAGGGACTAAACACATGAAAAAATGTTAAAAAATATATACATGTAATATGTGGGTTCATTATAACATTTTTATAACAGCCAAATATTATAAATAACCTACTAACTAGATAAGTAAATTATGATACATATAACACAACTCTGTAATCATGAAAATTTATGATATAATCCTACATTTATTCACATAAAATTATGGCCACAATATATTATTGAATAAAAAAAATAACATGTACAATAAGAACCAATTTATAGAAAATCAAATGTGTATACACGTATGTTTCACAAAGTAAAATATAATTTAACAAAAATGTTAACATTCGGTGAGATATAGGCTTATTTTTACTTTCTTTTTCTTATGAGTTGGTGTTACTTAGACTGTGGTATACTTAAAATGTCTAACTTATACATTCAAAGGTAGTCACCCAAATCCAGGCTAATTTGCTATTAATCTGGCAGCAAAAGCCAAATATTAATATTAGTTACAAAGAGAAAAACTTCTGAATTACAAGGCAACTTCAAACAAGTATCTTGTCATCAAATGAAGAAACCATAAACATTTTCACAAAAGCATGTCTCACTCTCCCAAAAATAGGTAATAGATCAAAGGTAAACAGCAAATAAAAACACTGCCACCTCCCTGTATAATTAGACTTTAAAAGCTTTCAAGCTAAATTTTTAAATCCTGCTTAAAGCTGTCTCTAAACCACACCCATTTCTTTTTTTATCCCCATCTCCTTTTTATTATTATTATTATTTGATTTAGCAAGAAGGTTCAAGTACCAAATTACGTAGAATTTAAATTATAAAAAATGAAATGTGAAATTCATCTTTCAAAGGGACTGATAATAATCTAATGTCCAATTTTTTAAAAAAATGCACTGCTATTAAGGACATCACAATAGTGAATGGAAAAATGACGGTTTAGTTACTGATATTTCTATCTTCTAGGGCAAAGGTAAGAGTATTTCTGAGGTATCAAGGAAGATAATTTAAGACTATACCTAGTCCAACACTTTGCTTTCCTGGAACAAGAACTTATTTCCTCAAAGAACTAAGAATTTCTCTTATTGTTAAAAATCTCCAAAGATAGTTATAATTAAAGCCTACTACTAGTAGCCTGTTTATTTATCCTATGTTGCCGAACCTACATCTTCAATATGATTTCAGTATTGAGGACCACAATTTAGAAGGGGCATTAACAAGCATGCAGAAGAGATTGGCAAAGAAATCTTTTAGAAACCAGGTTGCATTAGACTGGTTGCATGTTCTAAAGAAGGTTAGATGCAATGAACTTTAGAGATCATCAAACTCTTTGGTCTCAGGCTTCCTTTATATTTCTAAAAATTAATTAAGAGTCCAAAGAGCTATGCTTATACTTATCAATATTTATTATATTCAAAACTAAAGTTAAGAAAATATTTAATGTTATTAATTCATTTAAAATAAAAATATAATAATAATCATTTACATAATAACATAAATATATACTTTTAAAATATAAGCATATTTTTCAAAACAAAAGAATTTGAAAACTGGCACTGTTTTGCATTTTTGCAAATCTTTTAAATGCCTGGTTTAAAAAAAACAGCTAGATTCTCATAGGTGTTACTGCATTCAATCTGTGTGATATGTTGATTTGGTGGAAGTATATGAAAAATAACCATCTTCACACAGATATGAAGTTGGAAAGAGGCAAAGTGTTTTCATAGCCTTTCCAGATAATTGTAGCTATTTTTCTTTGATACTATATCAAAATTTGACAAGTAATAGTTCCTCAAAGGTTAATTGCAATATGTAATCTGAAACCTATCAATGAACTTTTTGTATTCTGTTGCTTAATTCACTGGTCTTGAAATGCATCTTTTACCCATGCATGATTTTGTAATATCATGCATTGGTTCATTTGGAAAATATTGGTTCACTATGTTCTGCAGATCTTTGAAATGTTAACATATTTCGTTATTCAATATTTTTTAAAAATCAAATTTGTTAATACTATCACCAATCTTATCAGAAGAACTTTTAAGTACTGAGAAGCCATCAAGCTCATTGTGGTAGATACAAGTTTTCCAAACAACTAATTTTCTCTTGAAAGCTAAAATTTTATTAATGGCAACAAACAAGGTCACTTGCTTTTCTTAAAACGGCATGGTCACTTTGCTCATTTTTTTAGAATATGCCTGCCGGCAACCAAATCTCAATAACCATTGTATATTTGTTACTCATTCCTTCAAGTAAAAATGATCTTCTATGAAAAAAAGCAGTAAGTTCAGCTTACAAATCAATCACACATGTGATTTTCCTCAAGATAACCATTGTACTTGGGTATGTAGCATAAGTGCTTTATGCTATATTTCATCACACAGTATTAAAAGACATACTTAAGGGCCAAGAATTAATAAAATCAAGTATTTTACTGTTTTATCCACAACATTATTAAGTAAAGCTGGCTTTTTTTTTCCTGTGAGTGGTGATGATTAAAACAAAAATTCAATGCCTATTAATATAAGTTGATGCCACTGCCTTGATTTGTGTAAGGCTCCAGCAGTTTTGCCCAAAATTGCTTTGCATTCTCAGTGTAAATGTCAACACTATGAAAAACGTAAATAGCACCTTAGTATTATGAAGAAAACAGTTTTGATTTTTCAGACCTTTGAAAGGGTTTCAGGGGTCCCCATGTGCCCACTGACCACATTTTGACAACTGCTTATCTACTCTGACAATCCATTTTGCAGCAAAGGAAACTATCTAGTTTAAAATTTTCAACAAAGAAGAAGTAATAGCTATCACAGTGAATGTAATATGGTAAAGAGTGACTGAAATTCGTTTCTTTTTCCTCTTCCCAAAAGAAATACTAGTGGGTAAGAAGCACAAGATGGCGGATTTTAGTTCAGTACAGACAAATCTTTAAAAGCAATGTAATAAGCTTCCTCACAAAATAGAGATCCGTTGCTGGAGTTGTCATAGTTAAGGTTGGATGACTCTGCCAGGGATGTTTGTAGAAAAAATTCTTACACTGAGTTGAAAATTGTACCAAAACTTAGCTGATTATATAATCATCTAGAAACTTTTTATAAAATTCAAATTGCTGGCCCCACCCTAAACCTATTGAACCAGAATCTCCTTGAGTGGGCCAGGCGTTTCCATTTTTAAAAAAATCCACAAGTGATTGGTAAAGCAGGCCTAGATGTAGATGATGTTCAATAACTGTTCTACCAGAATTTTTATATTGTATCAACACCCACTGGGAATTATACCCTTTCACTTTCATGTAACATTTCCTAAGTCTACTTAACACATTATAGATGGCCAGGATCAAGGTATTTCTGGATCAGAAGAGGAAGAATTAATGTTGCATTTCACCTCTGCCCACATGTGTAGCAGCACAGTAAATCAGAGATAGAATTGCCTAAATCTGACACATTTTCACAACTGTCAACACTTTACCGCTCTCCTGAAATAACAATTCAAGAAGATCTATCTGTGAATAAGAATGGTCAGTATAAAAATAGCGTCTACATGAAAAATAAATGAGAATATTTAGAAGAAGACAGCATGTCTTCCACTTTACAAAGGCAGCTTATTGCAATGAACCAAGACCAAAATATAGACCACGAACTTTCAAAACAGAATTTTAAAGAATCACTATGTGACATAATCCCTGAAACTCTTGTATTTTGCAGTCCTGACTACAGAAAATTTCCACATACTTCATAACTTTATACTTTACACGTCATAAAGTAGCAAGGCCACTTGACCAGAATCAAACTTTTCACTCAATAAACTTGTTCTCTTTTACCTATTTTCCTTCATGTACCCTGCTTTTCTTAGCAAAATATACTTCTATGAAATAACACTTATTATTATGTTTTTTAATACCTCTTTTTTTTTTAATTCTGTCTGATTTCACATGGTCTCAGCTTCATAACAAAAGTCAGAGAAGGTCTTGTGTAAATAGGACTGGAAAAAACAATGATTATCAAAACATAATCCTCAGACTCCCTATATCAGAACCACCAGAGGTGCTTATTAAGATAAATTTTTAAAAAAGACTGTTGGGTCCCACCCAGACCTATTGATTCTGCAATTCTGAGATACGGCCTAGGAATCTATTTTAAAGCATGGCCTCCAGGTAATTCCTGTGCACACTGAAATTCAATTACTGCTGGGTCAACTGTGTTAAATGTGGATAAGCTCACAAAAAATTTTGTGAAAATACGAAAATTTTGTAACTCAATAAAATCTTTAACTTTACTGAAAAGATTCTTAATGATTTGGGGATTCTTATTTTTAAAAAATAAAATAAAATGTTTTCTTAAACATAAAGAAGAATTAGAAACTAGACATGGAATTTAACTTAAAAAATAAATCTCAGTTATTTTGGGGTATTGGGGGTTTTTGTTGTTTTCATTTTTTGTTTTTAATTTAAGACCAATACAAGCAATTCTCCAGCAATTCAATTAACAATTCCAAAAGCCCACAGGATGCAGAGCATGAATTGGGATCTCTGGGGATACAGAATAATAAAGCACAATCCCAGATCTCCGACTACTGACAATTTTGATTTATTGAAAGATAAATATTATAGTTAAAATAGTCTCAACATTTGCAGTGCATTATCATATTCAGAAAGAAGATTCCATCCCTGCTGAGTTTTCTCTCCCTAAGTCCAGCTCACAGAACATTTAAAGAGCAGTCATTTAACAAAAGCTTGCAAATAAGTACTAATTTTTTAAACGTATAAATTTTTAAAATCAGTCTACTATTTTCTGTAAACTGATAGACAAATGAGGCAGGGTTGTTTTTTGTACCTGTTCTAGGTAGTTAAATCAAGATAAATTTAAAGACATCTAAAGAGGGTCGGTTTTGATACTCATTTTAAGAAATTCTTTTTGTTAACCACTCTCAGTACCACTCCCTCTTAACCACAAATAATGACTTCAGTAATGGAGCTCTGTAATTTAAAGTATCAGGCAAATAACACCATGTTACTTAGATGAGTTGACACCGCCTGTTGTGCAAATATATACTTAGGATGAGATTATAAAAATAACAGATGCATTATCAACTGGATTCAGACCAGAAAAATTTATGTGAATGCAGAAAGTCAACATGGTCTGAACATAGCATGTATGTAGCACTTTATATTTTCTAAGCATTTCTCAATTCGTGATAAAAATTCAAAGTGGGAGAGTTGCTAAAAGAAGAGAAAAATAAAGATTTGATAACTATGGGCTGATTAGCTAAGAGTCCCAATTCCTAGAGCAAATCATAGTTACTCATCATTTAGTGAATGTTTGTTCTGTGCCAGGCTGTGTGTTAAGCACTGGAAAAACAAAAATGAATGAATGAAGTAGAGTTGGTAACTTCAAGGAGTTCAAAGCCTAGTAAAGGAGACAAATAATCACAGCTTTGTGTAAAATATGTTAGGTGAAGAAAATAGGTTATAAAACTATATAATCTCATTTTCTAAAATAAAGAACAAGCATAGAAAATGGGTATATTACCATTTACTTCCCAAGGTTATTGTAAGAATTAAAGATATGAAAATGCTCTCTAGATGGGCTATGCCTTCCATAAATGTAATTACCTTTTTCCTTTTTCCCTGAGACTCCGTTTAAATGCGCCCGAGTCACAATTTTCATAGAAGACTTGGTGGTTAATGTAATCACCCACTTTTTAAAGAAGAATGTCTTAAGGGTGCATGACTTTAGAGCTATGTTCTTGGCAACGCTACCTATCATCACACTCAATAACTACGTACTGCATATCCACGGAGAGCTCAGGCATACACTATGGATTAGTCCTTCCCAGACCTAACAAGGGCTTGTGCTCACTCTCAAAAACACAGAAACAAGTGAAGAGAATCCTAGAGATCCTACTTATTCTTTTGCAGTATATTCTTAACAACTTAAAGATTTCACTGTAAAGTCCAGAAAAAATTTGGCTTGGCATCTCTCAGAGATGGCCTCGCCTCCTAAGTGAAAAATTTCAGGGATAGCAGGATGAGATGCTTCTAAGTTTACGGAGAAGGAAAGCGACACATAACTCACTTGGGACCACATGACAAATTCATGACAGAGTTTCATTTTAAGTCAGAGTTTCCAGTTACTGGGCTTATGTCCACTCTATGAGGAACATAAATGTCTCCTGTTACTTCATCTGTAAGATGGGATACTCAGCATTCACTTCTCTCATAATATGTCAGTTTTGCTATTTTACTCTGCTACTTAACTCATTTGACAAAAGACGCTTTGTAAAATGGAAAAAGGTTAAATACCTGGATCTTTAAATGCATTTTTCCAGTGCCAGCACCTTTCCATTTCTCCCAACTGCGATCAACCAACAATTTCTACATCTTCTTGACCTGGAATTTTCCTAATTTCACCTTTTTCTGATCCACCATGAGATGTTGAAAGAGCATGTTGTTGGTAGTGATGATGGTGGTGGTGGTGGTGGTGGTAGTGTGTGTACAGCTTTACATAGGAAAATTACCCTGCTTCACACTACATCAATTTTATTTTCCTATATTACTGCTCTCATGCCAGCACTGGGATAAAAACCACTGACTTTTTTACTGTGACAAGATGAAAGAAATGCACAGAGCTCTCTAATACTCAAATCTCAGCTCTAAAGTTTATCCCCATCAATCCTGTTTCTGCAAACTTCACAATAAAAGACTACACATTACTAAGCAAATTCTATAAGCCAATCATTGTTCAATTGGTATTTATTTTCTCATTAAATCCTCATAATTATTTTATGAGGGTTTATTATCCTCATTTTATAAATTAAAAAAATGGGACTAAGTATTCACAAAGGTAGTAAGTGGTAAGTTTGACACTAAAATTCATAATCTCTGGTTTCAAAGATAGTGCACTTTCCATTTTTCATTTAGCATTCCTTAATAATTGAGATCTTACCCCTTTCAAAATCTATGGGTTCTGATGCTAAAAGAGCTTCTCTAAAAAAATTCTAAGTCCTATCATTTCTGTACACTGATCTCACTCCTGCCCTTCAACTGTCATAGATTTCTGGGACAAGCACTATGCCAAGTTCATCAGTCTATAATTCAAACCCTTCTTGCATCGTCTGCCTCAGAGTAGCTTCCCAGAACAATTCTGCTGGACAGAGGAAACTTTCTTCTAAAATAAAATGGAAATATTTATCATGTATGTATCATATGCACTATGGAACCTTATAAATCTTAAAGAGAAATATTTTAGGTCAAGAATATTATTTTATGCATTAATAATTTAAATTTGAGGTGGCTTCAGAAATTAGATATACAAGTTTAATTTATTTCCAAGAATAGAACAATCAGTAAATTTTTAGGTTTAAAATGTATAATGTAAATATTACAAAAGTACAAAAATTAAAACAGTATATTGTTAGAATAGGAATAATAGGCAGATCAATGAATGACAGAAAACCTAAAAAACTGATAACAGTTTATAGAAAAATTTAGTATATGTGTGACAGTTTGAGTCAATAGAGAAATGATAAACTATTCAATAAATAATGTTGAGAATGGGAAGATATTTGAAAAAAAATTAAATCTCAATCTCACGCTTAACCCTAAAATAAATTCTAAATGGATGTTTTAAATGTAAAAATTAAAAACATAAATAAGGCTCAAAAAAATTTAAATGGCTATTTACACAGTCTTTAGATGAGAAAAATTTAAGCATGGCATTAAAACAAGAAAAAGATTAATAAAATTAACTACATTAAAATTTCTTATGTATTAAAAAAAAAAAAAGGCCATTAACAAAGTTTAAAGACAAACCACAAATAGAAACAAAGTATATTTTTTGGTATGGTATGACAAAGGAGAATATTAAGAGTGCCAACAAATCAATAAGAAAAAAGTAGAAAAATAAGCCACAAAAATAAGTAGAATATTTACAAATGAGAAAGTGGAAAAGCATATAAGCTTAAAAATGTATTCAATATCACAACTTTTAAAATGTTAAGTAATACAACTCATAACTCAATACAAGGTAACATTTTAGTGAAGATTTAAAATATTGTTAATATTTAATATTCATAAGCATGAGAAATCTGGCACTCTCATTCACTGGTAGGAGTGTAATACAGCACAAACTTTCTGGAGGGTAGTTTGACAATTTGTATTCCATATATCACTTACGGAAAAAATTCAAATAATATGGAAACGTATAAGTAAAAATTAAAAGATGCTCTTTCCAATGTCTCCAAACTTTAAATGTACATGTCCTTTGATACAAAAATTTATTTCTATTTTATCCTAAGAAAATGATTGAACAAGTAGGTAAAGGGTATATGTACAAAAATGTTCATTGACTTATAATAGCAAGTTGTGGAAACAAAGGTCCATCACTAAGTGGAGTAGAACCACAAAACAGAGTACAATGCTGGCATTACAATTGTGGCATATATCCATATTTATCAACAAGAAAGATAATCACAGCCTACTGTTACTTGAGGGTGAGGGAAAGGCTAGCAAAGCATATATATATATATATATATATTATGTTAGTATGAAGACATATAAATTATTATGTAGATTATATGAACACAAAAAAGGATATATATCAAAATGTTATTTATGAGTGTTGATACATATATATATATATATATATATACACACACACACACACACATAAATAGAAAAGGAAAGGATATGTAGCTAAGGTTGGTAGTGAGTGTTGAGATTATAAATGAAACGTTCTCTTTTATTCTATTTATTTCCCATTGCCTGAATTTTTTACATGCATTGACATTCATTTCTTATATAATTAGAAAAAAAGTATTTTCATTTTAAAATAAATTAAAAATTAGATAAAGATTTAATTAAGATTCAAACACAATTTTATTTAAAATCAAGTGATAAGCTCAAAAAATGATACTGAAAAAGATAACCCTAACTAATACCAGTAAGAGTAACAATGCTAAATCTAAAATGATAGATTGAGATCTACTGTAGAGGAAAAATGACTAAACTTTCCCTGGTTAAACAAATTTAGTGTGTTAATAAACATATTATAAAAGCACAAATATGTATGTAAATATGTTATATCCATAACATATATGAACATAAATGTGACATACCTATATTAAATATTTATCTACTATCATAAATGATTGGGCCTTTATGAAAAGGTTTTAGGAAATTGGCACACCATGTTTCCATAAACTTTATAGAAGTTATAATGATAGCGTGATCTACTATTTGGCAATATTAGCACAGACTTCCTAAAACAGCAGTGTTTTAAATTTGGCAAATTTAGTAAAAGGCTTCAAAATGTCCAGTACTTGGACCCAGCCCCACTTCTAAGAATCTGTCTTAGGGAAATAGTCAAAAACGCAAAAATAATTATTGCACAAATATATTTATCCCAGCACTATTCAAAAGAGTAAAACCAAAGAGGCAGGTAATAGGTCCCATTTATGTAAAATAAGAGTAGATATAAATGTGCTTACAAAAGCATAGAAAAATTCTAGAGGAATACTTAGAAAACTCTTCAGAGTGAAATAAAGATTTTCACTTTACACATTTCCATATTTAAATTTTGAACATAAACACGATTACTTTTATAATTTAAAATGCAAAAGAAAAAATGAAGATAAAATGGCAATAGCAGTAATAATTTGAAGCAACTTATATCTAAAAATGAGAGAAAATTTAAGTAAAACACAGTTCACTCACTAAGCATATTACATGGTTATTAAAATTTTTTATCTAGAATCCAGGGTAATTGCATGGGAAAATACTCATGTCACAATATGAAGCAAAAAAGGATAAAATATTTATATATTTTTTAAAAAATAAAAGCCAATGCTTAAGAAAAAACTGGGAGGAGTTATAAGCTGTTAACGAAGGCTGCCATTGGTTATGGGACTAGAGGTAAATTCTCTTTTCTTTCCACTTTTTGTATTTTCCAAATTTCTAAAATGCTGAACATTTTTAATTGGAAAAAAATTAAGCAGTAAAAAAGTATGCAATTCTATTATTTTATACAGAATTTGCACTTGCAAATGTCACTATCTTGACCACCATTCGAAGTTTTTCTCTGAACTATAATTAGCATACAAGTAAATCTTCTTAATTAATAATGTGAATTCTATATCCTAGATCCAAAAATAAGGGAGTTTATGTAAAAGATAGCCTATTACTAGGCATAACAGTATGTAGTAATTTAAACTTTTATTTGGAATCCTAGAAAATACCATGGAAAAATGTTCATGTGGTATGTATCCACTCTATTGTATAATAGAGTTTTATTTTTATTTTATTTTATTCTTTTAGGCGAGGCAACCCTTGGTTGACCTCACAGATTGCAAGGACCTTGTCAGCTTACAATCCCTTATTTTTTATTTTTTACATCTACAGCACTTCGTCTTCCTAGGTGGGGTCTCCCATCCAAGTACTAACCAGGCCCGACCCTGCTTAGCTTCTGAGACCAGATGGGATCGGGCTTCTTCAGGGTGGCATGGCCATAGACTAGAGTTTTAATTTAGCCAGTAGAATTAGCTAACTTCCTTGGAGTCAGCAATATTCCTCTGAAGGTATGGAATAAGATAGATTAACTACTTTTACTTGAAAAGTAACTTCAATTTTCTCATCTATAAAACGCACATAATAATACTATTCTGCCTCACAGATTTTTTGCTAAGATTAAATGAGATATTTGTAAAGCAATTTGTACAGTCTCCTGGAACTTACTCATAAGTGACAGCAATTGTTACTATTATGGGCATGGTTCCCCTTAAAATATTTCCTTACTTTCTCCTTTCTATTAGGATAGACTCTATACAAGGCTAATCAGAATGAAAATAAAGATATTTTCTAAATTACAAATGGAGATGCATATATCATAATCAACTTAAAATAGTTAAGAATTTGTGAAAAATACAAAATTGTATCTGGGAAGTTACTTATTTAAACCTTATTTTATAAATGTACATTTTTAAAAGAATGTTCTGTTTACTATTACTATGCTCAACTAATTGTAAGCACACAGAATTTCAAAATAAAAGAAAATCTGCTATACTTGCATAACGAGCCTCCTAGAGTAACAATTATATTTCACAGTATGAGCTTTTTTAACCTCCTTTACTATTTAGTCCGTGCCACTAGAACATCATAAACTAGAAGACAGCCTAGTATAGTAAGAAAGAATGAAGTCTATGAAGCAGACCTGGCTCTGTCAATTATTAGATGTATGACCATGGGCAATTATTTAATTTCTCTGCATCTTAGTTTCCTCACCTAAAAAAATCATATTACCTACCTCAAAAGATTTTTAGGAGAATTAAATGAGATGATCTATATAAAATATCTAGCAATGTGTTGAGCATACAAATAAAAGAGTAAGTGTTCAATAATTTTTTGGCAATTATTAAACTTTTTCTGCAAAAGGCCAAATACTAAACAATTTAAGCTTTGAGAGCCGTATGGTCTCTACTGTATCACTTCAATTCTACTATCATAGAGAAAAAGCAGCCATAGACAATATATAAGTAAATGGGTATGGCTGTGTTCCAATAAAACTTTAATTACAAAAAAAACAGGTAATGAGCCAGATTTGACCACCTGGACATAGTTTGATAAATCCTCATTTAGAGGACTGGAGAGCTTCTAAATGTCTCTCTAATCTATGACCTCCTAGGAATACTTCAATAATCATATCTTCTATATCAGTGTTTTCAAAGTGTGTTCTACAGAACACTCAATTCCTGAGATAGTAACAGATGTTCACCTCAATCAGATTCTCTGATCATGAAAATTTAGGAAACTCTTGGTCAAACAGATTTTATACCTGTAGAACTTCTTTATAAATTAATATATTTGGAAATCTCCAAAAAGAACAATTGGAATACAACTATTGAGTCATTATATTGGCCAAATTTTTTAAATGTCTATCCACTTAATGATGTGAATATATAAATAAATAAAACAGGCAAAAATCTCTGTCTTCATTGAGTTTAAATTCTCATGAGGAGGCAAACAATAAACAAAATAACTTAGTAATATGTAAGTAATATTTTAGATGGTGGTAAATGATATTGAGAAAAGTGAAGAACTTGGAGGATAGAGCATGCCAGAGTTGCAATATGATGAGCAGACTGTTCAGAGATTAAATGTGGACAAACAGTCCAATTTTTAAATATTCGTTAATGTGTGGTTTATAAGAGGCACTTCTAAATGATAAAGATATAAAAATGATAATAGTAAATGAATTTTTAAAATGTAACATGCAAACACTAACCAAAAGAAACTTCTACTAATATAGAACAAGAATAATTTAAAAGCAAAGAGTATTACCATAGGTAAAGGCAACAGTTAACAATAAGAGTCTATTCACCAATTTATATACATATTAAATATACAAACATATATTAAGATACAATAATTGTAAATAATCCTAAATTCAAAATATTTAGCTAAATTTATCAGAAATACAAAGCAAAATAGACAAATTCATAATCAAAGTAAAGATTTTAAAATACCTCTCTTGATAAACAATAAAATAAGTGGACTTAAAAAAAAAACAGGAAAATAATATGATCAGCAAATTTGACTTAACTGACATATTTAGAATGGTGCACCTGCAACAAATGCACAATAAACATTGTTTTGAAGCAAATATCATACAATCATGCTTCATGGTAAAATGTTGAAAGCTTTCTTTTTTTGAAATAGAGAATACATCTATCACTACTCCCATTCTCAACACTGGATTAGAATTCTTAAACAGTAAAAGAAGGCAAGAGAAAGAAATACAAGGTATAAGGACTGAAAAAGAAGTCACATTGTCATTACGTGCAGATGATATGCTGTCATAGGTAGAAATTTCAAAATAATCTACAGATAAAGAATTATAATTAATAAGTGAGTATGGCAAGTTTGTTTTATACAAGGGTTTTGTACAAAACAGTACATTGCATTTCTATATACAACCCCAAGCAAAATGAATTTATAAATACTATTTACATAAAACCATTACAAATATCAAATATCTAACTAAAGTTTCTAATGAAAGATATGCAAGACTTAAATGCAGTAAATTATAAAAGATTTTTGAGAATAAGTTAAAAGACTTAATAAGTGGAATGCTATACTTCACCCACGGATTAGAAGACTCAAAGTTGTAATGAAGTTAATCTATCCAAATTAAGCTATAGATTATATGCAATACCAACCAAAATTCCAACAGTTCAGTGCATGTGCGTGTGTATATATAATTTGCTAAATTGATTCTAAACTTTATATTAAAATCCAAATACCCAATAAAATCTTGATGAACACAAAGGATAAACTTGGTCTATTAGATATCAAAACTTGTTATAAAGCAGTAGTAATTAAGACAGAGAGGAACTGGTCCAAGGGGAAGAAAACTCTCCAAAGGAACAAAATCATGATCCAGAAAAAGAAAACAAACTAAATAGATACAGGTACTTGATTTATAACAAAGTTATAAGTTGGCATTACTAAGCAATGGGGCAGAACGAGGTTGATTTTGTTTGTTTTTTCAATAAATGATGTTGGGCCAATTAGATATCCATATAGAAAAATAAAATAAAACTTGACCCCCCCTCACATCATACTAAAAAGACAGTTCCAGGTGGTCTTTAGTTCTAAATTTGAGAGGTAAAACAAAAACCAGAGATTCTTAACCTGAAATCAATGAACTTCCAGGGATTCCACAGGAAAGTTTCACCTCAGTTGTACATAATTGAGTGTGTTTTCCTGGGGAAATTATCTATTACCTTTTATCACCTTTTAAAACAAAATGCACTATTCAAAAAGTTTAAGAATGTCCTCATGTATTCAAGGTAAGGTTTCTTAAGACATTGAAAACATTAGCAAAAATAGATAAGGTAGATAAATTTGATTATATAAATATTAAGCTTTTGCTGTTCATCAAAAGACAAAGTAAAAGTCACCTTGAAGTGTAGGGAAATATATTTGCAAGACAGAAAAGATATCACCTCTACTTAAGAGTTCTTTGGCCCACTTCCCTACAGTCATCTTTAAAACTCAAAACCAAGCAAAAAACATTTGTAAGATATATAGTATCTATTTGGAACAAAGGTTTTTATAACTAAGTTGTTTTATTTTTTCATAAATACAACTAAAAATTTTTTTAAAAAAAAGAGTTCCTTGGCCCACCCTAATTTTAGCCAGAGCTGCAATGGACAATTCCATGTGTCTTAACTAGTTTCGGCAAATATTTCATCTTAAGTACTCAGTAAGCACCCTGCCACTGTCTGCTTCAGGACCTTCTCTTAAGGCTATGGGAGTTCATTTAGCCCAGCACTAACTCAGGTTGGAAGTTGAAGGAGTAAATGCTCCTCAAGGGAACTCTCAATCATACTGAATAAATGTTCCAGACTCTCTCCCTTCAGGAATGCATTCTATGCTCTTCTCAGCGGTCCTCAGAATCAAACTCCTGATGCCTACAGTGGTGACCTTAACAACAGCTTCTCCTTCTTCCCTGTCTCACTGTTACCACTCCCATTCTTCTAGTTCCTGGGATGGTCCCCAAAAGCTATCTGTACCCTAGTCTTAGTCACAGGTTATACTTTTGCTGGAACTTAAAATAAGTCAACATACAAACTGGTTTGTATCCAAAATATATTAAGAACGCCTACAAATCAGTAAGAAAAGGACAAGAGATTGAATAGAAAAGTAGGGAAAATGTTTTTCAAACTTTAAAAGGAAATTCACAGAGGGGATTTCCAAATAGCCAATAAGCATATAAAAATGTGCTTAACTTATTAATATTTAGGGAAATTCAAATTAAAATCATAATGAGATATTACATCACACCCACCAGAATGCTTAATCTACAAATACCAAGAATCCCAATGGGAGAAAGTGTATGACAATAGGAATTCTCGTGCACTGCTGGTGAAAGTATAAATTAGAAAAACAGTTTGACATTATCTAATATAAATAAAAAATACCTCATCTTATGGCCTAGCAATCCACTTTTAAGTATTTACCCAACAGAAATGCAACCAAGTGAACAAGAATGCTTATAGTGGCATTGTTCCTATTAAACCCAAACTGGAAATTTCTGTCAACCGTAGAATGGTTAAACTGTGATATAGCCATAAAATGGAATACCGTACAACAATGAAAATGAGTAAATTACTGCTACACAATAACAAATATGGATCTCACAAATATAATACAAAATGAAAGGATCCAAACACAAAAGATATATAATGTATTATTCCATTTATATAAAGTATAGAAAACTGGCAAACCAAAACTATGTTGTTTAGGGTGCATGATCTGGACATGAAACTATAAAGAAGTAGTGACAACTCTACCTATGGAGGAGGAAGAAGAATAGTGGTTAGGAGAGGAGCAAAAAGGACTTCAAGGGTGATAGAAATGTTCTATTTCTTACCCTGGGTGGTAGTTAAATGGGTATTTATTTTATAAAATATAATATCTTTGTTTTGTGCACTCTCTACTTGGATATTATATTCTATAATATAAAGTTAAAACAAATTTGTTTACATGCTTGACATTTAAACATAAGATAAGCAATCTAATACAAAATGATAAAAATGCAAACTAAAACTATGAGATACCAGGGTTCACCTATATGATCCAGAGTATGGAGAAACAGGCATTCTCAAACATTATTGTCAAGAGTACAAATTAGGACAGTAGCTATGAAAAACAATTCAATAATACCTATTTAAAATTTAAATTGAATATAACCTTTAACCCACAACCCCACTTTTAGGAATTTTTCCTACACTTATATTTGCACATGAACACAAAGACTCTACAAGGATATTCAGTGCAATACTGCTAGTAATACCAAAAGATTAGAATCAACCAAAAAGTCCATTAACGAGAAGGGACTAAATAAGTTATACTATACTCAAATATTGGAATATTATATAGCCATTTAAATGGAATGAGAAAGCTCTGTATCTCCTGATACGTATATCATGTCATATATATATATATATATATATATATGACATGATATAATGTGAAAAAAGCAAGATACAGGCAAATATATATAATATAATATAATACCATTTATGCTAAGAATACCGTTTGTGTCAAGAAACATTTCATAGTATACCTCTAGATGGATACAAACAAAATAGTAATAGACATGGCTTTCAGGGAAGGCACCTGAGAAACTCAGGAACTTGCAGGAAATAAGTAGGAGATCTACTTTTTACTTGACACTTCCATACCTTTATAAATTTTTACTACTATAAACATATGACCTATTCAAATACATAAATAAATGTATTTTTGGAATTTAGTGTCACAAAAGTCCTCACAGTCCCTTTGTAAAGTATGCTATCCTATGTACAATTAGTATATTAGTTTTGAACATCTTTTATATTCCCTGGAGTCTACAGAAATGACTAAATCTAAGAATGAAGTTTTGGGATTTATCATTCTGGTATGATGGTCTCAGCAGAACGCAAGCATCTTTTAGATGACACATTGTTTTTCAAATACACTACCAAATATTGTTAGGCAAAACAAAGATGACAGGTATTTTAGCCCTGTGTTAATGAATACCAGAATAAACATTATAGAAAAAGATCATATAAATGACAGGAGAACAAGTCATGACTATGCCCAGACAGGTCCACTAAATATATACTCCCCGCTTTTGTAATTTTTAAGGTTTTTTTATTTTGTTTTTAACTAGGCATAGTTGTGCAATAAACAATTCCTTCTTCAAGCTGACTCTGCCCACTTTCTGGCATACATACTCTTTTGGAATGCAGTGAATATTTACCCGTTTATGCAAAAGTAAAATGGGTTGGATCAAGCAGATCATTCACTTCAACTTGACTCCTTTCTCTATAAACACAATTCAATGAACATGGCAACACCCTAGATCATTTTAATAGGACATTTCATGTTAATACTCTTGAATCTAACTTTATTGTGGCTTTTATAAATGTCTCTTTCATTTCAATTAATCTCATATCTTTTAAACTAATTTAAGTATCTATGGACCTCATTTTATATACAATCATAGAGAGTATGAAAGATTTACCAATCTCACATCTTATCAGAAAAAAACAGGAATGAATGACATCTGAGAAATGAAAATGTTGCCACTCTTAAAATTCAGAAACTATTAACTCACAAATTAGTAGATTGCAGCATTGTTCTGGCCCATTTGTTCAGATTTAAAGACTACAAACTCTTGAATTCACATTTAAACCAACAGGACTTATTTACTTGTTTCTTCAAATCAACTATTAAGCTGAACTAGTTGAAATCAATAGGTTTATTTATTCTAATCCTATATATAACTATTTTTTTCCTTCAATCTATGTTAATTAAGCACCTGATCTTGGCCTACATGAACAGGGCAACTCTTAAATTTTCCCAATATGCATTTCTTCAGATTTTAAATCTCTTAGGGGTAAAACCTGTATTTTCTCTTTCCTTTCATAAATCTAGATAGTACCTTGGTACAGAGTCTTCAATAAAAAAATTTTATACTACATTTTAAAAGCAAAGGACAATTTAGTTAACCTACTTAGTGAAAAGAAATATTTTGATAGATATTAATTTACTAATCAAAGGTCATTTTAATAAGAACTCATGTTTATGGTAAATTATGATTATTAACACCCTGGCTCATGCTTCTAATAAAATATCCTTAAAGGATAGGTTAGTCTGAACTTAAATTTGTCATAACTTTTATAAGTTGCTATGTCTTCAAGGCTAGTACCACTATTGCCTTAGATTTGAGGTCCATTACAGAGATATTTCTGATGTAGCAATTAATTTTAATTCTCCATTTCCCAGTGTAGGTAAATTGATCAAGAGGGAGGGACAGGAACCAATCCTTCTTGCAGGCTAACTAAAGACAAATATAACAAAACCCAGAAAAACATTTTTATCTCAGTTAAGATTCTAGTTATTTTGAAAAATAAGTTAACATTTGAGATGATTGCCTGGGCAAAGGGAAAAGAATAGTAAGAGGAAAAAAATGTTTCCAATGAAATATATACAAACATATTTCTTTGATGATTATAATACAAGAGGAGCTTCATTCTGAATGATACCTTCCTACAGCATGGCAGTATACAAAAACCTAAATGCTTTCCCTGGAACTAATAGTATTTTTTTTATCTTAAAATGTTATTGTCTGTTCTCTCACAAGAGTACATATTGCTTTGGATGATGATGATTATGGAGCTACAAATTTTACCACAGCTTCAGTCACCAATGCTCCCATCCATAAAGTATCATCCGCAGAAACCATCTGGTGGCTCTTCTGCATAATTAGAAAAATATTGAGTTAACACTTCACACTCTAGGGAGGATTAAACCAACTTTTTTAAGCAAGAAAAATTCTAGCTAAGTCAAAACAGAATTGTAGTGTATCAATATTTTCTCTAAAGGAGTTCTTTATACGCCCAGGCTGTACTTGTTTTTGTTTGTCTGTTTGTTTGTTTTGTTTTTTACTGCAGTACCTGAACTCTACAAATAGTACAGTATATTCAGTGAGTAGAATGCTGGCAAAACAAATGTTATCCCTTGCATACATCTACTAAATTCTTATTCTCAATTTGGTTGTCTGCAGTGGTGAATCAGAATAAGGTGACTCAGTCAACTAACGACAAGAAATTTGAAGCTACACTTTGTCTCACACTGTTTACCTTGAAATAAGTCTATTAAGCTACTAAAATTTAAAAGCACAGGAGCTAGCCAAGTTGCAAAATAACATTTAGGATAAGACAACTGCATCATAATTTCTCTCTAATTGTTTTTCTTAGAACAGATGTCTAAAATGAGTTCCTCACATTAAAAACAAATGGGAGGAGATTAACATTTTGAACTATGCCTCTGACAAGCCCATATAAGTGTCTTACAACCGTCAGAATTCATTCAAGAGGAAAGCAAGAAGCATGGCAAAACATAACTCAGCAAAGTATTGCACTTTATAATGTGTCCTGTTCCAGAACTGCATATTGTACATATGTTTGTTTTTGTCCCTAACCTCTCCGAACCAACTGCTTGCCTAAGGAAAATGGAAATCAACCAAAATTTAATGAGTGCCAGATACTTTGATGTACACCAGAAAAAAATGCATTGTAATGGTAGACAAAAGGAAACTACAGAAGGCTGTAGTTCCTAAGTGGACCAAGGTACCCCAACATGCCATGTTAAACTAACAGAAACACTACAGGGTATTTTTACTTTTCAAGGGAAACACAGCAATACAAGACATTTGTTGTTCACTCTGTAAACAACAAAGACAATTATTTTGCAGTTTCTACTTTATTTCACACTATATTCATTTCTATGACATCATAGCTTTGCAAAGCTGTTTTTTAGCCTTTAGAGTGAGAAAAAGCAACTATGCTAAAATCAATGCAGAAGAGGAAATGAGGATGGCAATGTCCGATCTGTTTTCAGTGTTTGAAAAAGTTATGCAATGCCCAAAAGACGTGCACATTTCATTAGGAATTGTGACTACTTAAGAATGACATTGAAGTAGTGTTTTTGCTATCAATTTATCTATATTATTTTGTCAAACAGCTACTAAGAATTTAGTATATAATACTTAGGTTGTTTTATCCCAGCTTTGTACTAAAGTGAACGTGTTAGTTATTTCTTTTGTACCAGAGTCACTGTGAAAAAATTTTCTGACACACTGTAGATACCATGAACCAAGAAAATTTGAGGACTTTTGGCCTTAGAGCCTGCTTACTCACGAATACACAAGACTGAAGTAATTAAAAGCAAATCACTGGTGATAAAGAAATATAACAAAAGTATCTGAAAATGCACTTTTCCAACCCATGCCTGAATAAACTTGGTACACAGGAAGGGAATGACTCTGGGGTTGCAGTGAGCAAAATCAGTAGTCTCGATGTCACTACCAAGTAAGTCAGTGCCTCGAAATGCATATGCAATCTAAAAAAGGAAAAATGTGAAACAGAAGCAATGAGACCTGAGAAAAGTAAATCAGAAGCACTCTAGCTACCAGAAGGAAAACTCACCAGAAATACTACATTGTTAGGTTAGAACGTGACAGACATAAATAAGCATTTGGGCAACTTCACACTCAGAGGTATCCTGGCAGCCATCTGGTAGTATTTCTGATCACAGACCAAAATATAACCAGGAAGTATACATGAACTCATGAGAGAAAAAGATAACTAAAAAATAAGGAAAACAAAGTTGTAGGACTTTAAAACATACAGGCAAAAAAGAAGGATACTAGAGAGAATGCAAAACAGTTCAAAGGTAAGGATCCTCTCAACATAGAGTAAGGATCATAAATCTAAAACAACCTACAAATTCTCATCTAAAGGCAGAGGAAAATAGATTATAGATGAGGCCAGGTAATGCCCAAAATTGTGATTCCAACAAGAACAGCACTAAAACATTATAGCAAAACACAATGCCAATTGATATGAAAGAATAACCCTTATTCCACAAATAAAAAGGATGAGACTGGAATCTGAGAGTTTCACATTCCTAAGTGGCACACAAGATTTTTAATATAAAGTGAAATTCCATCTAAATGTAAGACTGAAAACAGTTAAAAAAAATTTAATGCCACCAAGTACATTATTGATAGACTCCTGTGTTATTTAAATGAATTAGAGCCAATGGAGGATTTATCTGGGATATCTATACATGGTGCTTTTACTAAAACTAGATCAGACAAAGGGAAAACTAGTAAAAGCAGAGTAACACTGGTACGTAGGAGAGGCCAAGAGTCCAAAGTTGTGCACTGTTTTCCTTTCTCTGCTACCAGCTGACTGTGTAACCTTAGAAATGTCACTTAATCGTATTGTTTCTCAGTTTCCCCAAACTTCTAAAACACATAACATATAATATTTATTGTATTAGTGTTGCTGAAAGAATGGGATATGATGAGAGAGTGAAAGTTCTTTGAAATTATAAAGTTCTACAATCAAGATATTGTTCTAATCACTCAAAATAGTACTTTCACTTCCTCACACAATCTTTAGGAAGAACCAGACATGCTAGCAAAGCCGTTTCAATATTCCTCATAGGTAACCTATAGATTTTACACTCAGATCACACTTGCAGTGTTATCACCTAAACTCATGGCCACATCAGATATCCAGGTATCAAAGACTGAAAAAAAAAATTGCTGCTGTGATTGGATCAATTAAAAAGAGCATATTAAAATTATTCCTGAATAACCAATTGGTTGCCAAATCATCTGAATTCTATCTACAAAATGCATCTTGAATCTAGAAACTAATCTGCCATCAAATTATTTCATTTCCAAATAAAATAATTATCATTATTTATGTTATTTCCAAAATGATTCTCAAACTTAACTCCCTCCTAATCTCTCTTACTGCCCTAGACTAAGTCCTTATAGTTTCTCGCCTGATCTTCTAAACAGTATAATTGATAGTCCTAGCCAATCTCTTCTCATTAATTTACTGCTCACTCTATTCATAATCTTTCTAGTTATCTTCCTTAAATTATAGTTATGATCATATCACTACTATGCTCAAAATCAATTGAGCCTTAGCATAAAGACCAAAATCTTTCCTATCCCATTCAAGGCCTTCATTAACCTGGCCACAATATCCTTCACAGTGTCATCATCTAGAACAAGGCAGAACTTCAACCAAATAGGATTGTTCTCTGCTTCCCCAAAGTGAGTTACATTTTCCTACCTTTGGGCCTTTATTCCCATTCTTTCTTCAAAACAAGTGGAATGCTACTACCCTCATCTGTTAAATACAAATGTTACTTTCTCCATGAAGTCCTCCTGAGAGTTAAATTTTACAACTGGAGTTAATCTCTCATTCATTAGCATGCTCATAGCATGGGCTCTATATTTCATTGGACACAAAAGTTTTGCTTTGTTTTGTAACAATTTGTGTAACACCTGTAGTCTCTTTTACTAGGTTATAAGTTCATTAAAGAAAGATTTGTCTTGTTCATGTTAATTTCACCTACAAAGCCTAGAACTACTCTGAATATCAGGAGCTCTGAGATATGACTTTTTAATTTAAATATAGAAACTCCTTCTGCAAACAAACTTCACTCAGAAAAATCATAGCTAAAAAATGAGTAGGTCTTCATTCCCATGAAGGATGGAGAGAAATATCTGCTATGCTGTGTGCCACATCATATCATTTATCTCTTCTTAAATCATTGGCAACTGTTTTTAAAAAAAAAACTTTAAAAAGTTGTACTTACGTCCTTTATTTTCAAAAACACAACAGTAACTTTTACAATAACCCTGTTTCATGGCAAAAGTAATATATCTGTCTTTCCAAAAACCTCTCTCTATTTCTTGAACTCAATTCTTGACCATAAGTCTTTCAAAAGCTGGACAGAAAAGTAAATTCACCATCCACGGCATAATTTATTCATATCTAAACAGACCACCCCTTTATACCTATATCACTAATGAAATTCTTATTCCACCTTTCTTCTAAAGGCAAAGTACATATGCCAGTAAGAAAGGGAGAGAAGGCTATTGATTTCCCCACTCACCAGATTTTGAGAAAATGAGGCTCAAAGGAGAGAAATAACATAAATGAGCTTTCAATTTCAGTGGCTAGGATAAAAACTCAACTTATTATTAACCATGTCTTCCAAGTTCTATTCAATAGGCTAAACTTCATAAAGAAAACCTCTCTTCTAAATTTCATGATGCAATACTAAGTTTAAAAGATACTAATTTATCTGAATGTTAACTCAACATCTCCTCTATCAAGTTTGCTTTAAAAAAGACTCAGATATTTAAAAAGTGACAAGAAAATCGAGACCTAGAACAGAGAAGAGAAATTAAGTCACAGAATGAAACTGAACGCAGCATTAAGTTCAAGTTTTCCCCAGTCACCTTCTAAAATACTCTGATCCCCACAGACATGCATAAATGTAAAGAAACTTTGGATAAAGTGCTTTTATAATGAGCTTTTATGCCCTAGTACAGTGGATGCCAATCCAAAGAAGAAGCTCCAGTGGCCGAAGGGACTTTTCACTCAGGGGCAACAACCAGACTGCAGATATCACCTGTTCGCTGCAAGTATCTTGAGTGGCATCTCAGTTACTTTAAAGAGGCTCATAAAAATTCCTAGGGCACTGAGAAGAGGAAAAAAAAAATCAACCTAGGGCAATTAGTCAAAATAGAAAGGGTCACTGCCATAGCCATTTCATTTTAGGATCCTGGAAACCTGACAGCATCATAAAATTACATTTCCAAAATAAAAAGTTTCTCCCGATGCCATCTGAGAATCATACTCAATCTACAGGGATCTAACCCACTTCCTAATACTTAACTATTTTCTTTATTCTCTTTTGCTATCATTGTACCCCCAGCTGGAATCTGCTCTGAAAAAAGCATCTAATAGTTCTACCTTGGGTGAAATTAATCTATTACCTCTCCCAGATGTATTTATGTTTTATACCTGCTCAGTAATCCTGGGATGGAACAAGAAGTACTGAAGACAGAAGAAATCTAATATGTGTGGAAAGCCTACTGTCAGTCATATTATGTTCCTAACTATCTGTTCTCACTCTTTGACATGTGACTTCCAGTGCTTCCCAGTAAATGGAGTATATTTCCCTGCCCCATTGCTAGACTTGGATAGGTGACCTGGCCAATGGAATATGAGAAGATGTGATATACACCACAGCCTTATGGAAGCTTTAAATGCACCTACATAGTTTGGTTCAGCCTTTTGTACTCCTGGCCTCTGCTATGAGAACAGCATGTCCCAGATAGGGATTGCTCCTTCATTCTGGATCACAGACTGAAATGACATATGCCAAAGAGAGCGAAGCAGAGCCACAGTCAACCTGAAGGCTCATGACTGAGAAATAAATGTTTGTTGTTTAAAGCCACTGTAACTTTGGGATCCTTTGAGACTCTAGCAAAGCTGATATATATGAATGAAAAATGCTAACAGAAATGGTATTATACTGCAAAACAACCTCAGAACCTCAGTGGCTTACTACAACGAATTTTATTTCTCTGTTCATACTACATGTTGGTGGAAGCACATCTGATTCTGTGTCTCTGCTCTAGGCTGAGTCAGATTCAAGTCTGCTCCATCATATTCTTATTTGAGAATTCAGGCTAAGGATACATCTTATGTCTGAGACATGCTCTTCTTATAACAGGGGGCACAGGAATAAGAGGTCTGGTGGAAACTTGCAATGCTTCTAAAAGATTCCGCTCAGAAATGACATGGCCAAAGTCAATAGGGAGGAGGTAGTATACTTTTCATCTATAAGAAGTGAGGAATAAATAATTGTAATTACTAGATAATATGCCACATTTATAATGTTTTAATCATTGTACTAGTTGTATTTTACATAAGTTATATCACTTACACCTCATACCAATCCAGTAAGGAAGGCATTACTCCATCTTTTAGAAAATTGTGGCTCAGAGAAGTAATGTAACTTGTACAAAGGTATTCTAAAGATGTGTGAGTGGAGGTCTGGGGGTTGAGGGGCTGGAGGTCCTAGTACAAGAATAGGTGACTCCAAAGCACTTGCTCTTATGCCCACCCCATATTCACACACTGTGTTTTTCTCTGTCAAGTTTTAAGCATTAACTTAATAGATGGGATATGTACTTATATAAAATCCATACTGGCTATAAAAGACTTCAATAACTAACTTTTCTAGTGAAATAGAGCAATGTAAGTATAGTAAAAAGAAGGAAATATTTATGAAAATAGACTCACAGAAAGATAGACAGGAATGAGCAAAACAATGAAAAGGTATGTGAATGAGAACCCAAGAAACAGGAAAATAAGAAGAGAAATTGATAGCACTTCTCTGGGCAAGAGCACTTACAAAAATAGCTTGCCTCAGGGGAAAACTTTTTAGACTCTGATTTCACAGGCCATAAGAAAAGCACCAGGGTGTTTCCCTTTCCTTTAAAAAGTGCACACCCAGTTTTTTTGTAGCTGCCTAAATACTACCATGTACTCACTACAGTGCTTGTTTTGAGACTGGCGGTCACTAGCTTGTGGTCATCAAGTGCTTTTCAAAATCCAAAATCCAAAATGCCATCCGTAATGCACCTGAATGAGTTGTTCTTAACATATTTAAGGAATCATTTTTCATCTGAGTCACACCTTTGGGGCTCCACACCATGATATGCTCTGCCTGCCAATTTCTACCACAATTGTAATTCTATTTGAATATTAACACACTATCATAGCAATGTAACTTCTAGTTGTTATTGTTAATTTTTTTAATTCAACAATTTAAAACTGACTGGGTATATAATTATGCCAGCAGAAAAGTTTCTAACTACCGATAAGTAGTAATTAGAGTTGTAGCGGCACACCACAGGATATTAATACTTGCAACAGAAAGCTGGAGAAACTTATATCAGGCCTCTGTGCCAGATAGCCAGACCGCTACTAGAGAAAAGGCAAACTACCTCTAAATAGAATAACCTATTAACTAGTAATTAAGCCATGTACAAGTATGCCATGCTATTTTGTTTGTGTATATTTGAAAATCCTGTTACTCTCTAACACAATGGGGAAATATTTTTAAAAGAAACATAGCAAATATTTTCCCAGATATGAGAAGAAATTTGGAGCAGTCAGTTATCTATACAAGCTGGGCCTGATTATTCTCTTCTTTAACTCCACCTATTTTTTCCCTAAATGTTTCTATATAGCTAACTACTCATAATCTTCCAGTAAAATGACTAAGCTATGTTTACCTAAGATGGCTTTGGATATTATCCTGTGAGTCAAAATGTCAAATAAATCACATGGTAGATTAAATCAGAAAGGATCAACTGGTACATAAATAATCTATCTCAGAAATATTATCTTCATGCTCAGGCACCAGTAGGTTATTCTAGTTTGTGGTACTTGGACCTAGAGTTCCGCTGGTCCCTTTGACAGATAACCCAAACGGGAGAAAAATTTTACTAACACAGTGTGTGTCTGTGCATACTCAGGCACAAATCATCAAGGTAAACCTACAATCTATCATTATTATTACTATTATGACTATTATTATCATTATTATTATTCTTATATGTGTGGATGGAAAATACATATAGACACATATATCAAATTCAAATTAGTCAAAAGGTGGCAGTAGGAAATCTATGATATATGCACAAAATTTCTTACTTGAAATTTGTGATTATGCAAACAGGAACTAGATGGAGTATAACAGAAAAAAAATATAGCTTCAGAGTTCAGGCAACCTGAGTTTTAATTCTAGACCTTCTACTGTGTGACCTTGGACAATTTACTTAATTTCTCTGGACCTTGGATCTTTTATTTCTAAATGAGATAATACGGAAATGTACAGGATTTTTAAAATTAAGAGAGATAATAAAGCTCATTGAACAAGTCTTAACACACGGCAGATACTCAATAATGTTAGGAAATGTTTAATTAACTTGAAATGAGAATATATTTATAAATATTTTTAAAGAAACAACTCAGAATTCTCTGGTCAAAGATGAAAGAGTAAAAGCAATTTTTCCTAAACTCTTCTCCATTGAAAACAATAAAAAAGAATGAAAAATGAGGGGTGAGGAGATTCTCAGTAAAGCAATGAAATATCTACTTGCAAGCTGAAACCACAAAATAAAAACTATATGCCAAATATATTTAAATCTAAACCAGAATAAAAGAGAATAACTATGAGATGGCACCCACCTCAGACCCCAAGCAATAATAAATTTCTCTAAAAGTAAGAACAACCGTCTAAAAGAATATAAAATGATCCTTTGATTAAAGTGCTAAGATTTAGGGGTAGGAGAGACAAGAGAATTAGTAGGGGACTTTACAAGGAGGATTAGTAGGGACTATGCCTGTGAAGACCCAGTTCCACAGTGAGGAACTACATACAGGTCAAGTTGAGCTGCATAAGGAAGAAACATGCATATATACCATTTTTCTATAATCTAATCTCCTAAAACCCTGTCCATGGGGAAGGAAAGGAAGCAGAGATGACCAGAACACAGCACAGATAGCCTGCCTGACTTAAGGTGCTTCATTGTAAGCCACACCAAACTTCTAATGCTAAGATCTAAGAAGACATATAGGCAGAAAGTAAAAAAATAATAATAATGATGTTTTTCAACAAAATAGATGTCAATTTTAAAACTGCTAAGACTTCCGTATTCACTTTGTACTACGCCTCTTTATAGTTTTTCAGCAAATAACTATTCAATATAAGTATGCCCCCATGTGAAGATAAGCATTTAGAAAGGAATTCGCCTATAGGGAATAGGCTCTATACATACATACACAACAGAAAAAAATGGGATGTTATTTAAAGACACAGATTATACATTAAAAGAATAATAATTTCCTTCCCTACTCAAGGAAACAAAAGAAAAGTTTAGACAAATATTTCTCCTCAGCCTCAAATAAAAATAACCTGAAAGTATTGAACATAAAACTGATAATCAGGAAAATAACGGAGAAGCAACATTTATAATTACTGATTCTCAAGATTTTTTTAAATCTTTTTTAAATCTCCACAAAAAATTACTTAAACATAATAGAAGAAAGTAATTCATGTCCCCAGGAAAAGGTAAAATATAGCTGTTAACGCTAAAATATATCCTGATAAACTTCATATTTTAAAGGCTTATAGATAAAAAAAAAATCACCTGCAAAGTTGGAGGTAGAAGGGGTTGTTGCTGATCTCAGCTTTTGCCTCAACAACATCAAATGCCAGAAAAAAGTGGAGCAAAATATAGTCCTGAAAGTAAGTGTGACTCAATAATGTTATACCCAGCCAAGCTATCCTTCAAGTATAAAAGCGACAGTCTAAACATATAAAAATATATAAACATATAAAGAATAAGGAAGCTTAAATCTAAGAAAACACTACCTGAAGATAAAATCCAAGAAGCTAGTCCTAAAAGGTGAGCATTGTGAACTTCATATCCATGGACACCAGTTTGAGAATTCTCCTTAAAAGAACCTAAGGCTGGAGAGAAGGATCTGAGATGGGCATATATTCTAATTCTATCTGCATTTATTGACTTTTACTATGTGTCAGGTATTTCCACTGATATCATAACTAATATATAGACCTCAGCAATGTAGGATAAATATTTTTTAATAAGGAATCTGAGGTTTTAGTCGTATGGCTGTTAAGTGTGGGAATTTGGACATAAATCCAAGTTTTCTGAATTCAAAATCTATTCTTTACAATGCTTCAAAACTTCCACATAAATCACTGAAGACTGCAGGGCAGAGGGTGGTACAGGCAGGAAGGGCTAACATAGTAACTAAATCCAGCTTCTCTTTATATATACTCCTCTTGAGTACTTACACTTAAATCAAATCCACCCTCAGCCTTGGTCTTTCCAAATCAAAAAGTTATAATATTTTTAGTCTATATTGGTGTGTATTCACTCACACTTCCTAATGATTTTCTTGATTTCTTCTGTCTCTGTTTTTTTTCTGAAAATGTAATTTTTTAAAAACCTGGCTTTCCAGTTTAGCTACTATATTGTTTTCCTTTAGGACAAGATTCAGCTGTATTCTGTTTCTAATAACTTTTCCTGATAATATCCAGTATTTCTTCTTATTTTTTGGAACATACACACGGAAACCTCTAAAATAATTCTGCGTATTCTAAGTAATAAGAGTTAAAGTTTCACTGTCTTTTTATTAAACAAGAAGAAAAACAGGAATAACCTCCACTTTGGGCAAGTGAAGAATTTTTAGCATTTTCATCTCATTTACCTGTCTTTTCAGCATTTTCAGCATTTTCATCTCATTTACCTGTCTATTATCCATTCTTGATTCGCATTTTACTACCTGAAAAGACTTGGAATAGGTTTCCTATTCCAAGAAAACAACAGATTTCCCTGTGTATTTTTTCTTCATAATAATAAATAAAAAGTGACAAGTCTTAGAACTAATCTCCAAGGAACCCTCTGTTAACACTACTCTGTTCAAGAAAGGGTCTGTTTATCTTTATTTTTTATTTTTTTTTTAATATAAAGTATGATCAAAAATAAAGCAATGCTAACTAAATGGTTCATAATCTCATGACCTTATTCTCATCTTCACTGGATTCTATATTCGATCCTTCAAAACCAGAAAAGTTTGCTTGGTTCTGTAAAACTCATTCAATCCTGGTACCTAATATACAATTGTATCTAGTAGTAATTTAGTTCACTTAATAATAAAACCATTGGTTCCTACAGTCTCCTTAGCAAATCTCAGTTATTGAGGCTTACTTAGAAATAGATTACTACCAAGGTCTCTCCACTATAATGATTCAAAATCTTTTAAGATAACAACATATATTCCAGAATAACAATGAAATTACTTCATAAAAACAAACCTAAAAATACTATTTCCTAATACATAAGTCCAAATAAAATGAAGTCGCAATATCAATTTCTGGTCTCAATGAGAAAATGGCAGCATTCAAAAATATCCTAGCTTTTGAAACATGATACATCAATGTTTTCAAGCATCAGGTGGACAATGCTATGAGTTGTGAATTACAAAGATCCTAGAAAAATTTCACAGTGTAGTCACCTTTCACAGGTGAGATACTCTGTTTATTTTATGGAGAAACGTTTCAGTTTAAATTAAAGTTTGAATGTTTTGGTGATTGCTGCAATAAGGACACAAAAAGGGAAAGAGGAGAATATTTCATCACGTTCAATATAATGCCAGTACAATACGAATTTCTGATAGAAATATTTTCAAGGAAATGAAATCACTGAATTAAAATTTCATTTAATATTGACATCTATATCATCGAAAAATACCTAGACACAAAATTACATATCTGTTCAAAATGTAATACTTAGCACATTGATTATATTCATTCAGCAAAAAAAAAATCATAAAAATGCTCAACACAAATGAAAAGTATATGTCAGTACCTTGCAATGAAAACATAATTTTGAAAATGAAATGAATATATCTTTAATATTTTTGGAATAATTTACTTTATGAGACTGGATAAGATGTTATGTGACTGGAGGCTGAAAAACTGTATATTTCTAAAACTCAGGTAAAATGAAGGATTAACGGAAAGCTCACTGAAGAGGATTAAAACCAACAAATTCTTGTATCTTGAGATCTGAAAAGTCATATTCTGAAATATGAATTCTGAAAAAGTCAAAGATGAAAAACATGCTTAAAATTCACCTATTAACTCCTCCCTGTCACTCCTTTCCAGCAGCAGTTGCTATATTTTCGTCTTAAGATAAAGATGTTTGAAATGAAATATTTTAAAGATAATATACCCTCGTTGAAATCATGAATCTTTGTCTTCAGTATAACATTAATAACTCTAACTTTTTAATTTACCTTATGAGGGTGCATGTTTGAGCAGGAGAGATGTAAAAAGGAAGTTCTCATATACCATAATATTATGTCATTTGGTGACCACAAATTTGTTCAAATGCCATTTTTAAAAATAAACAGAGAGAGCATTTGAGATCTTGCTCTCCAGCGTATGTCATCAGTTTTGGCTCAAATAAACTCGTAGAAAAATTCTAAATAGATAGATAGATAGATAGATAGATAGATAGATAGATAGATAGATAGATAGATAGATAGTTAAATAAATAACCTATTCTTCCTACAAATTTATTGATATACTATAAGATAACAAGAAAAAAAATCACAAAAATGAACTGTTCCGAAGATGATTTTGAACTGCGATCTTCCTACAGTTTTATTGATATACTATAAGATATCAAGAAAAAAAATCACGAAAATGAACCATTCCAAAGATAATTTTGAATTGTGATCAGTTTTTGAAAACCAATAACACTACATTTATTGAACACATGTTCTTCTCTTATCTACCTTAACATTACATACCAATCTACAGGTCCAAAGCACATAAAGGTTCACAAAGCACATAATTAGGAATTTTAAAATGAATCAATTTAAGATCAATAACTTGCCATTTAAAGCAATGATTTGTCCATCATAATACATTTTCAACCCTACATTAGATACAATTAATAAAACAACACAGCAGAAAAGATGAGTCCAACAAAATATATGGTCTTATCATCTTTTAATCTACTGATCATATAATATTAATTACTGATGGAGAAATCTTCGTACAAAGAAACCTGGAATATACTTAAATGATGAATTCTTAGTCCTGTACATCACAGAACTATGAAAAATTTTTAAACCAAGTTTCTTGAAACTTAAAAGAAATAAGCCTGCAGATAAAATTGATTTTTTAAATATTTTAAAGATCCAGTCCCATGGGATCATATTTTTTCCAGCCTTAAGTTTCTACTAGAATTTTGTCTTCTTATCAATAAAATGAATTTGAAATAAATGACTATCAAGGTCTCTCTCTCCAATTCTAAAATAATGAAATTCTATAATCTTTGGAGATACAGAAAGTCTTATATTTCCTGTAGGAAACATATAAACACACAAATGGATTTACTTCCAAAAGATGTTCTTAGAATTTGGAATGTACTTTCTCGTAGAAACAATGATATCAATAGTGGTTGGAATCCTATGCCAGTCCACTCATGGCATAGCTGAGCAATGGATTATAACATTTTAGTTCATAAGAAAATATGCACTGAATTCTGCCTGGGGATTCCAGGAACAAACTGTCTCCTGACCCTCACTTCCCTACCACCCCAAGAGGAAGAAGAACACCACTGAGATGGCAGCAACAGTTCCAAAAGCCAAGCATAAGACTTCGTAAAGCGTCATCCATCACTCCTTCACCTGGAGCCTTAATGCCATCCTCTTTTCCTCCTTCTACAAAGGCCCTGTCAGTGGAATCCTCATCAACAAAGTTATAGCCATGGCAATAATGTCCATGAAGCTGCCAAACAGGGAGAGATTTCTGTAGATTTAAGCTGAGTATTGGCTAGTTAGAGAGTAACCTTAACCTAAGCCAGAAGCTGAGATGTGTCAATGTCTTTATAATACAGTGATTTCCGTTTTGATGAGATTTGACTTGTGCATTGCAGAGCAGTATATTATTTAGTACCTTAGTTCTTTAGTCTTGAAACACTTGATGTTTGCTCACTGAATATATCTTCCTAAAAATGAATGTGCTAAAAAATATTACAAAAGCCAGTGAAACATGTACCAGATAATAGTGTCCATAAATTTATCTGCAAAATTGACACAATTCTTTAGCTGATAGACTACTTTCTAGGAAACCAGGCCAGATATGGTATAGCAAGGAAAGCTATTATGTATACCCATGTTTCAAGAATCAAATAAGCAAATCGCTTATTTCTTATTTGTTTATTTTTTAAAGCATGACTAATGCTTTAAAAAAATGGTCTTAAATGTTAAACAGAATTTTTAATTTTCCATAAATGCAACAACGTTGGAAATATCTAAAACACAGGCATTGGTTATCTTGCTCTTCTAGTTGTAAAATTTTTCAAACACTGATTTAAGGAGTCATTTATTTTATAAGGAGCCTGATAGACAAGTATATAGCCAAGGAACAAAACTCCCTGAAAAAGGCATTGTGAATTAGGCATCTGTTAATATCTTCTTTTCTCAAAATATTTGGTTAGATAAGTTGTTTTCATTACTTTAATCTAGGACTTGATCCAAGCATACTCTAATTTCTGTAACTTAAATTTGCAAATGTTATTTTTTCTATCATGCTGGCACACTGTTATTCTCCAGATCACCCTCACATGAGAAGACTATTATCGATTATGAAAGCACAACAGGTGGGTCACATCAAAGGTCACATTAGTTTTGTTCACAGGCCCAGACATAAGGTTTTCATTAGCCTTAATAAAAACAGAAGCTAGTAGTAAAAATATATCATTGAAATAATATCTCTCTCCATTCAAATGCAATAACTTTGTATACTAGAGCCTACCATTTCTCAATTCTGCTTCTGGTTATAGTAGCATGGTTGTTTTGTGGTGTTAGTTATAAAAATAACAGTATAAATCATGACTTCACAAGCAAATTTCTATCGCAATTGTTTGAACTGTTAAGTTAAACATATGATTCACAAAAATCTTCCAAAACAAACCTGTCCCACAGAATTTATCAAGGTAAGACATCTCGAGCACTTTAATCAATAGTATGACCAAGAATTTAAATAATTCCAGTTATTAATAAAACAGCAAATCAAGACCTCAGAATCAGTTATGTAGCTTCATTTAAATTTAGTTGGGCTAAAACATAAATATTATCCAATCCTAACATAGTATGAACGAAAACACTCAATTCTGATGTAACCTCAGTGCTCTGCACTATTAGAATTTAAAAGTTTGTTCAACAAACATTTTATTTTAAAAACTGTGATAGGTTCAGTGGAGCATTTTTTTTTTTCAGTATCAGGGACCAGTAATTGGTAAATGATGGTAATATTTATATTACCTATAATCTACTAACTCCACTTCTAAAAAGGTGTCGTGTTTTATTTCTAAGTCAAGAGCAATCAACACACACACACATACACATACACACACATTGTTATAAGAAAACTTTAAAAAATTAATTAGGTAGAAATATTACTTGAGCACCTACAATGGGCCAGACAAACTCTTTATCTCAAAAGCATGTCCTTTTTAGTAGTGTATTCCTACAAAGGAATACTCTAACATAGGAAGTGACTTTAACCAAAATTGAACAAACATGCAGCTCTCTAGAAATATATTTACTGTGTAGACAAATATATATCAGCATATATTTTTGCCCAAAGTTTAACTATAATATCATTCTTAGAATTCAACAATATCAATAACTTGAGCCTCTATTTAAAATGTAAATGGCTCTGGTATACATCTTTTTATCTAACCCAATAAAAAAATCTCAGCTTAATTTCTTTTCAGTATTGACATCACAGGTCTAAGAGGAAAAAGTTTATGAGCTAACATACAAGTTTCATAGAGCCAAAACTCTTGTTGAGTTCTATATTACCAGCCCAAACTCTAGGTTCTACCTTTAATTTTTCATGCTAAAAATATTCCCAATTAGTATAACCAGGCATAATTTGTTGTTAAATTAGAAAAATATTTTTATAGCTTTAAATTTCATGATTGAACCCTCTCCGTGTCTCCTCATATGATGATAAAAGTAATGATTATGATTAAGATAATAATAACGGTTCACACCTACATAGCAGTTAACATATGCCTGGTACTGTCCCAAACACATTACACATATCACATCGCATATATCATATTACATATATCAAACATCTACATTATTATTTTCTTTATTTTAGAGATGAATAAATTGAAGCCCTGAGAGTTTAAGATCTTCTCTTCTACTTACCACACATACCTTTAATCTCCATTAGAATGCTATGTTTGTAAGGTTGAATTTTTTTTAATTTAACATTGTGGTCATTTACTGTGTTATTAAGGTAGTATTTACTTTAAAATGGCACAATAAAAAATTCTCATTATTAACTAGCATTAAGGATGTATGCAACTTCTAAGATGAATTTATTAAAGAGGAATCCTAAATTCATTCAGGCACTACACAAGAATTAAGAAGTTCTCTTTATTTTACAACAATGAAAGTTCGGTTTGACTTTTCTTTGATACAGTGATTCACAACTTCTACTTCTGACAAGTAACAGAACTTGAAGTAACAGAACTTGATTAACCTTCAATCTTTACATAACTAGAAAACAAAATATATGAAACTGTGATTTTCAGAATCTGAACAATAAGCAGTGCAGGACTACGATCCATGAGAAAAGGGAGATAAATGAGGTGAGCTTGCAACTATTTCTCAAGTCTTCAGGCCTCAGTACAGACAGGGGATCACAAACAGAACCCAGAAGTCTAACTGAATTGAAGAAACAAAGAATAAAGATCAGAGAGACCGAGATGGCTAGAATTAACAGGGAAGAGTACTAAAAAAGAAGAATGCTGTGCAGGGAAAGTGATTCAGAAATGTGCAGAAGGGGTCCCATTCAGTCTTTGAATAGAGATCTGCATGTAGGTTAGAGGAAATTACCCTACTCTAGAAAAATAATCACTGGAAAGCAACAGGTTGAAAATGTACAGAGTCCACACATGACTGCAAATAGTTCCTATTCTCACCAGCCACATAGAAAAAAAAGCTCATAATATATGTACATACATAAAAATCATCAAAAAGATCTCATCAAGTAGTAAGCCTAAAATATTCCTAGCACATGCTGCCTCACTAAAAAAGCTTAAAAGAAAGCCTCACTTAACTGGTTCCAAGTAACTTTATGTGCCAGACACATCACAGTATTATTTCAAGGAATAAAACAAAATCTAACACGATATCATAAAATTCACAGTGTTCATTATTCAATCAAAAATTATAGGCCTTACAAAACATTACTGAGATTAAAGAAAACCTAAGTAAACAGAAAGACATCCCATGTTCACAGATTATAAGACTCAAAATTGTTAAGATAGCAATGCTCCTCAAATAAATCTACAGATTCGATATGATCCCTATCAAAATTCAATGGCCTTTTTTGCAGAAATAGAAAAACAGATCTTCAAATTTATATTAAACAACAAAGGACTCTGAATATCCAAAACAATCTTGAAAAACAAGAACTAAGTTGGAGGACTCACACTTTCCAATTTCAAAATCTATTACAAAGTTACAGTAATCACAACAGCATGGTACTGGAGTAAGGATAGACATATAAAGAAATGAAATAGAAAATGAGAGTCTAGAAATAAACTTGTGCATCTATGGTCAACTGATTTTCAACAAGGGTACCAAGACCATTCAATCAGGAAAGAAAAGCCTCTTCAACAAATGGTGCTATGAAAACTGGATATTCACATGCAAAATATCCTTGCTGTACACCATATACAAAAATAAAATTAACTCAAAATAGATCAAAGACTCATATGTAAGAACTAAAACTATAAAACTGTTAGAAGAAAACATAGGGGTAAATCTCCACAGCTTTGGATTTGACAATGATTTTTTTAGATATGACACCAAAAGCACAATTTACAAAAGATAGATATGTTGGACTTCATCAAAACTAAAACTTTTGTGTATCAAAGGACACTATCAAGAACATGAAAGCCCATGGAATGGAGAAAATATTTGCAAGTCATATATCTAATAAGGGTCTAGTACCCATAATATATAATGAACTTGAACTTGAACAACTCAACAATGAAAGGACAAACCAATTTTAAAATGAACAAAAGATTTGCATATTTCCCAAAAAATACATACAAATGGCCAATAAGCACATAAAAAGATGCTCATCATTCATTAGAAAAATACAAATCAAAACCACAGTGAGATAACACTTAACAACCACTAGGATAGCTATAATTTAAAAAAAAAACAGAAAATAAGTATTCATGAGAATACAGAGAAAGTGGAATATTCATACACTGCTGATGGGATATAAAATGGTGCAGCCACTGTGGAAAACAGTTTAGCAGTTCCTGTTATGTTAAACATAGAATCATCATATGACCTAGCAATTCCACTCCTAGGTATATTTCAAAAAACAATTAAAAACAGATGTTTAAACAAAAACTTACACACAAATGTTCATAGCAGCACTACTGGCAAGAACCAACCAAGGTAGAAACAACCCAAATATCCATCTACTGGTAAATGGACAAATAAATTAAAGCTTAGCCATACAATGTTTGGTCATAAAAATAGATGAAATATTGATATATGTTAAAATTTAGATGAACCTAGAAAATATGCTAAGTAAAAGTCAGATACAAAGGCCACAATGTATATGCCATTTATGTGAAATACTTAACTTAAAATAGGCAAGTCCATAGAATCAGAAATAGAAGTAGAGAAATAGAAAGTGGCTTTTTAAGATACACTTTTACTTTTGGGGAGATGAAAATGTTCTGGAGCTAAACAGTGATAATGGTTGCTCAACATTATGAATGTACTAAATGTCACTGAATTGTAGACTTAAAAATTGCTAAAACTGTTAATTTATGTTATATGGATATAATCACAATAATTTTTAAAGCTTTTAAAAATTACAGGCTTGCAAAGAAACTGGAAAATATGACCCATGACCAGGAAAAAAAATCAATCAACAGAAACAGATTCAGTAATGACAGAGATAAAGAAATTAGCAGATAAGAATATTAAAACAGCTATTAAAAATGTGCTTCATATATTCAAAAATATAGAGAAAAACATGAACACGTTAAGAAAAATGAGGAGCTTTCAGGTTGGTGAACACGTACAGATTCACCAAGAGTAGCTCACCTGGAGAGAAATGGCAGCTCCATGCTCTTTCCCTATACTTTGCCCTATGCATCTCTTTCTCCTGGCTGTTCTTGAATTATATCCTTTTATAATAAGCCAGTAATTTAATCAGAATTTTGCAGAACACACTAGAGCACACAAAGACAAGAAATGGTGAAGTCAGCTGATAGAGGGAGAGAGAAGCAGCATCATATTAATGATGGAGCACTACAGTAAAGATTTCATTCAGTTCTGCTGTCTATAAAACAAGCTCTATTCTTTCATACTCTAAGGGCCAGATTCCTTACTGTCACACACACACACACACACACACACACACACACACACACACAATTATCTATATATAATAATTACTAAGTATAATTATATAATTATAATTATATATTACATGAATAATTATTTATTTATAATGCCCCTTGCCTCATTCCCCTCAGCCAGATAGATATATACCCTGCTCCACCCCACCCTATCCTTATCAAGGCTGGCCAGAGTGGGTACTCTTTCCCTGTTTCAGTGTGCTTAATACTGAATATTAATAAAATTATATCATTTAACTAAATTTAATATCTAAATGTTTATAAAAAGAAAAATGGAATATATAAAAAGATAACTTCTAGAGAGGGAAAATATATATATCTAAAATTTAAAAAACACTGGATTGGATTAACAATTGAATTTGAAGACACAGCAATAGAAATAAATGACTCACGTTGGAGTATTCAGAAAAAAAAAGCATTTAAAAAATAGACAAAGTATCAGGTAGTCTAGCATACATGTAAGTAGAATCCCAAAAGAGAGGGAAAAGATAGTGAAGAATACAGCCCAAGTTTTCCAAATTTGAAAAAACTATGAACCCATAGATCCAAAATATTCAACAAAACATAAGCAGAAAAAAACATAAAGAAACCATATAAATAAGACAAAAGGTACACCATAATCTAATTACTGAAAAATAGTGATAAAGAGAACATCTTAAAAGAAGCCAGAAAGGGGGAAATGACATAATACATATAAAGGGAAAAAAATAATAAGAGTGATAGATACTCTTCATTAAAAACTATACAAGCTCAAGACCATAGAGCAACACCTTTAGAATATTAGGGGAGGATGGGGGGCATGGGGAGGAGGAGAGGGAGGACTGCTGAAGTAGAATCCCTAAGAAAAATCTTTCTAACTAACATGAAGGTAAAATAAAGACTTTTTCAGACCAAACAAAAATGGGGAGAGAAGCATCAGTAGCAGATCCCCACTATGAGAATTGTTAAAGGAACTTCTTAAGGTAGAAGAAAAATAATACTAAATGGAAATTTAGATTCACCAAAGGAATGAATAATGCCAGAAATGGTATCTATATGAGAACTCTAACAGAAATTTTTCTCAATTTGTAATTCCTTCAAAAGACAGTTGTGAACAATTGGAACTCCATATGCAAAAAAAAAAAAAAGGAACCTTAGCTCTTACCTTATACTATCATATGATACATAAAAATAAAACTGAAATGGACCTAATATGGTCCTAAATATAGAATCTGAAATTGTAAAATTTCTAGAAGAAAATCTACAAGAAAATCTTTCTCGCCTTGGGTTAAAAGTGTATACCACAAAAGAAAAAAATTGACATTTGATTTCATTAAAATGAACAACGCCTGTTTTAAAGACAGAAAAATGAAAAAACAAGTCCAGTCTAGGAGAAATGTCTGTATAACATACATCAGACAATGGACTTACATCTCAAATGTGCAAAAAAAAAAAAAAAAAAAAACTTTCAATATAAAAAAAAAGTAGGCAAAACATTTTATGAGATACTGCTCCAAAGAAATATAGGTGACAAGTAAGCACATGAAAAAATTCCCAAAATCATTAGTCATTAGGGAAATGCAAATTTCAATAGATACTACTATAAGTCTACTAGAATTGCTAAATTAAAAAAAAAAAATTAACACTACCAAGTGCCTGTAAAGTTATGGAGCAATGGAGCCCCTAAATTTCTGATGGGAATACAAAAATAGTGCAACCATTTTGGAAAACTCTTTGGCAGTTTCTTATAAAGTTAAACATTAATTTGTTATCTAACATAGTAATCTCATTCCTAGGTATTTACCCAAAAGAAGTAAAAACATTTCCACACAAAGACCTATATGCAAGTGTTTAGAGCAGCTATATTCATAATCACCAAGAAAAAAAAAAAACAAAACCTGGAAACAACCAAAATGACCATCAACTGGTGACAGAAAAACAAATTGTGGTACATTCATATAATAGAATACTACTCAGCAAAAGAAAGAAACAAATTACTGTTACCTGTGACCACATGGATGAATCTCAAAAGCATCGTGCTACATTAAAGAAGCCAGGCACAAAAGGCTATATATTATACGATTCCACATATATGACATTGTGGAAGAGGTAAGCTTATAAAGACAAAGATCACATCAGTGGTTATTCAGGGTTGGAGGGTGAGTGAAGGATTGACTAAAAAGAGGCATGGAGAAACTTCTGGGAATAATGAAAATATCCTATATTTTGAGTGTGGTGGCAGTTACACGATGTATACATTTGTAAAAAATTATAGAACTCTAGACCTCAAAAGAGTGAATTTTATTATACTTAAATAATATCTCAATTAACCTGACTTTTAAAAAATAATTGACTGCCTAAAGCAAATCAATTGCTAAGTGAAATAAGCCAGACAGAAAAGGACAAGAACTATATGGTTTCACTCATACGTGGTATATAAAACAAAAAGTAACAAATGAACAAATAAAACAAACAAACAAACAATGTCCTCATGGACAGAGACAACAGAATAGCAGTTACCAGAGAGGAAGGAGGTGGGAGGATGAAGACAGTAAAGGCAGTCAAATATAGTGATGGAAGGAAACTAGACTTTGGGTGGTGAGCACACAATAGAGTGTATAGATGTCATATTTAAAGTTATACACCTGAAATTTATATAAGGTTATTAACCAATGTTACCCCAATAAATGTAATTTTTTAAGAAGTCATATTAGCTGAGATAAGCTGGGGACATTTGCATACAAATGAGTCCAAACTGGAAGCAACATCAAATAACATCAAGTAAATTATTTAAAATATAAAAATTTTATTTTTTCAAACCAAAAAAGTAATGGATTTTGTCTGGAAAGTGAGAATAGAAATAATTTTTTTCTTCTACTTTTCAGTGTTTTCCTAATTTTCATAAATAAATTTATGAAAATTTACATATTTCATAAATTTACAAATTTATGAAAGTGTACATATTTACAACAAAAATTAACTTTAAATAAGTAATATATTTTTTATTTCACTCTGTGGATTAATGTACAAGGTTTGCTTTTATCTGTTCACACCTAAGAGTCTATTGGTTTGAAGAGGTTCAAATTTCTAGTTCTAAAACAAGTAAGTCAAGGGGATGTAATGTACAGCATAGGGAATATAGTCAATAATATTGTGATAGTATTGTATGATGTCAGATGGTTACTGGACTTATTGTGATCACTTCTTTAGGTATATAAATGTTGAATAACTATGGCATATACCTGAAACTAACACAATATTGTATATTAGCTATATTTTAATTAAAATCTTAAAAAAGAGTCCAGTGGTTTGATCAAATGAAGATGGTTGAGTCAAACACTTACTACACCCAACAATAATTAAAGATTTCCACAAGTGAAAGTAATTTTTCTCAACATATAGTAACAAGATGTTGCTATCCATAACTCATAAAGAAATGTACTTTATATTGTCCAATCCTGGGAGTTACAGAAGAGTAAGATTCAAATCCTCAGCATACCAGAGTGTTGTTTTTTTTTAAAAAAAAAAAAAAGAGCTTTATATAACATTCATAAAAGTTATAAATTAAGATCTAAAATGTTAGAATAAAATCCTCTGTGCCATAAACAATCACAGCCTGTTCTGGGCTGACACTCAGAAGTTAAGTTGATTTGGTAAACATCACAGGACTGTGACACAATTAGAGAACTAGGAAAATTAACAGGTCATCACATAATACCTATCTAGAAGAAAATTTTTAAATTCTGATATGAAATTATTTGAGAATAATACTATATGAATACTGGGTTCACTTTTATACTATATATTATATTTATCATTAAAATAACAGTTATTAAGTAGCGGTGTCAACAAAAGGATTGAAAATCTGGACTTTAAACCTAGGAATTTATCATCTTGAAAAATATTTCCTTTCTCTAACTAGTAAGTTTCCTCCTAGTAACTAAACTACCTATAAAAGGAAGACACTTGAAATGATAGCACTTTAAAATAGAAGTGTGTAAAAGGCTGCAATCCAGAATCTACATTTCCCAATGAAGGTTATACCTTTAAAGAGGCATTGATCCTAGGACCATATAATATAGATTGGTGTCCCTCGAACAGAGCCAGGATAAAATTAACAGTAGATAAAATGACAAATTCATAAAGACAGTATAGATGAGTGCCACTGCTGACAACAAAAAGATGAACTCTTATGCAGGTCCTTTACCAGTCCTAAATTCTAATTTCATCGAGGACTTTGTCTAAAAGATAAATAATAAACCACTTTATATCAATGGACTAACTAGGGTATCTCTGACTCTTAATTTCACATACATGATACAGAGTATCTGAAGTATCTTAGTACAGTCAACAAGGCTGAACAGGAAGTGGCAGCCCCTCCTGGGAGGTGGTACTCAGCCTGTTCAAAAGGAAATTCGTCACAGGGATCTGCAATTTTAAAAGATAATAAATATGAAAGTCATCATCAAAGCTTTCCTTAAACATTGTATGAAATGCTAGTCTCATTATTTCCCAATATTATCCAAAAAAATGCACAGGAGGGAAAAGAATTGAGCCACTATGGACTAAGAGCAAATAAAAGTTCTTCAAGCCCTGTGATGATAGGTTTCTTAAAGTTATACTATGTTAGTGCTTAGTGTAAAGATCATACCCCTGTTAGTGGTCTGAGAGAGAAAGGCATCAGCCAAAAAAACCATAACAGGGTAACATGGATTTTACTACCATGTCCAATCTACTTAGGTTTTTTCCTCCTCCCTTCTTCCCTCCCATCTGATCTTCCTTTATGCTTTCAACATTATTGAACACCTAAAATGTGCTAGGCACAGTATTGTGTACTGGGTCAGAATAGTTAAGAAGGGATAGTCTCTACCTTCATGTTGTTCACAGTTGATTTTATTACAAAAGCAATAATTCTGGCAGCTAATTGTATAGTATTTGGTGCAAGCCTTTATAGTCACTTCCCCAAAATTACCTAAAACTATCCTTACTCCCTTAATGATTGGACTGTACCATAAATGTTAAAGATTTCCAAAAATATGAAGCAATCATAAATACATCAACTTCCCTTTAAACTTCTGCTATTTCCTATAAACTATTAAAATTCAAACTAAATCTTTCAAGAAAGAGGTCAGTCTGAACTGTTCCAATAAATCTTACATGTGATGAAAGCAGGAAGGGGGAGGAAGAGGCAAGCAAAGAAAAACACCCTTTGTACCTGCAAAAATTCAGCAGTTGTATGATCTCTTAAAAATCAGTTGTTCTGCACGTAGTGATATAATGATGGGGGGAAATGTAATTATAATTAGGTGTCTATTTTGATTCCTCTCTCCATAGTATCAGTATTGAATGTCATTTGATTTTGGCAAAAGATAAGGTCATTGACTGCTTAAAAGATGTACAGGATTACTTCTCTGAATGTTCCACACAGAATATCTAAAAATGGAAAACATCTCAATCTCAATCACATTCTAACTCGCAGGACAATTTACAAAATTCACAACCAAATTTAAATATATACATAAACAAACAAACAAATAGAATCTGTGGTATCAATACTATTTTAAAAATTCAATACTCTGAAAAGGAAAAGAATTTTTTTAACTTATATATTAAAAAGTTGACAATGCTATGAAAACTCATTAAATCTTTCAGAGTGTGCATTTACTGAATCTAAATTACCACTAATTAGCTGATCATCTCCCAAGATAACTATAATTATTTCTTTTTTTAATTATTTTTGCTCAGGTATGATGGGTAATTTAAGCATTCAGATACCTTTCTTAAATAAAATATATTATTATCATTATTACATATAAAGCCTTTAAACATATCAAAACTTTTAGCAGAAGAATTTCGCTGACCAAAAGTTCTATCACTTTAAAAAGTAGGGATATGATAAACATATAAACAAACAGAAGAGCCTTCTATGTGCCCTTGACTAGTTAAATAAAATTATGAACAAATTCATATTTACCAATAATTCAATAATATGTTTTGATCTATGTCCAGATGGGCTTTTTAACACGTTTACTTCTCAAGATTGTGATCTCAATATCTTGATTGGAAAAACTAACATACTACTTCCAGGTTTTTGATATTTTTTACTTTATATGTAACAGAAAAAAGAATCAAATGATGTTTGATTCAAAATGAGGACTTATTCAAAAGTACTTACTCAAAAAGAGCCATAGCTCTTAATTCTATTCCATAGTATCCTCTACCTCAAGCATCTAACAAAAGATCCTTAAACAAATATGATCATTACTAGAAACAGATCATTCCATAATAGGTTCGAATAGCCAGAATGACTAAGGATATTATTCAGTCATAATTATCAGAGATTCATTATAGTCATAGTCTTAAAATGAGAAAGAAAACAAATCAAAATCACTGAAATTATACATTCCCCAAATCAACACCACTCTCCAGCGATTGGTTAAATTTGACTAAAATAAATGGAAATATGGCTGAAAAATATACCAAAGGATTAGATGTTCTAAAATCTACCTGCAATGCTGACCTAACTCATTTTTTCCTCAGAGAATATCACATTTTTCACACTTCCTCCTACTGAAATTAAAGTGCTCCAACTATGTCTTTTGGCCCAAATATCCAAATACAATTAAAGGGTAATGGTGGCACCCTCCTTAAAGGTATAGTTCAAAAATAACCACTGGATCAAATGCAAAAATGACTATAAAAGCATTATTCAATAATCTAAGACAAGCATCTCTAACATTTCTATACTGATTAAAATATTTAATGTTTCAGACTGAAGTATCCAGTACCAAGCCATGTAATATAGCTTCATATAACATTCATTCAAATTGCTGCTAATATTTAAATATTATTGCTCTTGAAATTTTTTATTTCCTTTTTCATACAGTAAAATGCATGGGAAGTTAACATTCATAAAATAAAAAAATGCTTACAAGTATTATTCTGTAGACAAACAATATTACGCAATTCATAGGCCTGGGCTGTGGGCTTCTGGCATCAAATTAAGTCACTTCATAACAGGATTTTCTGACTTTATTCTCTAACTTTTCATTCTTATATACTACAACGTGATTGTCACACATAATTTTCCTTTTTCAAAGTCAGTTAAATATCTTCCAAATTTCAGAATTCCAGAACTTCTGATAATATTCACAAAATGTAGTTTTCCAGTTAGTCTTATAAGCACGCCAATTACAACTAGTAAACATAACTATGGGTTTTCATAAAGTCTCATCTCTCCATCCCAATTTCCCTTAAATACTAGAAAATGTTATCAAAGATGTCAAAAGTCTCCTGAGTATAATGAAAGAGTGTGTGTGTGTGTGTGTGTGTGTGTGTGTGTGTGTGTCCATGTGGAGTATTAAGATGGAGTATTAAGATGGGCAAAATAAGGTTAGGAAATTTTTCATATAGTATCTGCACTGTATTTCACAAATTTATTAAGCCCTTACGCTTCTCCAATTTGTCTGTCAGTTCCTCTTTTTCCTTTCTACCTTATACCATAAACTCCACTCTGTAAAATTTACTTTACTGATGGACAGTAACTGTAGCCAATAAATCTGTTCCCTCATCCAAATTTCTTCTTGACTAAAAACTAATTCTGGAATGCCCTCCCCTAGCTACTCCCAGCTTACCAACTTTCCTTTCTTTCATAAAGCTTCTTCTGAGTTAACTAACATAAACTAGGAATCTCTACATGAGAGTTAATCTAAACATAAAATTTCATGACTTTCATTTACCATTCCATAATTACCATTCACTCATATATAATTCTCTTATGTGTCTATTTCAAATACCTTATTTCTCACCTGAAAATATTACCTTTATAATTATAAATTATAATATTGGCAACATTATTATTTATTATTATAAATGATAACATCAGTAATATTATTAAATAATAATAACAATATATCAGTAATATTACTATCGTTAATAGCTCCCACAAGGCTATGGAAGTATTTCATGCTTTATAAAGTGCAAGAATTGTGCCTTTTTCAGATAATATGTCATCTTATATTTTGGATAACAAAGACATCTGATTAAGTCCTTTTGTTTTTTATGCTACATCAAAAGGACTTATAAGGGCCTACTTAGTGATGTGATTAGCTAAGTCTACTAAAGATCCCTGTTAAGTTTAAGATGCTGGCTCTGTCCTTAAGAAGTCAAAATACAGTTTCAAAAATTTACCAAACATTCAAAATATTTTTTTTTACACAATGTCAGTTATCAAGAATCTCTGAATATATTCTGACTTGACTAGATGTTTTGGCATCTTGTAAATAGCCTCTGAAACTAAAGCAGGAAGAAACACCCTGGAAAAACATTTCCCTGAGCATTGATCATAGTAGGACTCATATAGCTCTATAAATTCTGCTGGCTGGCTAAAACTTTAAGAAATCAAATAATTTATTTTCAACTTTCCAACCTCCTGCCTCCATGGGCCAACCTTCCTAAGGTTCACCTGAAAAATTCCCTTGCTACCACCTGGGAACTTTTAAATCTTCTACCTGCTAACTACTCCAGAAAGACATTCGACCTCTTTCTGTGCCCAATTCTCAAGAAATGCCAAGGATTGCTCTCATACCATTCAAGTCCTACTGACTACGGGGAAATTGTGCTTACCTAAGTAGAAAGGATTATTTACAAAGAACGAAGCTATTCACTATGAACGACAACCGCTGGTCTGCAACTGAGAATTTAAGTCAGGTTTCTCATTGCTCTTTGGAGAACTTTTGTCCAAAGCAGAAACCTAACTTCACTATATCTGTTGTTTCTCAAGACTTCCAACATTCTAAAGATGAAGGGGTCATACTTTAGTAAACTGAGAAGGCAAGGTTAAGGCCCTTGTTTTTCAACCATGATTAGACCAATGCTTTAGTCCAAGGATTGAATGAACTAGTTGTGAAACCTAACCCTCATGAGCAAACTAGCCTGTTTAGCAATACAGTAAGTGTACCCTCTTCTGATTTTCCATATGGAGCGCCAATTTAAAAAATGAGAATTCTCAGCTAAATAGCAGCTTTTCTTTCAAAGTAAAACACAAAGCCCCTCTCACAGAGCTTACATTTGTGATACATCTGTAAAAAGTGATTTTTTAGCATCAGAAAGCATTTTAATTGTAGTAAACTGAACAATGCTGAAATTGTTTGAAGAGAAGATTAAATTTAATGAAATTCACAAACAACCCCTTTTAGAAAGTAACAACAATTTTTTTAACGTTAAAGAGGAGCTCATTATATCAAGACAACTCCATTGTAAAAAGCAGTCTGACTTCAATCACTGCATTTCTACATGTTAATGAACTTACTGTATAAAGCAGGACTGAGCAAAAAAAAGTAATAGGAAGACTGTCGTAATGCATATTTGCTAAGAAAAAAACCTTCTTTAATCAATAAAACACCTTTTCAGTAGTACCTTAATAGTATCTCAAACTCTTTTTGAACAACACAAAAGGAGATGATACTTTAAAATTTCTTTAAGACGTTACACAGCTTTCACATTCCTGCAGTGTTCACAGGCTGTCAGCACCACCGTTTCAAAGACTTTTAAGTTTCGACAGATACAGCCTAGTACAAAGTCTTTGTCATAATAATTTCATTGCTGCCCCCTGATCAAACATAGACAAATCTGAAACTGAAAAGTGAGAGCCAACCAGTGACCTTTGATTAGAACCACAAGCCTCGTTTTAATAAAATGCCTCATTCACTGTTCTTCGGTGCCAACAAGGGAGGTGTTTTACAGACTGAAAAGAGCAGTCAATACACCATTTACACCCATTCAGTGATTTCCATTATTCACAGCTGGAATTTGTGATTATAGCAAGTGAGACACAGGTGTCTTAAAAATAGCAAAATCAAAACACAAAAGTGCAGCTTTCTACCTTTAAAATAAATAAAATTACTTTACCCCTGTCTCTCAGTTATTTGCTATTTCCTTTCATGCTTTACTAATCATATTGTACTAATCTTTCCTAAAGTGTAATTTTCACAATATTTGTTGCTATTTCTTAGAATCTAAGGAATGCTGGCAATATTTACTATTGAATTCCTGATTTTCCTAAGCTATCAGTGCACCATTCAAATGCATGTCTATAAGCTTATTTTAATGAAGCAAAAGTTTGAAATTTGGGTTTATTTTATTTTGCCCTTTTTTTTTTTTTGGCAAGGGAAAAAAAGAAAATGTTTCAGACTACAGCCATAGTTAGCATATTTTGATGCCTAATATCTAAGAGCAATGGCTCAAGAAAATGCAAATCAAGTCCTGTTTTGTTTTGTTTTGTTTTGTTTTGTTTTGTTTTGTTTACTTAGATGCTGTGGGTAGGAGATAGGACAGGAAAGTTTCCAAAGCCAATTCATTCATAGACGTAGTGGATTCACACAAAGGAACTGTTAAAGCCAGTTAGAATTGAAAACGAGAATAATCAGGGACATGTAAGCTCTACAGTAGATACCTTAGAGTGATCTCTTTAACCCATGACACTAAAATATTTCATCTTTTGTCCTAAGACCAGAGGGCTTGCAATGTAATTTCCAGTGTTATTGCTAGTATCTAGCACCATGCTTGAAACATGGCAAATGCTTAATACTCACACACACACACACACACAATACACATCACACGGCACATAATACACACACAGACGCACACACAGCATAAAGCATGAAGCTATAACTTGGCCAGGGTAAGAAGGTGGCAAGAATTGGAGAACTGATCTGAGGAAATAGTCTACCTAGAACTCAAAGTAGAAGGAAGGAAGGAAAAAGAATGGAAGGGAGGGAGGAAGGAAGGAATAAAAGTAGTAAATAAATAAGATAATAAGAGAGGGAAGAACTCAGGAAGGAAAAAGAGGAAATAAGGAGGGAGCAGTGGAGGCAGGGCAAAAGGGAGGAAGGGAAAAGACATACAAGTGTCTTAAAAATGGCATAATCAAAAATCATGCTGTCTAGGCTACTAAGTATTGCTACCCACTTGCTTTAGGCACCACAGTTTGCCCAGTAGTCTGAACTGCTATCAACAACTGCAGCTGTACTGCCTCACCTGTTGTAAATGAATAGCCTCACACACGCCCTGACAAATCCTGAGATATGACTATAAGGACTTAGCTTAGGCAAACAGAAAACTCATGACTTCATTCAGTTGCTAAATCAACTGACTAGAAGAACTCAAAGCTCATGAGGAAAGAGACTCTGTCCATCTCCTACACTGCTTTATCCCCAGTACTTAGATCAGCGTCTGATTAGAATAGGTATTTAACAAAAATTGCTTTAAAATTGGTACTGTCAACATTAATATTTTTAGGATCCTGGATAGACTATAATTTAGGGCAGCAGTTCGCAAAGGATGGTCATGGGATCCCTGAGGACCCCCGAGACTCTTCCAGAGGTCTGTTAGGTCAAAACTACTTTCATAACAAAGATAACATGTTATTTGCCTTTTTCACTCTCATTCCCTTACACATCTTCCAAAGGTTACATAATGATGTCATTCCTCTAAGAACTAATGGAATATGTGCTTCTGTATTCTTATATTTTAAAACTTCTAATATGGAGACTTGTGTTTTGGAAAAGATGGAATAGAAGAACTTTTCCCTATTCCTCCCTCTAAGTACAACATAAGAAGGCTCTAAAGGTGGAAAGAAGACAGACTGGTTAGATCCGTAGGATTCAAGGTAGGACCCTGTGGTAAATTCCCTATATTTTCTTTTTGCCTCATGTATCCCAGACTTGGAGCTAAAGAAGCCAGCCACCCAGAAACACCAACAGACACAGAACCAAAAAAAAAAAGAAAAAAGAAAAAAAAAGTCCCAAGAAGAACCTGCTCACTCTAGTCAAAGAACTAAAACAGAGGAAGCTTTTGGCAAGTCGGAAAAATTTTTGATAATAACTATTCTAACTCCAGATAAATGCCACAGAAAAAAACTATGGTTCCATTCTGACCTACTCAAAGACTAAGTGGGGAGCCTAGACTTCTACTCTTATGGCTATAACACCCACTACCAAGGAAGTATTAAAGGCCAGGTAGGGCTCTGGGACTTTTCCTCCAACCAGCCAGTAATAGCCACCCTGTCCACTTTCTTACCCTGTGTGCTGTATAAGTAGAGAATTTGTGAGGAGCTAGGACTTTTACTTTCACCAGGTAGGAAGAAGTTCCATTTTTCCTTCCCCCTGGGATAGTATCAGAGGAAGCCTAGTAAAAACTCAAAAATTCATCATTGCCCAGCAGTACTACCTCCACTGTGATGTCAGTGAAGACCACATGGGGAGCTAGAACTAGCCATCCAGCAGTAACAAGGAGACCCCACATACACACAGGTAGGGAACCTGGATTTATATGCCCACATTGCAGTGACAAAGTAACAACCACCCATCCCTATACTAGAATAGTGTCTAAGAAAACCAGCTAAAACAGAAAGTTTACGGAAGAAACAGTATATCATATCATAATATAAAATGAGCAGATTTCAAGGAAAAAATCACTGTCCGTATGAAGAACCAGAAAGATCTCAAGCTAAATGAAAAAAGATCTAAATGAAAAAAGAACAATCAAAAGATGCTAACACAAAGATGTTAGAATTATCTGACAAACATTTTAAAGTAGCCATGATAAAGTGCTTAAATAAGCAATTGCAAACACATTTGAAACAATGAAAAAATAGAAAGCTTCGACAAAGAAATTTTTTTAAACCAAATAAAAAAATGAGAACTGAAAACTGCAGTAACTGAAATAAAAGCTCAAAGGAGGGGGTCAATTGCAGAACAAAAGGGACAGAATCAAAGAACTGGAAGACAGAACAGAAATTATCCAATTTAAACAGCAGAGAGGAAACAGACTTTGAGTATATAAACAGTGTCAGGAACCTTTGGATCTACAGCAAAATTTTTAATAGTCATGTTATCAGAGTCCTAACGGCAAGAAGAAAGAAAGTAGGTCTGCAAAAGTGCTCAAAGAAATAATGCTGGAAATATCCAAATTCGAGCCAGAGACAGACATAAACCTACAGACTCAAAAGATGAGCAAACCTCAAACAGCATAAACCTCCCCGTCAAAAAAATAAATAAATAAATAAAAATACAAAGACACACCAGAATTAAACTTCTGAAAACTAAAAAGAAAAAATTTGGAAAGCATCCAGGTAAAAACAATACCTTACCTATAGAGGAATAATAATTCAAATGGCAGCAGATTTCTCATCAGAAACCAGAGAAGCACAATATTTTTCAATTATCCAATTGAAAAATATATCCAATATAAATATTTTTCAAGTGCTGAAAGGAAGGAATTGTCAACTCAAAATCCTGTACTCAGTGAAAACACCCTTCACGAATTAAGAGAAAATGTAACCATTCTCAGATGTAGGAAAACTAAGAGAATTTATCACCAGCAGACCCATCCCCCAAAAAAACTGCTAAAAGAAGTTCTCTAAACAAAGAATAATCAGCAAAAAGACTGTTGAAACATTAAGAAGGAAGAAAAAACAAGGTAAGTAAAATATGGTAACATGGGTAAATACAATTAGCTTTCCTTCTCCTCTCAAGTTTTCTAAATTATATTTGATGGTTGAACCACACTGTATGATGTGGTTCTAAATGTATGTAGGAAAAAGATTTAAGGCAACTATAAACAGGAAAGAGTGACAGAAATTAAAAGGAGGTAAGGTTCTCATACTTTACTCAAGTTGGTAAAATGACTTTATCAGTAGTTAACAGTTGATAGAATTGTATGAAAAACACCAATGATGTAGGAGAACTCAACAAGATAAACAGATTCTGAAAAACATTTTAGAACACTCCATGCAATAACAAAAGAATACACATTCTTTTCTAATGCCCACAGAACATATACCAAAATAGACCATCAACTAGGTTATAAAACAAACTTCAACAAATTTAAAAGAACTGAGGTCATACAAAGTATGTCCACTGACCACAATGGAATCAAACTAGAAATCGACAACAGAAAGATAACAGGACAATCTTCAAATGTTTGGAAACTAAGAAACACACTTCTAATTGACCCATAGGTCAAAGAAGAAATATCAACAAAACTTTAAAAATATATTTAACTAAATAAAAATTTTAATAGCAAAATTTGGGGACACAGCTAAAACAGTACTGAGAGGGAAATTTATAGCATTTAATGCATACATAAGAAAAAAAGAAAAGTGAAATCAATAATCTAAATTCCCACCACAAAAAAACTAAAAAAGAAAAGAGCAAATCAAAGCAAGAAGAAAGGAAACAATAAAGAGCAGAAACCAATAAAATTGAAAACAAGAAAACTAGGGGGAAAATTAATAAAATAAAGAATTGGTCCTTCGAAATGATCAATAGAAGTGCCAAGCCTCTATCAAGATTGACAAAGAAAAAGGAATAAAATAAGGTATCACTACAAACCCTATAGACATAGAAAGGATAAGTGAATAATACTGATACTATTAATAACTCTACACACATAAATTTTACAGCTAAGATGAAATGGACTTCCTTGAAAAACACAAACTACTACACTTCACTCCATAAGAAACAGATACTTTAAATAGCCTTGTAACTATTATAGAAATTGAATTTACAAGTTTAAATACTCCCCCCAAAAATCCCCAGGCCTAAATATTTACCAAATGTTTAAAGAAGAATTACCAGTTCTACCAAGTCTTCCACAAAAAAAAAAAAGAGAAGGGAACACTATTCAATTCATTTTATGAAGCTAGTATTACCTGATACCAAAACCAGACAAAGCAAAACAAAAAAAAATATCAAAACAAGAAAGCTTCCGACCAACATCCTCATGAATATAAATGCAAAAATTCTTATCTTTTTGTCTAAAAAGAACCATTGAAACAAGTATACACGGTAATCCACTCTCTTCTTGGTGAAAAATAATAATAATAATTTAAAAGTAAACAAAACGATCAACATTAAAGAAAAATCCAATGCAATAAAGATCAATTGATATATCCCACATAAACAAAAATTTTGGGGGTCCTAAATAATTTTCCAAAGTGCAAAGAAGTCCTGAGACCAAAAAGTTTAGAACTTCTGATTTAAGACACCAGGTCTTTAGTTTTACTAATTGCTACCTGAAATGCTATAACTACCTGAGGTGCTATATCTGAAGTCTTCAAGAGTATTCTGAAATATGAGCAACACTTCTTTAGGCTCATCTTCATTGAAATTACTTTGAGAATCTAAAAATATTGTCACCAGCCTTTAAAATATTTAACTTTCACATGTCCTACAGGAGTTCGAATTCTGCCTTCATTATAACAGATTCTGAGGAATGTAGTACTGAAATTTGGTCACCTAAAGGTATCTCTGAGAAGCTGCTGAGGAAGACGAAATAGATTAGGTCAATCAAACCTATTATATCTTAACCAATTGGGAGCTCAACCAAACCCACCATCACTCCCTACAGTTTTCAGAGATTCCTATTTATGACTTCAAGATACAGGCATCAAGGTTCCCGGCAAGATGGAGGAATAGGTAAATGCTGTGCTTGCCTCCTCCCATGACACATTAAAATTACAACTAAGTTAAAAAACAATCAACCTGGAAAACCATGTAAAGTCTAGCTGAACAGAATTCCTATAATTAAGGATAGAAAGAAGAGGCTATATTGAGACCAGTAGGAGGGGCAGAGACGCAAACCAGGCTGGCCCCACATCTGCATGTGGCAGTCGAGAATCACGAGAGACAGCTCAGCTGCAGAGGTTTCTCTTGAAGAGCAAGGGACCCCAGCCCCACACCAGGCTCCCCAACCCAGGGTTCTAGTACCAAGAAGCAAAGTGACCAAAAAATATGGCTGTGAAAATCCATGGAAATTCCACCTGTCAGGGTGAGATGGAAGGCTGCTGGAAACCCAAGCAATCTCTGAAAGGGACCTCACACAGACTCACTCGCTCATAGGCACGCCAGAGACATACAAGGCGAGGCTGAGTTGTGTGGCTTCAGGGCGAGGACTGGAGGGACAGCCATTATTCCTATACTGAGTCCTCCTCCCATGCAGCTTACAGATGGGTGCCTTCTTTCTCGTGTTCAGCCTTCCCCCCACACCACAAAATCTGAATCTGCATTGGCCTGCTGAACTCTGCTAGCTCCACCCTGATGACTCCCTGGTACCCCACCTCACCCAACTGGTGCACTGCCTGAGGTACTTTTGGTGGCCAGACAACCTGCCCCACCCCATGCAGGGCAGGAGGCTCTTTCATCAGCAATCAGCAGGTCTCAGTTCATGCATCACGGAAACATTTTCAGTGACAGGCAACCAGACCTGGACCAAGTTTCAGTCTTTCTTGGACCAATCACGCAGGGGTCTACAGGCCCAAGGCAGGCGGAGACTGCTTTCAGTATGCCCTGAGACTTTTGTGATTGGCCCCAGGCTCAGTCTTGGCACCAAACTTGAATCATCATTAACATGGTGAACACTACTCAGCCCACTCTGGTGATTCCCTGGGACTCCACCTCATCCATCTCGCATACACCCTGAAGCTCTTTCAGCAGCTGAGCCTTATGGACAGCCAGCAAGCGGCCTCAGGGTTTGTGGTGCCTGAGCCTTTTGCCAAGCTATAAATTCCTAATGAAGAGAAATCTCAGTTTTACCAGTCATAGATTTATTCGTAGCTACCCAAAACCTGGTACTGGTGGCAGCTGGTCTCAGTTAGCAGCCTGGCCTCTCCCACCTGCCTTCCGGTCCAGCACAGGCAGCAACCAACCATGGATACCTTTGTAACTCCTACCAGGTAACCTGAGCTTGGCCTGTATGGGAGCCTCTCCCAAAGGGCCCAAGAATCGACATACTCCAAGGCTGGCTTCAAACCATAACAGAGCTCTACCTGATTAGCCCCACAAGCAACATTACCCAAAGGGTAGTCTCAACAGGCACTTGAGCCCACTAAGGCAAATCCTATTCTGTGGGGTCAGCTACCACAGAGCAGGTCATTCTCTGTTGGCATGGCCAATCCTCACAGCCAATCAGCCTGAGAGTCAATCCCACCCACTAATGTGCCAACAGCAGTCAAGACTCAACTACAACAAAAGGGCACACACAACCCACACAAGAGACACTCTTGGAACACCTGGCACAGACAGACTGCACTGCTGGGCCACACCTACTAAATAAGGCCGCCCGACCAAGACTGAAAGATCTTGGTTAGCAGATCTTCCTAATACATAAAAATGAACATAGAGAGGCAGCCAAAATTAGGAAACAAAAAAACATGTCCTGAATGAAAGAAGAGGAGAAAACTCCAGAAAAAGAATTAAACAAAATGGAGGCAAGTAATCTACCAGATACGGAGTTCAAAACACTGGGTATAAGGATGCTCAACAAACTTAGGTGAAGACTCAATGGCCTCAGTGAGAACTTCAACAAAGAGATAGTAAGCATAAAAAGAACCAATCAGAAATATAGATTACAATAACTGAAATAAAGAATACACTAGAAAAAAATTAAGAGCAGATTAGATGAAGTGGAAGATCAAATCAGGGATTTGGAGTACAAGGAAACAGAAAATATCTAATTAGAATAGCAAAAAGGAAAAAGAATCTAAAAAAATGAGGCTAGTTTAATGGACTTCTGGGATAACAACAAACATAATAACATTTTCATCATAGGAGACCAGAAAGAGAAGAGAAAGGGAAAGGGATTGAAAACCTACTAGAAGAAATAATTACTGAAAACTTCCCTAACTTGGTAAAGGAAATAGACATGCAAGTCCAGGAAGCACAGAGAGTCCCATACAAGATGAATCCAAAGAAGCCTGCACTGAGACATATCATAATTAAAATGCCAAAGACAAAGAGAGAAACTTAAAAGCAGCAGGTCAAAGCCAACTAGTTACTTACTAAGGATCACCCATAAGACTGTAAGCTGATTTCTCAACAGAAACTTTGCAGGCCAGAATGGATAGGCCCAAAATTTTCAAAGTGATGAAAAGCAAAGACTTACAACCAAGACAACTTTACCCAGCAAGGCTGTCAATTAAATTCAAAGGACACATAAAGAGCTTTCCAGACAAGAAAAAGCTAAAGGCACCATCAAGCTAGTATTATAAGAAATGTATTAAGTCCCCTTTAGGGACTTATTTAAAAAGAAGAGAGAAAAAATAACATAAATATGAATAATAAAATAATAATAACTGTACTTATCAATAATTACTTAAATGTAAATGGATTAAATGCTCCAATCAAAAGACATAAGGCAGCTGAATGAATAAGAAAACAAGACCCCTACATATGCTATCTACAAGGGATCTACTTCAGATTGAATGACACACACATATACTGAAAGTAAAGGGATAGAAAAAGATATTTCATGCAAATGGAAATGAAAAAGAGGTGGGGTAGCAATATTTATATCATACAAAATAGACTTTAAAACAAAGATTTTATTAAAAGACAAATAAAGACTTTACATAATGATAAAGGGATCGATACAAGAAGAGAACATAATCGTAGTAAACATTTATGCACCTAACAGAAGAGTACCTAAATATATAAAGCAAATATTGACCAACACAAAGGGAGAGATCAACAGTAATACAGTCATAGTATGGGACTTTAAAACCCCATTGACACCAATGGACATATCTTCCAGACAGAAAATCAACAAGAAAACAGCAGCCTTAAATGACACACTAGATCAGATGGATTTAATTGATATTTTTAGAACATTTCAACCCAAAACAGCAAAATATACACTCTTTTCAAGTGTACATAAAACATTTTCCAAGATAGACCACATTTTAGGCCACAAAACAAGTCTCAATAAATTTAGGAAAACTGAAATCATATCAAGTGTCTTCTCTGACCACAACGGTATGAACCTAGAAATCAATTACAAGAAAAAAACTGAAAAACACACAAACACATGGAGGCTAAATAACATGCTACTAAACAAAGAATGGGTTAACAATGAGATCAAGAAAGAAATCAAAAGATACCTTAAGCTAAATGAAAATGAAAACACAACAACCCCAAATCTATGGGACACAGTGAAAGCAATCCTAATAAATCAGAGTGGAACTAAACAAAATAGAGTTTAAAAATATATATATATATAAAAGATCAATGAAACCCAGAGCCGATTCTTTGAAAAGATAAACAAAATTGATAAATCTTTAACCAAACTCATCAAGAAAAAGAGAGGACCCAAATAAATAAAATCTAATGAAAAAGAAGAAGTGACAACTGACTCCGCAGAAATACAAAGGATTATAAGAAAATACTACGAGCAATTATATTCCAACAAATTGGACAATCTGAAAGAAATGGATAAATTCCTAGAAACATACAATCTTCCAAGACTGAGTCAAAAAGAAACAGAAAATCTAAACTGAACAATTACTACTAACAAAATTGAATCAGTAATCAAAAACTCCCAACAAACAAAAGTCCTGGACCAGAAGGCTTCGCAAGTGAATTTTATCAAACATTCAAAGAAGAATTAACACCTATTCTTTTTCAAACTATTCCAAAAAATTCAAAAGGAGGGAAGGCTCCCAAACTCATTTTATGAGGCCACCATTACCCTGATTCCAAAACCAAAGATATTACAAGAAAAGAAAATTATAGGCCAATATTCCTGATGAACACAGATGCAAAAATCCTCAACAAAATATTAGCAAACTGAATTCAGCAAGATAATAAAAAGATCATGCACTATGATCAAGTTGGATTTATTCCTGGGATGCAAGGTTGGTTCAATATCCACAAATTAATGGTGATACATCACATAAACAAACTGAAAATCATACTATCGTATCATACATGCAGAAAAAGCATTTGACAAAATCCAATATCCATTTACGATAAAAACTCTCAGCAAAGTTGGAATAGAGGGACTGTACCTCAACATAATAAAGCCCACATGTGACAAACCCACAGCTAACATCATAGTCAACATGGACTATCTAAAACTGTTTTCCTTAAGATCAGGAACAAGACAAGGATGTCCACTTTCAGCACTTTTTTCAACATAGTATTGGAAGTCATAGCCATAGCAATCAGACAAGAAAAAGAAATAAAAGGCATCCAAACTGGAAAAGAAGAAGTAAAACTGTCATTATTTGTAGATGACAGGATACTCTATACAGAGAACCATAAAGATTCCACCTAAAAACTTTTAGAACTTATACATGAATTCAGTAAAGTAGCAGGCTACAAATTTAATATTCAGAAGTTGGTTGCATTTTTATACACCAATGATGAACCACTAGAAAGAGAAATTAGGAAAACAATCTCATTTACAACTGTGACCAAAAAGTAAAATACCTAGGAATAAATTTAACAAAGGAAGTAAAAGACCTATAATTGTAAAATTATAAGACATTGAAGAAAGAAATTAAAGAAGATACAAATAAATGGAAGTATATGCTCATGAATAGGAAGAATTAACATCGTTAAAATGACCATCTGACCCAAAGCAATCTATAGATACTAGGCAATCCCCATCAAAATATCGATGGCATTTTTCACAGAACTAGAACAAATAATCCTAAAATTTATACGGAACCATAAAAGAACAGCTAACAAATAGCCACAGCAGTCTTGAGAAAGAAGAACAAAGTTGGAGGTATCATGCTACCTGATATCAAACTATACTATAAGGCTATAGTAATTAAAACAGTATGTTACTGGCATAGAAATAGACACAGACTAATAGAACAGAATATAGAGGCCAGAAATAATCCCACATCTATATAGTCATTTAATCTATGATGAAAGAGGCAAGAAAATACAATGGGGTAAAGGCAGTCTATTCAATAAATGATATTGGGAAAACTGGACAGATACATGTGAAAAAAAAACTGGACATCTTCTTATACCATATACAAAAATAAATAAAATGAATTAAAGACTTAAATGTAACATCTGAAACCATAAAATTCCCAGAAGAAAATATAGGCAGTAAACTGTCTGACATTGCTCTTAGTAATATTTTTTATATATCTCCTCAGGCAGGGGAGACAAAAGAAAAAATAAACAAATGGGACTACATCAAATAAAAAGGTTTTGCACAGCAAAGGAAACCATCAATAAAATGAAAAAGCAACCTACTAAATGGAAGAAGATATTTGCCAATAATACATCTGATAAGTGGTTAATATCCGAAATTTATAAAGAATTCGTATACAACTCAACACCAAAAAAAAAAAAAAAAATCCAATTTAAAAATGGGCAGAGGACCCGAATAGGTAATTCTCCAAAGAGGACATACAGACGGCCAATAAACATCTGAAAAGATGCTCAACATCACTAATCATCAGAGAAATGCAAATTAAAACCACAATGAGATATCACTGCACACCTGTTAGATTGGCTATCATCAATAAATGAAAAAACAACAAATGTTGGCAAGGATGTGGAGAAAAGGGAACCCTCATGCACTGTTGGTGGGATTGCAAATTGGTACAGTCACTCTGGAAAATAGTTTGGCGGTTCCTCAAAAAAATTAAAAATAGAACTACCTAATGACCCAGCAATTCAATTCTGGGTATTTATCTGAAGAAATCCAAAACACTAATTTGAAAAGATAAATGCATTCTTATGCTCGCTACAGTGCTATTTATAATAGCCAAGATATGAAAGCAACCTAAGTGCCCATCAATAGACAACTGTATAAGGAAGATGGAGTATGTGTATACAATGGAATCTTATTTGGCCATAAAAAATGAAATTTTACCATTTGCAACAACATGGATGGACCAAGAGGGTATTATGCTAAGTAAAATAAGTCTGACAGAGAAAGACAAACATCATATTATTTCACATATTTGGAATCTAAAAAAAAACAAAATAAATGAACAAACAAAACAGAAACAAACTTATAGATACAGAGAACATTTTGATGGTCGTTCAGAGGGGAAAGGGTTTTGTTGTGTGAAAAGGAGGAAGAGATTAAGAAATACAAATTGGTAGTTACAAAACAGTCACAGGGATGTAAAGTACAGTACAGGGAATATAGTCAATAATATTGTAATAACTATGTATAATACCAGGTGGGTACTAGACTAATCGGTGGAGGGGCGGGTGTTATTTTGTAAATTATATAAATATCTAACCACTATGCTGTACACCTGAAACTAATATAAAATAATATTGAATGTCAAAAATAAAATAAAATTCAATACATGACAAAAAAGAAATAGGCATCAAAAGAGCATCTGACATACCCATTAGGAAGTATAATTTTTAAAAATGGAAAATAATAAGTGTTGTTAAAGATGTGGAGAAATTGGAAACTTCAAACACTGTTGGCTGGGATGTAAAATGGTGCAGCTACTATGGAAAACAGATTAACAGTTCCTCAAATACTTAAACATAAAATTACCATATGACCCAGCAATTCCATTCCTAGGTGCACATCCAAAAGGACTGAAAACAAGTACTCAGATAAATAGTTGTAAATGTGTGTACTTAGCAGCACTATTCAAAATAGCCAAAAGGTAGAAACAACCCAAATGTCCATCAATAGATAAATGGATAAACAAATTGCGGCATATGCACAATAGAATATGATTCAGCCACAAAAATAAATAAAATATTAATACATGTCACAACATAGATAAATCTAGAAAACATTTTGCTAAGTGGAGAGGGAAAAAAGCAGAAAAGGTTACATATTCTATGAGTCCATTTTTACGAAATATCAAGATCTGTAGAGACAGAAAGAAGACTCGTGGTTAGCCAGGAGCTGGGGACGGGGAGAAATGGGAATAACTGCTTAATAGGCATGGGGTTTCATTTTGGGGTGATGAAAATGTTTTGGAACTAGATAGATGTGGTGGTTAAACAACACTGTAACTATACTAAAATGCCACTGAACTGTTCACTTTAAAATGGTTAACTTTAAGTTATATAAATTCTTCCTAAGTAATATTAACACACGAAAATAAGGACATATATAGTTGACCTTAAGGTAAGGAGGTGAAAGAAAATTCAATCGTATACATAAAATGTTGTAGCTGAGAACTCTTCACCCAGTCAAAATTAATATTCCCTCATAAGTGCTACCACAGCCCTGCTCATTACTCCATCAAACTATTCATCACATTACAGAAACTGAAAATATTTTTGATGACTTTTACACTGCCTGTCTTCACTCTCCCAATATATCTATTTTTACCTTCCCTCATTCTCAATCTTCCTTCTCCCAGTTGTGCATTAACAATTTATTTTTCATCTTTATATCCTTGGGGTCTGGCACAGTGAATATACTCAATAAAATTGTTAAGTGAATGAAAGAAACAAATTAATAAGTGCAATATAGATCTTCATGTAAGCTTTATAGAGGTTGAAGGACATTCTCAAATTATCTTCTGCATCTTGAGTTGGGATTTATTACACCCGTAACCCCAAAGTCAGATATCTGATTGTTGATACTTTTTAACAGGCCAATCTGACTGCAATTTTCAAAGGCTCTTGTGAAATTCTCAAAAGCAAAATCTGAAATTGAAATTAATTTAAATCACCTTATTTTTAAGTAACTAAATATACCTTATCAGTTTTTTTTGAAAGTTAGAGTATACCTCAAAATTAAACAAAATACAGTGGCAATACAGTAAAAAAGTCAGAATTCACTCTGTGTACTGTTGCCCATTTAAAAGGCAAAGTAATTCAAATATCAACAAAAAATTCTATTTAAATGTTTATCTAATTATGTGGTAAGAGAAATTATTTTATATATGAGAATTATAGAAAATTATGACTAATATGATTACTACTTTAAATATTCTCACCAAAAATCAGAAATATATATGATAAATTTTGTTTCTTAAATATGCAGTTTACCATCTGGCATAAATGGGGCTATTTACTTAAAATGGTATTGTTTCTCTTACATTGTATGATCTTCACAGTCGTCTTTGGTTTGAATGTTTTGCTTTAGTAAAAAGAAATTGTGGCTAACTAAATAAAAATAACTAAAACTGAAGCTAATATTGAGCTCTTAAATCATATCTCAGTAATTTAATTTTTATAATGGTTTTAACTTTAAGATGAACTGTTAACTTTTGGCTATCTTGGCATTTACCAAATATATATTTATCGTGCTATAAAAACATCAATTAGGGTATGGAATAGTAATAACAATCTCTAGTTCAGAGAACTGTAAAAAATTGCCAAGAACTACATAATATAATTATGAGATTCTTTATATGAACAAATTTGAAACAGACTTATACAATGTGTGAAATGTGCTACATTTGCAGCAGGAAGGCAAAGATAGTTCAAAACAAAACAAAAAAAACTTCTCTGTAAACTTTCAGCCTTTGAACATCTTTCCTTACCTTTCACTACCAAATAAAACTGAAAACTAGATTTTGAGGATTCACCTCAGTTATATGACCTGTTTACTGGTAGAACTTTCGAGTCATTTTTGCTGCTATTCATTAAAAGAGAAACAAAACTATTGTTATTTTAAAAAGTATTCTGTGAATAAAACTAGGTTTTTATTGGGGAAAAAAATTCTAAATGCATTTCTTTAAATAAGTTTAACTAATTAATATTAGCTCAAAGAAAAGTATCCAAATAATATAAATTTGCAAACAGCAAAGACAAAGGCAAACTCACCCACCCTGAGAGGTTCACCTTTCTATGATACCAATCTAAGTCCTGTAATGCTTTTAAGTTTCAATTTAATAGTTTACTTACTGAAGCCTACCCTGATTTCCTGTAGCTGATTTTATTCTTTCTCATCTCTGAAGATACAGTCTTAGCCACACATTCCAGCAAGAGATTATATATTCTCTTGTATTGCCCTAACAACTATTAAGTTCTTTGAGTTCAGAGATGTATGCTAATTATTTTTTATCTCCATAGGGTCTGGGACATAGTCAGCACCTAGTAAATATTTGTTTATTTGAAAAAGTAGGTAACATATATTTAGTAAGGCTTTCTGATTGCTTAGGGTTTTTATATTGGAAGAATACTTTATTTTAAAAAAGCGATTATGTCTCCCATAACATACTGTCCAATAAATTCTCCAAAATGTATTTCCCAGTAGCTTTTAATTTAAACACACAAAATTTTCAAAAATAAATAAATTTCAAATATGATTTTTTAAAGATTCATTTAGCAGCCCCTTGTGAAGGGCTGACTATACCTATAATCTGCTCTCTTGGGAATACAGCTACTGATGAATTGTTTTATAGACAGTGAGGTGAACCAGAATTTAAAAGTTTTTCAAAACAGTGCAAATTAAAGTGCTCATACTCTCCTTTGTTATCATATGAAAAAGATCAAAATTTTTTATAGTCCTTCAGTTAATAACCATACTAGAAATTTTCACATACACTTATGCTGCTTTTAGCCAGCAAATGGCGACATTTCTAAACTATGTGTAACCTGTTTGCAGAATACCAATTCAAAGCATTTTAAGTAAGGATGCCTGTAGTTGACAAAAGTAAAAAGATTGAAACAATATAGATAATATAAATATTTATATAGGATTACTGCTTTTAAATGAGTAAACATCTATCCCGACATTCTCCCGTTTTTTCCCACCAAGTACTGCTGTTGATTTGAACTGTAACATTTTTCATCTACTCTGATGAAAACATATTTCATCTACTCTGAACATTTCTAGAATATAAGATTGCAAGGTCCTCAGAGAAGACATTGTAGCATTTTCTTAATATTGGCCTGTCACTTCTTTTGATTTGTTACCACTGCATTGTTATATCAAAAAAACAAACAAAAACTTTTAAAAGGTGAAAGCATTTTCATACAATCAAAATTCATTTCAGACCTACAAATTCAAGCATCTCACTTTCAACAAGTGTTATGAGAATTGCAGTAGAGCTCCTTGGGCATTTTATTTTAGAGTAATCATTTTTAATGATTTTTAAAGGATGTAGCAATAGTTCCCTGTGCAATTCAATCTGTATGAATAAAACTATGAGATACATGCCAAAGAAGAGACCTTTAAATTCAGCTTTTTAAATAACTGTTTTCATGATTATATTATAGATTACTTTGAACTGGAAGGAAATTATCTTGAAACATGATCAAATAAACAAGTACCTACAAAGAAATTTCTTTTTTGTTCCAGTTACTTTTCAACTGACAATATTAGTATTATATTATCTAAAACAAATGTACCATAGTGTATCAAGTATATAACTGAAAAAAAGTTTTATTTACGATTACTTTAAAAATAAGAACACTTTAATAATGAGAACATATTCATTTTAATATATGATTTATTTTCTTAATCTCAAAAAAATCTATTTATTGTGCTTATACAATTAATTGACAGTTCATACTACCAATTTTATTTCATGAAACTATCATAGTAAAGCTATAGTTATAGCAAGTCTGATTTCACTACAAAAATTGATTTAAGAAATATTTGAAAGTTTTTTCAAATATTTCTCAAATAGAAAGGTTATACAAACAAAACTGACTAATAATTTTTCTCAACATTTAACCAAAGTTAGCTTTTTCAAAAGACAACATTGTAATCTGATTTTTAAGTCACCTATATTTATACAACTGCTATGAAAAATTAAGCCTCTTTAGTTACAAGACTTTTCATCTCTTTACTTGCTATCTAAATTGTACTCCTGTAACTTTAATAGGGTATGAAGTTTGATCCTTTTAACTAATTAGTGAATCAGCAAGAAGGAAGACAAGCAATTGCAATTACTGTCCACATGTTCATTTATATAAAATACTCTGCAGGTCAACCAAACCACTTTTACTTCACAAAAGGCTGTTTTTTTCCTTATTCATAATGTCTTTCTGAAAATGATCGACTAACCTAGCATTAATATAATGGGCATTTGTACTTGCTTTAGAAATAAAAGGTAACTAAATTTGGGTTAAACAAGCAGAGACAGAGGCCAGCCTACAAATCCACTGTATCTGCAACTTTCTTTAAAACATTCTAATTCTATCTCTATCTCTTATAATAAAAGTCTGATCATATATATTTAATTCCATTCTTTAAAATTTCAGTAGACAACTTCAGTGCTAACCTACCACTGCCCTGTCAGAAAATCTTTGATGTCATAGCATAATAGCTCCTGAAAGAACAGCACTAATACTTAATGTAACATGAAACCAGGGCTCTGCAGTGGGGCTGTCTGCTGTCAGGAACAAACAATTTCACTGCTGTTCCCCAGAAGTGACAAGGTTGGGACCTATCTGTACAGCAACCCTTCACTACCAACAGAGATTTATTTGTATTAGGAACAAAAATGCCACCTCATTCTTCTAAATATGCCAATCTCTACTTTGAAAATAAAAATAAATTACATCTTAATGTCAAACGATGCATGTGGCTCAATTCTCCCCTTGAAGTCTATATATTACACACTAAAGAAGACCTCTGGTGTTTTCAAATAATTAATAGGTCAAATGGAAATGGCTAAATTCATTACAAAGAAACAATTAATGCACTATTTCATTATTTCAGAAGTTATAACAAACATGTTTCAGACTTTTATTACATTCTTGGGTTGGAAATGACTATATAGAACTTTCCCTTAAGATATTTATATATGATACCAAAATAGCCGCTTAAGGCTAGCTATTTCAGCCAAAAGACACATCAACAGGGAGAAAAAGAAATCAGTAAAATAGTGCCTGTGAAGATAGTCAATAAAATAACTAGTAAACTGATTTCTTTTTTAACCTATTAACCAACTAAAAACGTGACAATTTCCAGACATGTATATAACACCTATGAGGGAATCAAAATAATACTATTTAATTAATATTTGACCAAAAATATTTTTAAATGTCATCTATTATGAAACAGTAGGCATATCTGTTCCTCTTCTGAATCCTTAAAACCATTTATTGTTTGTATTGCTCATTTTGACTTCTCTGTTATTATTGTCTTTAACTGCTATTTAATTTTCTTAATGTTATATAAGAACCTACAGGGAAATTTATAACCTTTACTGGAAGACTTTAAAGAGAACAAAAATAGAGATATGAAATATATTCATCGATTGGAAGATTCAATGTTATAATGGTATCATTTCCCTAAAACTTGACCTATTAATTAAACATAAACTGAATTAAAATCTCAACAGCTTTTGTTTATGAAACTTAACAAGTGAATTCTAAATTTATATGGAAATGAAAAGGGCCAAACACCAAGTCACTCTTAAAAAATAAGAACAAGGTGGCAGAAGTTACTCTACAAGATAATAGACTTATTATAGAGCAAATATAATTAAGCCAGGATTGTATGGGTACAAGGATAGACAAACACATCATGAGAACATAATAAAAGACTCCAAAATAGATCCAGGCTTATATGGGCATTTGATATATGACAGAAGAAACCCTGCAGAGCAGTCAGGAAAAGATGGATTTTAATAAGTTATATGTGACAGCTGATTACCATTAAGGGGGTGTGTGTGTAGTGGAGGGCGGGGTACAACTACATGCCTATATCAAACAATATCCAAAAAAAAAAAAAGATCTGCAGGTGGATTAAAGACCAGTGTGAAAGTCATTGGAAATTATCTTCATGACCTCAGATAGGAAAGAATGTCTTAAACAACACAGGGGAACAATTAACCAAAAAGGAAAAGATCAATAAATACCCAACTATTTAAAGTTAAGAATGTCTGTTCATTGATTGATTCCATAAAGAGTGCAAAGACAAGCCAGGAGTTGAAAACGATATTTGCAACACATATAATGACAAGAAATCATACAGAATACATAAAAATCTACAAATCACCTTTTTAAAAAAGAAAAAACAACAAGAGAAAAATGGGCAAAAGACTTGAATAGGCACGACACAAAAGAAGAAATCTACTTGATCAATAACTTATTAAAAAGTGCTTAATATCTGGAATGCAATTAAAACCATGAAGAGATATTACTATACACCCAGCAGATTGGCAAAAATTAAAAGTCTGCCATCAACTGTTGGCAAGGATGTCAAGCAATGGGAATGCTCATAGGCTATTAGCGGAAGTATAAACAATCACTTTAGAAAAGAGTTTAACATTATCCACTAAAGATGAACGTAGGCATACCCTTTGACCCAACAATTTGATTCCTGCATATACAACCTAGAGAAACTTGTGCACATGTTCACCAAGAATGGATATACATGTTCATAAAGCTTTACAGCAGCATTGTTCATAATAACCAGCAACTAGAAACAGTCCATAAAGAAGATAAACTCTGATATTTACGCAATAAAAAGCAAATTAGTGAATTAAGATTTCATGATGATATATGTTGAGCAAAAATTGTAACATAAAAAATTGATTCTGCATGATTTATATAATGCACAAAAACAGGAAAAATTAAACTATATTGTTCAGAGATGCATTCATAGGCAATAAAACTATAGAGCAAAGGAAGTGACAAACATTAAATACAGAATGGTGGTTACCTCAAAGAGAGAAAGTGGGGGTGTAATTATGAAGAGATACAAGTAACTTCTGGGATGATGTCAGTGTTATTTTTACCTGGATGTTCGTTACATGGAATTCACTTTATAAGTATTCATTACACATGCATACAACTATACTTTATACATTTTGCATGGTTATTTCAGATTTTAAAAATAAAGAACAAATCTACTTCACACAGAGTTATTGTGACTATCAGTGAAGTAATGTATTTGAGAAAAGCTCTTTGAAAACCACAAACTACACACATGCTCATTTTTAAAAGTTTGATAAGGATTGGGACCACCCTCATTCATAGATCAACCAATAATCCACATGTATAAATCTCCTACCTCAAAAACATATTTTGTCACTTCAAAGTAATAAGACATGTCTTCTGTAATATCATAAAATGATGTTTAACATTCTTCTTTTAGAGATCCATTCCTTTGGATTGAAACATTATCCTTTTTTAAAATCCAAATACATTTTGAGAAAATATACTAAAGAAAGAATGAAAATTATAAGAGATTTTTAAAGAAATTGCAATATGAAAATGGGGATTTTCAGATTTAGAATAAATATACTACTCTATTTCGCATCTCCTTTCAACACTCCTATGCAAAAGGTCTTTATCTCCATTTAATAGCCCCTCCAAGATATTACACATCAGATAGCTATCTTTAAAAATTAATAGGGAAATTTTCAAAAGTATAAATAATTAATAGAAAAAACTTTTAAAATGAAAGAAAAAGAGAAGAATGAAGGAAGGAAGGGAGGGAGGGTTGAAGGGAGAAAGTGGGGAAGTGAAGAAGCTAATTTCTTTATTTTTACTAATTCCTAATTTTAAAAACAGAATCTCACATATAGACAAGTTCCATTTTCAAATGTACATTATATCCCACTTTATTAAATTTGTAAGCAAAAGGGGCATGGCTAGAAAATTTTTAAATATTAACTCTATTATGCTATATAAAATAATTTAAATATGCATTGCTTTTCATAATATTATTTATTATACCTTTCTTGATTTTCCTTCTTGCTATTAAAGTCACATATTCTATTTCTGACACTGTGTCTCAACTAGTTCTGGGTCATGTAGTAATAACATGTTTAACTTTTTTGAGAAACTGCTAGACTTTTCTAAAGTGGCTGCAACATTTTACATTTCCACCAGCAATGTGTAAGGGTTCCGATTTCTCCACATCCTCACCAATATTTGTTAGTGTCTGTTTTTATTATTATAGCCATCCAAGAGTGTGGGAAGTAATATCTCATTGCAATTTTGATTTGCATTTCCCTAATGAGTATGATCTTGAACATCTTTTTATATGCTTTTTGGCCACTTGTAATTGCATTTGGAGAAATATCAGTTCAAATACTTTGCTCTTTTCAAAAGTTGGGCTATTTGTCTTTTTATTGTTGAGTTCTTTATTCTTGAGACCCATCTCTTATCAATACATGATTTGCAAATATTTTTACCCATTCTATAGGTTATCTTTTTCATTTTCTTGATGGTTTCCTTTGAAACACAAAAGTTTTTAATTTTAATGGAGTCCAACATATTTTTTTCACTTATGTTTTTGATATCACACTTAAGAAACCCTTGCCTAATCCTAGATCATGAAGATTTACTCCAATGATTTCTTCGAAGAGTTTTATAGTTTTATCTCTTATACTTAGTTTATTTTGAGTATGGTATAAGGTGGGGGTACAGCTTCATTCTTTTGCATGGGATATCTATTTGTCCCAGAACCATCTGTTGAAAAGACTATTATTTTCACATTAAATTATCTTGGCGCCTTTGTCAAAAAATATCATTACTGTTTTTTGGATGTGACTACTGTTTCCTTGTAACAAATAGTTTTGAATTGCGGTTACTTGCCTATGAACACAATTTGAAAAGTAGATTTTTGGCATCACTATAATGCATTCAAATTGCATTTAAAGATTTTTTTTTAATCTTTTTTTTCACATTTTAATTTTACTTAGCAATTTCTACTAATTTTATGATAACCTGAGGTAGCTGATCACTAGCAGCTGTGAAGGCCTTTTTGTACTTCAGTTTCCTTCTGAGGTAAAGTATAAATATTGCGTTAGCTTGTGTTTGATTATTTTCCCCTAGTATATCCCACCCTTATATTGTTGTTGGGCAAAGGAAAACAGTGAACTAAGAGAGAAAATTGTAGGAAGAGTTGAAAAAATTTGAGCAGTCAAGGTTTCATCCAAAATTTATATCTTTATTAGATTGCCATAAATTAGGATTTTTTTAAGTGCTCTACTGTTTACAAAATGTCTGAAAGCTATGGAACTCTATGGCCCATGAGAAGAAAGAGGGGCATGGAAAATATTAGAGAAATAAAGGTAGAGATAAAGATAGATTTAAGATCAGTCCTGAATAAGAAACAATGAGGAATCCTAGGCAGTGAGAATTTATAGCAATGAGTATTAAGGCATCTGGATGGAGAACAGGAAGTTACAAATTGAAAGGGAAGGTTTGAAGTGTAAAAAGACAAAGCACACATCTATTTAATGTTTTTTTTTGTTTTGATTTCCAAATTAGCTAATGAGCTTGTTTTTAGAGTATTTTCACCTCTTCCTTCAAAACAAAAGATGGAATTGTTCTGATTTAACCAAAATTTGTTTGAGCTGTGATTCTACTATCCTAAAATTCAATAACAACTCTACTTGTTATTTTAAGGAATAAGGGTACTTACCCCAAAAACTTGAAAACTCATATCTGAAAAGATATTTGCACACTGACGTTTATAGCAGCATTATTTACAGTGGCCAGGACATGGAAGCGACCAAAGGGTCCTACAATAGATGACTAGATAAAGAAGATGTGGTACATATATACGATGGAATATTACTCAGCCATAAGAAAAGATGAAATACTGCCATTTGTAACAACATGGATGGACCTCGAGATAATCATGCTAAGCAAAATAAGCCAGATGGAAAGAGTTGAAAATCACATGATATCACTTATATGTCGGATATAAACCTAAAAGCAACAAATGAACAGGACAAACAAACAGAGACTCATGGACATGGACAATAGACTAGTGGTTACCAGAGGGGAGAGGGAAGGTAGATGGAGTAAAAGGGATTAAATATGTGGTGACAGAAAGAAATCTAACTATGGGAGGTGAACACACAATGTAAATATATATATGCATTACTACTAAAATATACAGCTGAAACTTACCAGATTTCATTAACCAATGTCACCATAAAAAATTAATTTTTTAAAAAAGGAATCAGCTAACTCCATTAATTCACTACCTTTAAATATATTTTCAATATTTTCATGTAGTAAATAAATGTGAATTTGAACACATAACAACTCCCTTGGAAATCAATTTCATGGCTAAATAATACATACAGGCCTGTTTGAAATTCAAAGAAATCTTCTTTTAAAGCTCTGAGAAAAGTGCACCAATTTTAAGTTCAGTCAATGAATTCACACAATGAATTTTTACATATGTATTTTGCCATGTAACCACCATCCAGACTAAAATATAAAACATCCCTAGCACCCTAGAAAGTTCTTACATGCCTCTTTCCAATTAATAACCCATCCCCAGTGATAACCACCATTCTGACTTCTATAATTATAGTTATGCCAGTTCTTGAGTTTAATAAATGGAATCATAGTGCATACTCTATCTCCTATGTCCTCTAATCTTTATCAAGCTCTATTTCTTTCTCTTTAATCTACTTCTCTATTTTCCGCATGTCTGTGAGATTCATTCATGTTTTCATTACTGTGTAGTATTCCACTGAATAAGTATAACACAATTTATTTCTCCTTTATTCTGTTGATGAACATCTGGGTTGTTTACAGTTTGTGAATATTGTAAACAAAATATTAATGCAAAAAAATGTTAATGCACATGTCATGTATGCCTTCTAGTGGCCATAAGTACTTGTTTTTCTTGAATATATATCTAGGAGTTAAATTGCTGTCATAGATAGGCATGTGTTTAACGTTTGTATATAATATCAAAGTTTTCAAAACATTACAATTTACACTTCCACCAGCAGTGCATGAGAGTTTCAGTTGTTCTGCATCCTCATCAACATGTGAGACACTATCAGTCTTCTTAATGTTAGCCTAAATGCTCTATTTGTTAATTTTATAAAACTTGGCATCTTACTAACTATAAGACAGAATATATAGCATTCTTCCGTCTTCAAACTGTGATCCCAGTCAGCAGTCCTGCAGAAAAGCACCAATGACATTATCTGGTGGCTTGTTAGAAATACTGAATCTCATGCCTCACCTAAGAATCTGCATTTTAATAAGATCCCCCGGTGATCTGTATGCATACCAAAAGGTAAAATGAACCTCTCTGGCTGATAAAATGTATAAAATTCTAGAATGGTTAAAATATCCCCTACAAATCTTTCCAACAGAATCTCTATGAATGAGCGAGGTATGTTTCTGTGACACATTCCTTACATGGACTTAATTACTGGTACAAGAATCTAGAATGACCACCTATAAGGACAAGAGGTTATCATTAGGACCAAACAGGAACAGGTCCTATTATATTAACTTCTTTGTTTCTTTGTCGGAGTACTTTATTGCTAGATGAGCAATTCATTTGAAATGATGTATCTGAATTTCAGCAAGCCATTTAACAAATGGTCTCAAATATCTTTGCTATATTGTAAGTTTCTTATAGTAGGACACTCTTTAATTGCCTTTTGTATTTCTTGCATCTATCTGTCATAGAAGACACTTAAATGCTTGTTGAATTTATTTAATTAAGTCTTGTGGATATATAAGTAAATGCAGGTTAAATGCTCAACAAAGTTTCTAATAACTAATATGTTAAATGACAGAATCGGAATCCAAAATATCTTAACAAAAATTAAAAAAATAAGGAATAAGAAAAAGAATATAACCACAGATATGGAAAAGAAGGAATTTAGAAAATATTATGTCAACTTTATGCCAATATATTTTTTAAATCTACAGAAAATAGATTATTTTCCTGCAAAATATAAATTACCAAAACTGTCTCAAGAAACAGTAGGTAACATGACCAGACCAATAAAATACTGTTAAATATCAATTTATTTTAAAAGTGTGAAGGTGAAATGGTTTTACAGGTAAGTTTTTTTTAATTTTTAAAGAACTGATAATTCCTATGTTTTCCAAAAGACAAATATGGCAGTAGACAATAGATAAATCGTATGCTTCCAGAGCACAAAAAGAGAAAGCTTCAAGTTCACTTTATGAAGCTGACATGATCCTATCAAAATTCTATAAAACAGTACCAAAATAAATGAATCATAGATTTTATATATACAAATCATAATTTATATATACAAAATTCAAATTCAGCAGTATGAATGTATATATGTATAAACACATACCATAACTATTTGACAACAAGGATAGTTAAGCAACAAAAAATTTGAGAACAAGGACAGATAAGCAATAGAAAATTTATCAATGTGTTTTACAGAATATTAACAAAACTAAAGGGAAAAATTTTATCAAAAATGCCAAAAAATATTTAATAAAATTGTAAAACCATACTAAACCAAAATGTCTTAATAAAGAAAGATCGAATGAATCTAACCAAAGAAAATATATCTGGAATAAATGCAAGCTTCTGCACTTAGTTCCAAAAACACCAGCAATTCAAGTACAGGAAGGATGAGACATGGTAACTAAAAGGCTTGTGAGTTTTAGTTGGCAGTAAGATTAATGAATCAACAGTATATGGTGGCTTCCATAAACATTTAGGCTCCTTTAATAAAAAAATATATCATCTAGAACAACAGAGGTGATAATTCCACAGTATAATGTAGCGGTTACACTCACAGATTTAAATACTGACCATCATGTTTTAGCAATGTTACCTTAAGAAAATTAGTTAATTCCTGAGTCTCAGTTTCCTAAATTGGAAATAATAATGCATACCTCACAGGGTTAAAGTAAGACTTAAATGAGATAACATTTGGTACATAATATTGTTCAATATATAAAACAAAACTTTTAAACAAGTTGTCCAAGCATTCTTTCATTCAACAGTGTCTACTAAATGCTACTAGGTTCCAAGCACTGCTCCAGTCACTAAAAATTAAACTAACAGGCAATATTCCTGTCCACAAGGGGCTTACATTCTGGTGGAAAGGAGGAAGTAATGTCTCTACCATTGCTCCTCCAGCGTGGTCTAAATGATCAAGTGTATAAAATCACACCACAAAAAGAGTGATCAGAGTGAACATCCTTTCAACTCTGAGGTTCCACTGATACAGAGACTGTGGGGTCTATGATTTCAGGTTTAAATACTATAGGAAATAGTATAAAAGTACTACAGAAATGCATTCCCAAGTCCTATTCTATCTATGATGCTTATAATAACTACCATACCACTGCCATCTCCTCCAGCACCATCACAACGGCACTGCTACCTACAGGCAACCCCTCTGGTTTCACAGCTGCCCTACCAGATACTATATACCATCTATCCTTCTAGATGCTGCACTCATAGATGCCTCCACTGCCTTAGCAATTTTCCTTTCCTCACTGGTGCCTTCTTCATCAGGGAAACAGCATGGAGTCATTAGTGCAAAGAGCTTAGCTTTTGTCATCAAACCTGGGTTCAAATCTTAGATCTAACATAGCCAATCTGCTGCTTCCATTAGGAATCTTCTGGGACCCGGAGGTTAAGCCTGCAATCCCTGGCCATGTTTGGCTGAAGCTGAGGCGCTTTTGTGGGGTGCCTCCTGGGTCCACAGGACACTGGAACCTACATAAAAAAACCTTGAGAGAAATAGAGGTTACCAACTCCCCACCCCAATCTCAGCTAGCTGCCTCCACTCATAAGCTTCTAGGGCCTAGAAATCAGGTCTGCAATCACTAGCCAAGCCAGGCTGCACCTGGGCCCTCCCTGTGGGATGCCCTATCTGCTAGCTACTGCCTCTTTAAGTTCACCACTGCTTCTTCAATTACTGCCACAGTCACAAATCTAGCTCTTAGAAAACTCATACCCAAACTCACTCTTTACTCAAATCAACTAGTCAAATTCTGACACTCAAAAATGAAGATATTAGCATTATAATAAAGAAAATTTAGTCCCAATAGATTTGTGATTTGCAGTTGAAGAGGTTCTCAAAGTACCTAGTACTATAGAATAGTTAGCACTATCTCTCAAAAGTACTCTGGAGTCACTGTGTTGGGGAAAATTATAGGATGATTTCACATTACATCCTAGTTGTTTTTTCGTTTTTACCCCTTCGATAAAATATTTTGAATATAGTACTCTTTACTTTGAGCCAGATTCTCCTTTTAAAGGCATTTACTTTAACAATAGCTAAGAGTTGCATTGCACCACATGCCAAGCACTGTTCTATGCACTTACACTTGCTCATTTAATCCTAAAGCAACCCTAAGAAGTGGGTACTATTTTACAGCTAAGGAAACTGATGTCTACAGAAATTAAGGCAACAGGCCCAATTTCGCACTGCTAGAAAGTGGTAGAGTATGCTCTTAGCCACAGTGCTACAGCTCACTTTACCCCAAACCAATTCTCCAGCACTGTACAGGTAAGAGAAATAAAATTAGAGTCAGCAAATGATTTCTACTGGTCAGAATGCTTTACAAAAAAAACTAAGGACAGGCTTTAAAACAATCTTAAAAGTGAAGGAGGGGGCAGCAGGATTAAATTCGAGGGAGGAGAATATTTTTTAACTTTTGGGATAAGAGGAGATTCAAAGCATCGGTATTTTCAATATTATCTTGGCCTAAAATTGACATCTATGCAATCTATGTATCTATATTCAAGTTGAAATACTACTAAGTGCTTAAAAAGAATTTAAGCATCTATATCTAAGAAGAAATTTAAGTTGATCCAGTTTTTGCCTAATGGCTGCTCACTGTCTACTTCTATATATCACTTTTCATGTAGTAAAACACCCACTGATAGATAACTGGCTCACTGGCCTTCCTCTACATTGCTGAAACAGATAGAAACACATCAATTCAGAAAGAAACAGACATGTAATGGAGAGCAGGAGAGTTTTTTTCTTTAAGTAAAGAAAACAGGTAATTCAAAGTACAGAGAGATCTGCTGCGTACAAAAAATGTCAGAGGTGGTGGCCTATAAGCCAAGAGCCATTCGTCAGTGACCTTCATAGACTTCACAGTGCTCTCCCTTAGCAGGAATAGACCCTTATAAGTAAAAGAATGCAAAAGATAATGCATGGATCATCAAATGGAAATGAACTTTCTCACTGGTCCAGAGGAAAGAGAATCTGAGTTTCTGTATGTGAATGTGAAGCTGACAAAAATATAGGCAGTGCTTGTTTTGCACTATACTGTGTTAACTAAGCCTACTGTATATTGGAGCCAGGTCCTCACTTTGCAAGGTTTTGAGATCAAACCATGATATCTGAACTACGTAAAGCTGAGGTCAGAGCTATGCAAAGAGAAGATATCATTCTGATATACATGAGTTTCAGTTAACATCAAGCCATATAAAGCAGGGATGACCTTAATAGCCAACCCCACTGAAATTCAACATCAAATGACAGCATGTCCAGCTCCTCATTATCCCAACTATCTAAGCTTCTTGTTGTCTAGCTTGTACATTATCTGGGGGAAATCTCATGACTTCCTTGCCTGTTATAGGCAGCTGTATTATACAGCAGAAATACCATGGGACTTCAAGCCAGGACATCTGGATTTAGACTACGGTCTGCCACTTAACAGCTATGTGACCTTGGGGAAGTTATTTTCCCTCTACAAACTTTAATTTCTTTGTCCACAAAATAAAGATAATCACATCTACCACCTAGAATTGTTGTGCAAATGAAATAATAAAATAATAATTACTAATGTTTAATGAGAGCTTACAACATACTAGCCACTCATCCAAGTGTATTTTGTATATTGAAACCTCTCAAAAACTATGAAACAGGTTATTATCTCCATCTTATGAAAACACCCAGAAATACGTCTGGTGTATGGCAATTGCCCAATATATATTTGGTAATATGTGTCTATTTCATTACTCAATATTGCCTCCATCTGTGGCAATGAATAGGTATTGAAAAGAAAATGAGAAAATCTGAAATCTGTTCATTTTAAAATGCTTCAAAAATTTGTTGGAAGAAGAGGATTAAGTTCTTAATGAAAATAAGGGGGAGGGTGTTAGATGCCCACCCGCCTCCCCCACCCCACCCCCCGAGATTCCTTTGTCCTCCTCTTCCTGAGTGATAGTTGCACTCTAAGATTCTGGAAGAGGTTAACTAGCAGACTTCAAAGACAGCCAACTCAGTTGGTGACAGAAACCATACTCAAAAAACCTGGCACTGGCCACAGCTGCCAGCCTGGCCAAACACATGCAATGAATCGATGGCTGTGTCCCAATGCCCTGCCTATCTCATCCAGCCCAAACACCTTCACAGACACAACCCTTCAGATGTTAATACTTCCTTCCTAAAGTTCTCATTAGCCGCTTTAGGTTAGAAAGCAAGTGCAATATCTAGGATCGCATTATGGAAATGCACTCTATCAAAGTTGTCTGGTGAGTGAAGAGAATAAGTTAGAAATATTTTACAGTTTTTGCTCATGAGTCCACCAGCATAAATTCACTTATAAAATTAAACCTCTAGCCGTTTTTCACTTTAGAAGGCAGTGTGGACATGGTGCCTTGAGAGTGACATACAGGACGGGGAACGTCATTGAAAGTTTTATGTGAAGAGGCTGCATAATACCTTATCCCAGAAGGGTATAACCAGCATGTCAGAGTGGAATCTCTCTGGGGATCATCAAGCTTCCCATTCTACCAAATAAGAAACGAATTCCATGAAAGAATTGACTTAGCCAAAGTCACCCAAAGTTCATTGGCAGAGCTGAAACTCCCAAACTGGGTTCCTGCTGCTATACCAGGTTGCACAACTAGTATATCAAATTAGAGAAAAGGGGGAAAGAGAGAAAAGAATGCCAAAGACAATGTTAGCCTATAGCTATCCCTCACTGCTGCCTTACTCACTTTTCCCAACTCTGCTTTGTTATCTAAATCCAAGGAAGGCTGAGTATAGAAGCAACAAAGAGCCCCTGGCCATTCGAGGGACGAGCGATCCTCCATTTGGTCCCCGCATTGCTGCAACATGATAAACACACTTAACTATGGAACCTCACTGATCCCTTCATGCCAACAAATGACTAAAATTGGTTTGCCTTAAGGAATAAAAGATGGCTTAAATCTGTTTCCTCTCTCAAACTGAACCCTGTAAAAATGCCACACTACTATTTTCTGAATCCCAATACTGATAAATCTGTAGCCCACTTCCTGTCTCAGGTTTTCAGTGACTGGCTCTATTCTTCAGAGAGATCCTGCCCCAAGAGAGTGTTCTCTGGAAACAATGCTTTTCTTCCTTGAGCCATCACACCCTCATCTCGTTTTCCCATTTACTTTTATATTTCTGTGGTCTGTAAAGTGGGCCCACACCTCCTCAGACTATAGTATAAATATACTTGTGTATATTTATTTATTTTAAAAGTAAGAAAAACTAATCTTTTCTTAAATTTAAATACAGATTAATACTCTGGGTATATATGGGAAATGTTAATGTACCAGAGGAAAAGAAGAGACTGATTATAGATAATACTATCTAGTTTTAATTAAGTTAACCCTGAACAAATGCTCAAATGGTTTAAAAAGATCCTTCCAAAGAGAATATAGTTTGAGGATAATATTAATAATATAGGCCTTAGTGACGATTATATCATGACCAAGTAAACACTTATACTGTAGTAGTAGCCCTTTAGAGACCACAATACAGGATAAAAACAATGATGATCCAAGCAGACCTGACAAGAAATAGTCCAAGATTTTTTTTACTTATCAAGAAAAGAATTTGAAATATAGATTTATATCTAGTATCATTAACAGTGTACCTTACTTATTTTACTTTGAGATGTTAATAAGAACATGAAGCCATTACAATCAGTAAGACATTTGAAAAATAAGCATATAGATATAAATTTTTGCAATTGCTGCAATTTTTACAATAATATTTACACTCATATAATAACCCAATATTTTACAAAATTTCGCCAACTGTAATGTTAAATGTTTAGAAACCTCTTTTGAGTTCCTTAACTATAAAAGACAAAAAGCCATATGCTATTAGAAAAGCACTTGTTCTTCCTGTTGCTATAAAAATGGCTAAAATAATACACAGAAGACAATATGACAAGAAATTTAAATGTATTTCCATGCTAAAAAAATCAGAGTTGCCATATGCAAAACTGTGGGTAACCATTTACCTAAAATGCAATGAGAATGATGTCCTCTTGGTTTGTGCAGTGAGTACTGTAACAATGTTGGAAGCTACATAGAAAATGTGGCTGAAGATGTAAGAAAGAAAGTTATGTAGAATGATTGCTTTTCAGATAAATGAATGTACATTTTTAACATGCCTCAGTTTATGATATTTAAAAAGGCAAAGTGCTACTTTTGAGTGAGCCACTAAAATATGTACCAATGAAAATATAATCTCAACAGTGTTACTTTTTTAAATAAAAGTAATTTTTAGGGAAAACGGACAAAATGTAACCACTGGTGAAGTGGTTACTCTAGCTAGGCTAAAGGAAAAAAAAAGAGATAAGATTGCAGAAACAGCACCGTGGACTTCACTAACTACATCATTCATAGCCAAGCAATTGCGACACAATGTTGAAGCCAAGTGCTACATGATGATGCAATTACTTTTTTAAATAGACCTGTAAAACATAGTAAAATCGTTACAATTATTTGAAGTGAGATGTAACCAGGAGAACTGTTTGTACCACCCAAAGGGTCCCCTGCTTATCTCATGGCAAAGTTTCCAAACTTAAGATAAGGAACTAAAAAATTAGTATACTAAACATGCTGCCTTTTATGTGATGACAAGGTGCTGTGTGTGTTACCAAGTAGCTAGATTAGATAGATATAGATAGACAGAAAGAGAGAGAGACAGAGACAGAAAGAAAGAGAGTGTGAGTGCATACATACCATCACATAAATTTAATCTGTATCTTCAAGGTAAAGGTGATATTTTATCAAATGAGAAAGTAAATGCTTTTCAAAACAGATTCATGCTATGAAAAGTATTTTGAAAACATGTTTGGAAACGATTCCATCACAGTGTGATTTTGTTACCAAAAAATCTATGTCTATCACCTATAAAAACTCTCATCTGTTTTCAGTTTAAAAATTGGCTACAAAATATTCTAACCTGTTTAATGATGTTCCAAAGAGTTTCAATAGGTTTCAAGCCCACTTATTAAAAATATGAAAAAGCTATACCTGCAATCTCATTGGCAAAACAACTGATTGCTTCCAGGAGAAGACAGAGATTATTAGACAAACTTTTTTTTTTTTAATGCCTATAGCCAAACTTTAATAAAACTTTTTTTGCATAAGTTGTGTATAGGATTAATAAATTGGTACAACAATTTAATAAGTGCAAACAAAGATGTACTTCTTCCATTTATATCTATTTTTCTTTCTGAGGTATCATTTTCAGCTGTGGTAGCAGTAAAACCATGGAGCAAAGTAAACTGAACTTGGAACCAAACCTTTAAATCACTTTATCACAAAGTGTTAAATTAAGACTTTTAAAAATAACAAGCATATTAAATTATAGGTTTTGGAGGAAACACAGTTTTAAAATATTATTTATTTTATCTTTCTTTTACTATCTACTTATGAATGCTTTATAGCATTTATTAGCACAACATTACATGTATATATAGTTGTCCCCCTTATCCACGGTTTCACTTTTCATGGTTTTAGTTACCCGCTGTCACCCATAGTCCAAAAATATTAAATGGAAAATTCCAGAAATAAACAATTCATAAGTTTTAAATTGCACACCATTCTGAGTAGAGTGATGAAATCTCACTCCATCCCACTCAGTTCCTCCCTGGATGTGAATCATCTCTTTGTCCAGCATATCCACACTGTATTCACTACTTGCCTGTTAGTCACTTAATAGCAGTCTCAGTTATAAGACCACAGTGCTCATGTTCAAGTAACCCTTATTTTATGAATTAATGCCGCATTCACATAATTTTTATTACAGTATACTGTTATATTGTTCTATTAAAATACATTAATTATTAGTTATTGTTAATCTCTTACTGTGTCTAATTTATAAATTAAACTTTAGTATGTATGCATAGGGAAAAAACAGTATATATGGGGGTTAGTACTATCCACAGTTTCCGGCATCCAGTGGAGGTCATGGAACATATCTTCCATGGATAAGGGGTGACTACTATAATTTCAAATAAATATACACATGTAAACATTTTGCTCTACCCAAATAGTTTGGTCACCACTATTCTATTATAGTGAGAAGTTCTCCCAAATAAGCCTTAAAATTATCTTGCCACAGGAATCCTTCCAACTTCACCCTTACCAACAACACTTTCCAGTTGCTCATAGGCTATCCAAACCACCTAAGATCGCTATGTCTTTTCCTACTTAAAAATCCTAAATTCTGTTCCTTTCACCTCGGCTACTATAAATGCTACATTCACCCCAATCAGGCAGGGAGGATATCAACTTGTGCTACTATGTGAAAACATTCAAACAAACATTTTATTAATAATTAAAAATATTTTCAAGATGCATTACCAATATACTTATTTAACTAAATGGAGGTTTCATTTGAGACAATTTAGGATGACCAAATAACTTAATGCCCCTCTTACTAAATTTAATGAAATTATATTCGTTTACAAATTATCTCAGGTATAAATTTATTAAATAAGCAAAACCAGAGACTATATAATCATAGCCTCATAAAATTTAAAGGACAATTGATACAAATGCCCTATTTGCTTGGCATTTTAATAGAAACTAGTGTACAGACAGATCAAAAAACAAGAAGTGAATAGCTCAGAGATGTGAAAGTGATGCTAACAAAATATTTTTTAATTAGCATACAATATGAAGGGGTATACTTTTCCATATACTTTACTCACACGGCTCCTGATGACACAGTTTTCCATGTGGACATAAAGAAGAAATTAAACATAATACTTCACAACTAAGACATGGCTAATTATGAGTGCTTTGGAAATGGTCCCAAGGTGTCATAATTAAAACGTGAGCTGTATTTTACTCTTTCCCCACCATGCAGGGGATTACGAGTCCCTAAATTCACTAGTCCCACTCAATTTAGGCTGCTATATATATCTGCCTCAGAGAAAATAAGCATGTTACAAAATGCTACACAATTTAAAACACATAAGTATTCAGTGTGCATGACTCTGCCCTAACATACCTGTAAAACACACAAACCTATACAAAAAGTACAAATAGAAGCATTCTCTGGAACTGTTGTCCGTAAAAGTTTAAAGGGTCTAACCTTAGAAAAGCAGAAAATTTATTTTAATAATGCCTTAGAATATTGTAGTAAAATAAAAATTAAATATACAGTTTAGTTGTTCCAAGATTAAAATTCTTTTTTAAACCTCAATATATCTATTGTCAATACACATCTTTATAGTAGGAAAGGATTACAGCTAAGAAATTTTAAAATAGTTCAATTTTCTTCCAATCTGCATTTGGATCTTCAGATTTAAGAGTAAAAAATGTTCCTGAGATTCAGTTAACTAATGTGCTGTGTTCCAAGTTAGTTAAACTTTGTTCAGTTGCTGTATCATTTCAATTTTTTTTTTTTTTTTTTTTTTTAGGTTTGTGCTTCTAATTAAATAACTCAACTGAAAGTCCTAAAGGAAAATGTTCTTTAAAGCATCATAACTAATTTAATATGACTATAGGGGTGTTTTTGAACTGTTTAATAGAACTTTCACATCATTTCTTACCTCCTTTTACTCGGCTTCAGAGCCTTTCTTTATAATGAAGAGATTTCACCATATTTTTCATGGTATTATCAACACTGCAAGTCTCCAGCATGCCAAAGCAGTGGTAAGGAAAACAATAGATTAAGGCCATTGGAAGCCAGAACCATAACTTCTCCAACTTATGTCACCACCAAGCTCTTTTCAGAAAGTGATTATGTAACAAAGTCATATTAGCTACAAAATCACAATAGGTATGTTTAATTTGAAGAAACAAGTTATTAAACACCAGAAAACTTCCAAACTAAAAACAGAAAAGAAGGCTTGTGGGATCAAAGAAAAAGCATTAAAAAATTTATTAGAAAACATGAGATCTCAGATTACAAAACTAAATAAGGATGAATTTAGCATCCCCATTTGAAATTTGTCAAGAGTAAAGAGGGATTGTTGCTACTACTACTGCTTCTGCTATTGCTGCTGTTTTACCATCATCACTATATAATAATAATTTGTTCCAAAAAATTTGAATCACCGAGGATTATTTTATTTTCATATTATTCCTCAATTTAAAAAGAAGTTATGGACTATGCCATTTTTACAGTTGGAAAAACTTAATTATAAATGGGAGGTACCTAAATACCTATAACAAATAAGGGAAAATCAGAAATAACAACCAGATATAAAAATTTCCAAATACTGCCTTTTCTCTTGACTATGCTTGCCAACTCAAGGAAAAAGGAAGTTCTTTACAGTCCAAGATATAAGGTTTTATTAATTCATAGCCCTGTTCATTAGTTTGTTATATTAATAAGCCACTTATTTTCATACTTAGTTGACATATTTGAAGGAAACTAATAATTTGAAAAATTCCTCTGTTTCTTAAAATGTACTCACAATGGCCCTGACCACAAAACTGAGCTAAGAAAGAGAAGTGCAGTGGTTAAGCTGCTAGCCTATGGCCACATCACATTCATGGCAGACATGGCCTTTTTGTCTATATATATTTGTGTCTCACAAAGACATAAATATGAGACATTTCAGTATCAGACTTACAAAATAGTCAATATTACTATCAAATGTTTCCCCCAGGTCCAATGCTTTTCAGGATGTTACCTCAAACAGCCTATTCCTAATCATCCTTTAAATCACAGCTCAAAGTCCACGTCCTGCCAGAAGCTTTCTTTAACACAGGTACTTCTGCTTTTATATATCTCTCCATTATAGCAACTAGCACACCACAAAGAATTATCAATATTCATACCTCCTCACTAGGACCATGTATTTTCATTTTTGATATCATGTAATCAAGTGGTTCCTATCTTTTTCACAACCAAGGATCCTTTAATTAATCCTCCCTCATAAACCCCATATATTGAAAGACTGCCGCCTATCAAAAAAAAAAACACACTTCTTATGTAATAATTAAATATTTTCTAATTTTAGTAATCAAAGACATATATACCTGACATTTAATACTTCTGATCAGCATGGTATTAGTCATTTACATTGGTATATGGGAAATGCAGCATTGGTTTGGCTCTGGAAATAAGTATGAAAATAAAATAAATGAGCACTGACATTATATAGAAGAGACTGGGGGGAAAAAGAGGGCCAAAAAAGCCAACACTAATTTATGACATACAAGTTTTGTTTGTAGTGAATAATATCCTGAAGCAAAACCCACTGAAACATACTCATATCAAGTAGGAAGTTAGTATGACTGGTAAGGTTATCTACCCTGCATACCTTTTATTGAATGAGGCAATGAATAGGAAGCACTCTGAAAACCGAGTTCTATAAAACATAAGAGAATTAAGGATCCTTTTCATGCCAAGGTTCTACTACTGATCACATAACTACTGTCAATTAATCCTAACACAGTTATCCAGAACTGTTCTATATACTTCTATAAACTGTATCTTCAAATTTAATCTTCTCAATAACCCTATCTGATAAATTCTATCATAATCTCCATTTTAAAAATTAGAAAATTGAGGCTTGAAGAGATTGCATAACTTTTTAAGATCACAAAACTAGTTTAGGAAATAAGACTTCAAAGGAAAGATTGAAGAAGTAAAAATTGAAAGTTAATTTTGGTTTTCTCACCTGCAGGTCTATCACTCAAATGAAGAATATATGTTTCCATTTTTTCTTAAAATGAAAGCAAGAGAAAACAGATTAAGATGTGTACATTTGGCATAAAGAACTTCCTGGTGTTAATCACTGAAATCCATAACCAAAGAAGAGTATAAAATCTCGTCTTTGCAGGCTTTCAAAATAAAGAGAGCTTCTTAACTGATTAGAATGGAGAAAAGGGGGATCAATATACCCTCAGGATGAAAGATGAGATGACCTTTTGAAAATCTCTTCCAGTCCTTAGAAATGGAATTTTCTCAAACTTTGAGAGCTGGACATCCAAACCCTGCATTTAGTCAGTACTCTAACCCAAGTCTGCCAGAATACTAATGAATTCTCCTTTCTAGGAAAGAAAGGAAGGAACATGTACTGCTGTTTGTATTTCACATAAGAGGAAAAGAAACGGGTCATGTAACTTGCCAAAGATTACATAGCAAGCATATAGTGAAGCTGAAATGAGAAGCCAGATCTGTATAATTCTACATATGGTACCACTTCAACAGAAATAGATAACATGTTTTAAATATTTATTTTATATCAAGTCCTGAGTTTAGTGCTTTACATTCATTTATCTCATTTAATCCTCACAATAAACCTATGCTGTAGATATTATTACTCCCATTTTAGAGATGAAGAAATGGAGGGTTAGGGATTACGCCATGGATATACTGGTGGTAGATGGGGCAGTTGACTTTTCCTACATAGAAAGTTCATTGCCCATGAAGATAGCTGGAGATTATTTCTAAGAAAATAACAACATCCTTGCCCTTTGATATTCTTTCTCGGGAAAGAACAATGAATTATTCTTTCTTAGGAGCACTCTTCTCCAGTTCTACCAATGATCTGTTTAGCACTATGACAACTGTGCCTAAATTTCCCCACCTACTTAATATTAAAAATCTTCAATAGAAAAATTTTTCAAAGTAAAGACTTGTGGCTTCAGAAATGCCCTTCACGGTGCCCATAACTTAGTAAGTGCTCAATCGTGTTACCCAATGACCTGTTTGTGAAGTATAAAAGAAAACATTTGTAACCATGCATTAGAATTTGTTCCATTTAAAACCTATGCTTCTCAAAAAAAAAATCCGTTGCATTGCATTTCCCTTTTTCCATATATTGTGCTTCTGTAGCTGGAAAAAGTAAAGCATCTTTAATTTTCTTTGTCTGATTTTAAAGAACTACTTTTCAGAAAAGCAAAGAGACTGTGCTCAGCAAAGTCAAAATCATGAAGAGCACTAAAGTCCCTTTCTGCATTTCAATGGATATATTAAAGATAGACAATTGAATTAGTCTCCTTAAGGTGACTAGAAACAACAAATTATTAAAGATAGCAGTGATAACAGATCATTTCAAGGGTTATCTTGTGAGAAGAAAGAGATCAAGAAAGAACTTGAAATGAGAGAATATAGAATGTTTTCAAAGACACTAATATGCACATCATAGAACGTAGTTTGAATTTATCTTATATTTATTATGCATATGTCATCATTAAAAAGCATCATTTCAAAATACTTAAGCAATTTTGATCCAAAAGTTTAACAACACAAAAACTCTTAAAGGATTCCATAATATCACATTTATAGTCTTAAAAACATGGTGCTTCAATCCAGAGAAATCTTTTTAAAGCTTTATAGACCAGGAGAGCTTGGTAAATAAAATATACTAGTGAATTCCCTGCCACATGTGCCAGAACAGAATGTTCATAGAGCAAGCACAAATATGGAAATAGAAAATGTAGAAAATTACAGAGCAGCAAATTCAAGCTAGTTACTAAAGATGCAAATTTTTCTAAAATATATGCAATATTAAACTACCAATTGTTAGATTTTTTATTTCACTATTCTATTCCAAATAACTACCGGTTAAGATGCTAACCCACTTCTTTATAAATAGAATCAAACATCGCCCTATAAATGCAAAGAGATAACTCTTCAGGTAAAAATAAAGATTTCTATCATTTCAAATCATTGTTTTTCACTTTAAGTATTAAGAAAGAAAGAGAATGCCACTGCACATTTTCATGCCATTAAAAGGTAAAAAAGAATATTTCAGAAATCTTTAAACATTTTGAAAAGGAATTTTTTCCAATACTAGGTACTGTGCAAGTTAGTGAGGGTTACTAACTATTAGCATTATAAAGTAGAAATAACTGGGAAGTTGATTTTTTAAATGTGGTTTATTAGTTTATAATAGATTACAGCATCTACAATTAAGTTCAGAAAATAATTCACATCTTTCCTAAAGATGAAAGGTTTTTTTGAGTGAGTAGTAGAATATAGTGATATATAAGGGGTCTTAGAAGAGCAAGAAGAGATTCTGAATATAAACAAGCCATCATTCTGGTAAAAAGAAATACAAACAACTAGAATAAAAATAGTTGATGCACAAAAGCCATAATGAGGGGGTAGCTCAAAAAATAACTTCTACTTTGAATGGTTTGGATGAAATACAAATTATCCATAGAAAAGTGTGGACTGGCATAAATGTTTGTACAAAATTATAAGTGTATTTCAAGAAGTATGCAAGAAGCAACCGCCTGCATGATGCACAAGGTCCCGGCAATGCTCTGCTTAAGTGCTAGTGCACAGAGTCCAAACCACTGCATTTTAATTACCATGCAGCCTCAGATATATTGCCTTTGATATGGAAATGTTCTTGTTCTCTCATCTTCACATATGGTCTCATGCACAGAAATCTTTATCTGATTCATAAAAAATAAACTAGAATCCAATCTCAACACCTGACCTCAGAGCTTAGAAGTTTTTTACTAAGCATGGTGTCACTATAAAAAGAATGGCTAATATTGGTGTAAAGTTGGATATTTTGAGCAATGATATGAAGGATTTGCAGTTAAGAACTGAATCGATACTGTTTCTCTGAGGTTTTAGGATTTCATGTTAACTTTTTTGAGACTACCACAGATTTGAGGAAAAACAGACCAGCACCTTTTTTTTGGAGGTAAGAGAGTCCATAGCAGATTTAAATGATATTCCATTTTACAACATCCACCAACAGTCTCCAATTGATACTTTTATCCAGATTATGACAATGGATACTTAAAACTTAAAAAGTGCTATCAAAAAATATAACACAAGTTTAGAATTATTCCCACGTCAACTAAATGTCTAAACAAAATAATTCGCTGAAAAGCTTTTACCCTCTTCCACAGAACAAGGAAAATAAAAACACTTTTCCTATAAATGAATAATGAATATATAATGAGAGGATGACGAAAGTTTCTGATATAACTCTTACCAAAACAATTAGTTTTCAAATCACAGTTGAAGAACCTCAAGCGAAAAAGATAAGCTATGCATTTAAAATGTGCTTACATCTAATAAAAATTGCTTTTCATAGACCAGCCCGAAGTGCCAGAATTTTCCTTTTATTTGAGTATGTTGAGATTCAGAGTATAATCAGTAGAAAATGTGGAGTTAGGATGAAGATATAAAATGTTCAATACATTATTTTCCTTGTTTAGAAAAAAATAACAGGGAAGAGCCATATTTCTTAAACAAAAAGCAATCCAAATGCAAAGATAGTCCATTTTCTCTTCTAAAAAGCAATCAATATTTGTTCATTTTTTAGCAAGTTTCTATAATACAATCTGTTTTCATTAAATCTCATATACCTATATAACTTGATAATTCTAAATAACCTAGATTAATTTTAAAAAATAAAAACAGTAATATGACCCATCTCACCTCATGACAGCAGATAATACATCCCATCTGCAAATCATCTTGTTGTATGCTATCTGTGTTTTATCATTTCTAGTACCTGTCTGTGCCTGATATGGTACTCTCAGACACATTAGCTTGATGGAATGTTTCACTTGACTTCAAAAACATCAATTGATATATATACACCCCTAAACTATATTTAAACAAACAGCTCTTAGATCAACCAAAATTTTTGTTGTGCTGTACTATACTTTTAGAGAATGCTGTTTGTAAACAGTGAAAAAGTATGAATTCTCTCACTAATGAGAGAATTCTTTCAAACTTAGAAATAGACATATAATCTAACAAAAGTGAAAAGTATAGAAAATATTAAAAGGATCAAAGCCAATGCATGTTAAACCTTAATAAAAGTTCATTTATTCCAGCACTTACTGTGCTAATTTAGAGATTTAAAACATCACGAATTTCTCCAATATAAGATAGATATGTGTAGCAATCTTACCAGTAACCAATAATCCAATAATTTCTTCTAAAAAGCCAAATAAAAACAGAAATGAAATCTCAATAATTCCACCAAAATTTATCACTTATGTACTTAAAGGAGCATATTTTAAAGCCTTACAAAGAAAGGATTTGCCAGGTATGTTAGCATATTTTAAACATATGCTTTTCCCTTACTAAGAAAAATATCTGTTGCTTTCTGCTACTAATAAAAAAAATCCAACAGACAACATAATATTCTTACTGAATATCATTTCTTCTAGGTATTTAGTTACTGAATCCATTATAGAATCAGCATAAGGTATAGAGATTGATACTGCTTTATTAATTAATATTTTTTACATTTATTTTTCTTTATAGTATAGTGTTATAGTTACACAGTATACTATTATAGTAGTTTGTATCATGTTCCATTATAATAAACTCACACGTTTTTTGCATTTAAAAAATATATATACACCAAGAGAAAGTTCCTTCTCATTACTTCCAAAACAAAAACTAAGAACATTAAATCGGATAAACGATAAACAAAAAAACTATTTAGTTTTGCTACTATACATAAAGGAATATGGTGGGAGAGCAGAGGAGAAAGGGGGTGTTGGTAGTACATGAGAGAAGCAACGCAGAATGTCAGTTTGCCTAGGGAATTAATGGCCTAACAGTTGTCTAGATCCTGGTTACTTACTGCCTTTGGTCAAACTAGATCTAATAAGTGTAGTACACACTTGTTTTCAGAGCCTGAAGGATTTTTTTTTTTTTTGGTTGCTTGTTCTTGTTGTTTTAGAATAAGGACAATCTCTCTTGATTTATGAAGTTTTCAAAAATGCAGGAGAAAAAAATCTACATGTCAGTAGGCCTTCTGCCCATGTGCTCACATGTGTGTATTCAAGAAGACATTCTCAAAAGTATATAGCTCATACATTTATGGTCTGGTAAAGTTTAAAAAATTCAGTCATAACTTTCCCCTACTCTAAGAAAATGAAATAATTCATTGGTTCAATAAAAAGCAAATGCAACTAAATATAACCATGTCCCTACCTGCCACCTGAAAGGTGTACTCTTGCTGCCATAGAAAAGCTAACCCTATCCCACTAAACTTATGAAAGATTTAGGATGTTTGCTTGTTTGTTTTAAAATGAAGAGAATCTTCTAGTAGGTATCAGACACTCTGAATGGCTTAAAAACAAGAGGAGAAGGTGAACTGATGAAAGTGTCTAAGCTGAGTGTTGAATTCCAGTGTGACTATACAGAGTGACAGACGGAAGGTCATGTTCATGGCTACAGAAATCTGGTTTCTGCCAGAGTACAGGCAAAAGCTGACCTGAGGCTGGGGTCTGGGACGCTAGGTAGGAAGCTCAAGCACCAGTCTGAATATAGAGAGGACAGGTCACTGCTCCTACCAACCCCAGGCTGAACAAGAGTTAGACTAGGAGAGACAGCAGATCTTTCCAGGCCCGCCCCACAGTGAACACTAGCAGCCCCAGGCGGCTAGGCCTGAAAGGGGAAAACCTTAACTGCAATCAGTTCACAGATACTAATTTGCTGAGAGACCTCTGGGGTGGAGGCGAGAGGGAGCACAGAGACAGGTGAACAGTGAAAAGCCTGAAGCCCCTACCCAAGCCAGGAGACGATGCCAGGCCTGAGCTGGTCCTACTGGATTAGTGCAGATAGAGGGGCACTAGAACCCCTCCCCCATGGGCGGGGTGTGCAGAGTAGGTATGTTGCCAGATTTACTCCGATCCCCTTTCCTCATTTAGTCTGCACGCTGACGCTGATGTCTGCTTTACCCCGCTAACCAGTAGTTCCCCCTCGACTGAAAACTAGAGCTGAGAAAACAGGAAGAGAAGAGGGGAAGAGAGACAGAAATCAAATACAAGGCTACATTGTCATAGCCTCCCCTGGTGCAGGGGCCTCCCGGGGCTATCCTGACCAGTTTGGCCCTCCTTCGGGAATCCTACAGCCCAGAATGGAGCTGAATGGGCCAAGCCGGCCAAGCCCGTGCCTACGGGCCTCAGGGACAAGGTGCTGAGTGCGCAAGCTAATTATATACATGTGGCATTTGGGCAGCCGACTGTCCAGTGACACCTTACCTTATGAGGAAACGTCAACCCAAGCAACTGTTCAAAACAAAATGCCATCTCGGGATCAGCTTCGCCAGCTCTTGGCCGGTTCGGGGTTGCTTTTCCCACAGCCTCTCACACTTAGCCCAAGAATGTGGCCTGGGGAGGCCAGCCGTGGGAGGGCTGACCAGCAGGGGGCGGGGGGGGGCAGACAGGCGGGGCGGTCCTTGCCAGGTGTCCGTCCTGGGCCCCCTCGCCATGGACCAGCTCACGGACCCAATCACTTGACCTTTTTATTCACCAAACCCACCTCCTAGAAATAGACTGGGCGGGGCTGTGTCTGTTCTCCTCGGGACCCGGGAAAAACCTGGGCATGTGACTATAAAGGGCAGAAGAGAGGAGACCCTGAGGAGGCGGGGGAAAGAGGGCATTCTCGCATCCCGACTCCACTGAGTTGTTGGTTGGGCCGCCCAGCCAGCGCGAAGGGCTGGCCGCAGGAGTGCGCGCCGGGGTCAAGCGCCCTGGACATGGACGATATCCGAGTGTGCTATTGACAGAGCGGCGGGAGGTCCGGAGCCCAGCCCAGTCTGCCGCAGCGACGGCTTCGGACCATCTCGAGACCGAAACTTCAAGCACGGCCCTCAGAGGAGGTCACACACAGAGAAGCAGCTGGGGACAGCCCATCTCGCTAACAACCCAGCCCCGCCAACAGAGTCGAAGACTTATTTTAGTCCCAAATAGAGGCAGCATTCAATATCTGGCAATTCATACAAATAAACGTTTTCAAACTTGGCCTAAGAGAGCTTAAATAAAATTCGACACACGCCGCAACAACTATCTATTATCTGCTCCAAACACACCAATTCTCTTTTTATCTTAAAAGCTCCGCGGAGCGCCTGGGATACAGCCCGGTGAAGGGAGCTAATCTGTCCACCGCAGCCGCGGGCCGCTCCTCCAGGAGCCCGAGCACAACCCCAGCAACCTTTGCACAAGCCCCTTTTCCCTTCAAGGGAGAAAGCAAAAAGCAGCTCCCTAGGGAGCTGCCAGGCTCGAGCTGGGCCCCATATGGGTGGCAGCACCGCCCCGGGCCTGGGCCGAGCCCCAGAGCGGCAGATCTCCGCGGGTCTGCAGAGAGGGCAGCGGGCGACGGGCCCCAGGCTGGGAGCCGAGAAGGACGAAGGGCGCCGGCGGGGCTGAGGGACGCGGAGTAGGAGAGCGCGGGGTGCGGAAGAAACGTGCCGGCGACCGTGCGCCCGGCCTGCGGACTCGCAGGCCGAGCCCGCGTGGGGCAGGGCTGGGCGACAGCTAACACGCCCCCGCAGGACCTGGCACCACTGCCCAAGCGTCTCGAGCAAAGAGGACCACAGATTAGCACTTAGGTTTCGGATTGTCTTGGAATCCGGTTTGTTTATTTCTAAAGAGATCATAAAAAGTCACGTTCAAGAGGTGGGGGGAAGAACAGAGAGCGCGGAGGGAACTGGGGGCAACTCACGCAGGGTCCCGGGAAAGTTACCGCAGAGCGGAGGTGGGGTGAGGGTGGGCGGAGGAAGCGTACGGGTTTTCTAGCGACCCGGGTTTTCTTTATGAGCTCCCTCCGGGAAACTTTACCCGGGCGGAGAGCGCGGCCGAGATCCTCGACTTTTGCCCGCCTTCGCCCAGCATCAACCCCACAAATAGCCAAAGTTTCCAAACCAAAATGGGGGTGGGGTGGGGTGGGGGTAGCGTTAAGAAGCCCAGAAACCCAGCGGGTTCTCCCCACCTCCCGCACTTTGAGCCTGGCTAACACTGAAGCGCTCCGGAAAACTGCGCCGTCGCAGTCACACGGTGAATCAACCCAACACTTTTCAAGAAAACAAAATATTCGCTGGGAAACTTACTTTGCATTTAGTCTCTATTCTTTGGGGGGATGCAGTTTAGGTCGGCTCGTAAGGGAAGCTCGTTTTGTCCAGGTTCGATATTGTCTACTTATGGATCAGCCCTTGGGTGAGGGTTTATTTTAATTTATGGCTTATGCATTCTTTTAAGGTCGATTTACATGACCTCCGGCTACAACTAAGACAGCCGAGGAGGGCACTCCAGTCGTCAGTCGGCCAAACCCACAATTAAAACAGCCCTCCCCCTAGTCTTGGTGTGACTGGGACTCTCCTGGGGTAGGCTGGCTGCCTGCTTTTCTCTTTTTCTCTCTCTCTTCTTTCTTCACTTCAGTCTTTTTTCCTTCTTTCTGTGTGTCTTCCTTTTTTTAATATCACGAACTAAGATGTGATATCAGTTTGAAAGTTTCGATATAACTTTCTCTAAACCGAAGCCTGCAGAGATAACGAGAGATACAGCGCTCACAAAGCCCTCAGGATGCTGCCCTCTTGTGGGAACAAAAGGCATTTCCACCCTGCGGTCCCATCTGAACCCTCACAGAGCACACAGGCATGCTTACACGGGGCGGGGGAGGAAGACGAGAGAGGAGAGGGAGAGAGAGAGAGAGAGAGAGGGAGGGGGGAGAGAGAGAGAGAGAAAGAGAGAGAGAAAAAGAGAGAGCGCGAGCGCGCGCGAGAGCGCTACACACGCAGGCACACAAGCTTCTTCCATCACACACTTGCGCAAACTTCAATGAAATACCTACCTCAAACTTCACGGAGCCTTAAAAATTCATTCTCTAAGCCACCTGACTTCTTTTTCATACCATTCCCGGTTATACATATTAGAATATCTATACGGGGAGGCGGAGAAGGAGGAATAGGTGGGCCGAGAGAGCGGACAGATTTCCGGAAGAATACTTAGGATGGCGATAACAGCTTTCTGTTGTCAAAGGTTGCGTTGTCTGTCTGTTTCCCCTGCCCTTTTTGCCTTAGTGTCCTACGCACAGTTATCTACAGCTACAACATGTGTTTTCTCGAAGTGGATTTGGGGGCTGGAGGGGGGGAGGCAAAAGAACCAGAAGCCCGCCACGCAGATCTGTCAGCGCCTCCGGAACAAGGCACAACTCTCCGAGAGACGGACGCATCTCGGGGACCCACGCGTCCACCAGCGAGCGACAGACGCTCGGGCCCCTTTCTCAGCCTTTACTCCCCCGTTTGCGTCGGCCCCGCTGAGCGCCCTCCTCCCGCTCCTCCTCCCCCGTCTCCCCTCCCCAGCCAAGTACGGAAACCCGCCTGAGCTGGGCGGCCGCGGCTCCCGGCAACCAGCGCCCTCGCAGGGCTCCGCGCGCTCAGCTCTCGTCCCTCCGCCTGTCCGACCCCAGTCCCTCAGTCCCAGCTCAGGAAAACTAAGCCTGGAGCTGCCCGGAAAGGCAAGAGCGGAAGGCGCTGGGGGTCGGCGGCCCGGCCAGGGGTTCCTGCCCCTGCCCCCTCCGGCTCCCCAACAGGTAGCTCACAAACGGGCCGCGCGCTCTCGCTCTGCCTCCCTCGCTCTCTAGATCGCTCGCTCCGTCCCGGTTACCTGGGCGGGCTCCAGGATGGTACCGCACGGGAGGGCTCCTTGTGCGCTGCGCCGCGGGAGTAAATAGCATTAAAGAAAAAGGGAAAGATATAAATAAAAAAAATTTTAAGGAAGGAAAGTCGATGCTAGGTCAATTAGCACAGCCTGGGGAGCAAGGGAGCAGAACCCCCCAGCGCCGCGGCCGACGCAGCCCGTTAACTCAAGTCTGCGGGGGTGTCCCGCTCCGGGCGGGGGGAGCGCTGACCCGCAGAAGTTTGCCGCCGGGGTGCCGGGAGGTGCGCGCAGAGCGGGGTGACTAGGGGTTTCCCCCTTGAAACAAGTGAAGGCGATGGTTAGTGCTGTCAATCTTGGCAATCAGTGTGAGCGGCCATGTCGTAAGTATTCAAAGCATTTCCCGTCGTGCAACATCAGAAAGTGAGTGGCCAGGGCATTGATCTGAGCGAAGGAGAGGAGGCAGGGCTCCCCTCCCAGACAACACAGGCAAGATGAGACAAGAGGCGAAGGAGGCAGCGAGCCAGGCAGGGAAGCTGGGAGGGAGGGGGGAGGGCCGGGGGAAGAAGAAGGAGGGGAAAGCGGGAGGCTAAGGCAAGAGAGCTAGAAAGAGAGGGCAGAGATCGGCGAGAGCAGAGGTTGGAACTGGAGAAAGCGTCTGGGAGAAAAGAGTGAAGAGACTACAAGAGAAAACTGGAAGGGGACAAAGAAGAGGGAGAGCTGGGATCTGAGGGGAATGGTGACAAGTATTAAGTGGGAGAGAGGCTGAGGAGTAAGGGACCCAAGGAGCGCTATTAGGGCTCCAGCTGCTGGAAGGAATCAAGAGGAAGGCAAACTGAAGTGGGGAAAAGGTAGACAATTGGGGAGAAAGGAAGGACAAACTGGAGAAAAAGGAGAAGGTAAAGTGGGAGAGGAAAACGTAGGGGTGGTAGTTTGTGCTTTGATAAAGTTACCTGAAAGAGGAAGAATGGGTTGAAGATTATGAAGTACTAAGATACAGAACTGGACCACAGAAGTGAGTCATGGGAAATACAGAGACGGGAAAGGACAGGGGCTGAAGCAGACCAGGAAGAAGGAAAGAAGGATAAATAATAAGAAGGATGGAGGAAAATGAAAAAGAGAAGTGCTCAAAAGACAGTAAAGAAAAGATGCAGGAAGCAGATATAAAGAAAGCACACTGTAGGATCTCAGTAAACGGGAGAAGAGAAACATTTTTAAAGATGGAGGACGAATTGAAAGAAAAAAGAAAAAGCAATTGACATAGGAGATTCTTAGCATATGCAGGTTCTAGAGGCCATATGTGGATTATAGAGCTTATAGGTTAAAATTATTATAAATAACAAGACATACAAACTACCAAAGAAAAATGATTATAACTTCACAATGATAAATAAAATAGTTCTACATGAATTATATGGATAAGTTTGTATTACGTGGAATTAGATGGATGACGTATGTGTATTACCTCAACTGTAGAGAAAAAGATTTGGAGAAAATTTCAAGAGGGGTGGCTTGGAAGTTGTAAAAGATGAAGAGAGTTTCAATCACCCAGGACAGCATGTAAAAATGCATCAGTCAGATGTAGAAAATTAAATTAATAAAAGACTCCCCCCCCAAAAAAAAACTTCATACATTAAAGATTCTCTTTGATGTATGTATAGGGTAGATAAAAGATTTGAGGGGTATATAATGGCCTAAAGGAACTTTATCTCAGTGCAAAAATGCTGAGGGATTGGGAAGGAAGAGAATAATCATAAAGTCAGGTAGTAGAGAATCAGTAAAAGAAACGAGAAAACCAGCTTTGACAGCAGCAGACGCAAAGCTAACTTGAAGCAATGTGCAGGAGGTGAGGCAGGCCTGCCTGAACCCAGGCCCAAAGAAATAGACTAGGTTTGAGAAACTGAGATTAGTGGAAAGTCAAAATTACATTAAAGCTGAGAGAGAGGTTCTGACATACTAGCATAATTTGCAGAGATTTGTAGAAGAGGTTCTTACTATGGAGAAATTGATATGAGAAGGCCACTTTGAGATGCTGTATGAACAGGGACTTTGTGAAAGAAGATATAGACCAGGAGGAGAAGAGGGGTCAAGAATTATGACTAGAAAAATCAGAAAATTCATGGCAATCTGAAGTTGCCATTTTGAGGAAGAACTCCCACAGATTAAGTGATCAAAGATAAAAAGAAAGTCTCATCTTTGTTACATAAACTTTGAGGAAAATGAAGAGAGTAAGCAAGCACAAAGATGGAGCAAGCTGTCAGTCTTATGTTGACTTCTTAAAATATACTACATGTTTGGTTTCATATGATTTCCAGACAAGAGAAGGAAAAAGATAGAAATAAAGGTTGAGATGAGCACCTCCAATTAGTGGAGCAGAAGGAATAGCTAGATTCTTCTACCCCCAATAGGAAATCTGATGCTTGAGGATTGGGAGCTTGAGGGCTGTAAATTAAAGTGATCTGATGACTGTTGGCTGGGAGAGCTAGTTCCCAACAAGAAATTTTGTGTCCCCATCGCCCACAGCAACTTTCAGGACTGAAAACCTGCCTCTTGGCGCCAAAGCCTAGAAGCCAGCAAAGAAGATAGATGCCTGGCACCATGCACATCAGCTCCTTCCACTCTGGCTCCCAGAACTGCCATGGTAGCCCTTGACCTCCAAGGCCCAGGGGGCAAACCCAGATGATGTTTCTAGCCTAGAAAGGGCCAATCTCTTTTGGGTTTTTGTTTTTGTTTTACTTTTGTGAATACTGTGGCCCGGTCCAGCCCTCGAACACAGAACATCAAGTGCCTAGACGCCTATCCTGGAACTTAACCACCAGAGCCAAAAAATCTCTCCAAAGAGGTCCAAAATCGGACGAACTGTCCTAAATGCCTTGCAGAGTTAGGGCAGTGAGAAGATGGGGTACTTTAAGTCCCAAAGCCTGAATCCTTAGGGAAGAGCCACCAAGGGAGGTGAAACATCCTGGACAGAAACGCTGGGGTGTGACTGGGCTCCTCAGGGTTGCAGCGACAACTTTGATTTTTCAAATACCAGCGCATCCCTCTCTTTAAATCGCACAGCACTCGGGGATCTGGGGGTTAGACTGGCCCTGCCGACAAGATGCAGGCCACTGGAAGGGGGCGAAAGAAAAAGAAAAAAAAGAAGAAGGCGACATTATCAAGATCTCTGGTAGCCAAGGCCTTGATGGTGGGCCGCTGTGGACCTTCTGGGAAGAAGCAGCAGGAATCTTCTTTAGATTTTATCTAATAAACTGATACAAAGTAGATTGATAAGGCGGAACCCAGAGCCGGTCACAACACTGATCCCTAGACTAAGGAAACAAAAGTTTGGGGTGTTGGTGCCTCACTTCAGGCTGTGCATGGGGTGACACGTGGCCCTAGGGGTGGGGGTGCGTCCTCGGGATTTCCTTTCTAGCCTCCGCCGCGACTGTACAACTCAGGGGGCGAGGCGGAGGGCGCTGAAGGGGGTTCTACTGCGGGGCTCTCCACCTGGTAGGCACTGGCCTGAGGGCTCGGAAAAGTCCAGGAAGTACCGGAGGACACCCAGGCACGGCGGCCAGATCCCGGCGCACACGGGCTCACTTTCCCTGGGGATTGAAGCCCTGCGTGGCGCAAGAACTCCGGGTGCCGAACTAGGGGAACCACGCAGCGAAGGAGGAGAGAGCGGATGGGGACTGACTTACCTGCCCGCAGCTGTCGCTGCCTCCGTTCTGTCCTGGTGTCCGTGGGCACGGCAACCAGCAAAGGCAACTCGGCTTTGCTAAGTTTGGCCTCGCACCTCCAGAGAAGAGGCGCGAACCCGCAAAGGGAATGCGCGCGCGGTTCCTGTTGAGAGGTCCCCCTGAACTTGGGAAGGGCAACGCAATGAATTCTGATCGAGAAGTTAACATTTAAAGCACCCACGAAAAATCATAACGACTGTTAAAACCTCAAATTCTTGTTCTGATAGTCTCCTTACACCAGCCGGGCGGGCAATTCAGATTTACATGACTTCATCTTAAGGTCGCTAACTTCTTTCAGGAAGGGCTTTACAGCTACTGTATAAATAGGACAAATATAAATGTCTTTACTTCTAAACCACGGGGAATAAGAACTTTTACTAAAACGAAGAATCAGTGAAAGAGAATTAAAAATCAAAAGTTGAGAACTTTAATTACAGCACGGAGAAAAGTTTTAGCAATTGGTTTCCTTAAACAGGGATAACAAGCATACCAACACTCCTGCAGTCCATCGCACTTCATTTCAGTTTGGTGTAACCAAATAACCCGAACTCCCAAATAACAGTGCCCTTGGGACTCTGCCTCAAAAGGTCGGAACTCGTGTTTCAACAACAAAAGCAAAAAAAAAAAAAAAACCAAACTGTGAATAATGCTCTACGTTCTTTAAGACGTCACTTTGCAAAATGACAAGGCATTGTCCCTCGACTTTAAATGGATACAGAATAACATTAAATTTCATTTGAATCTGTGCGTCATCCTGTTGGGAAGACCACAGAAGTAACGACAGTACCAGCAGCAGCACCGTCACAAAGGAGGTGGGGAAAAGTGGTAAAAATGCATGAACTTTTTTCAAAGAACAATAAAGATAAATCAAAAATAAGTTTTACAGATATGTCTTTCCTGGCTTAGAAAAGTTAATTTTAACTGTGCTTCTGCTGTCTAAGGTGCAAAGCCAAGGCTAGGGGAGTGCGTGGCTGGAATCTGCATGCTGATAAGAGAAGGCTGATGTACTTACAGTGACAGAGGGCAGGCTGCGGGAGAAAAGCTGTTTGTGTTAGCCTGCGAGCTACCCAGGGCTGCAGTGAGAGCAGAAGGGAGGAGTGGGAGTGCCAGTCTGCGTACACCTTCACCGCGTCTCATTACATCTGCCAGCCTCTCTCTCCCTCTCTCTTTCATTTCCACATTCCCTTTGTTCCTGAAAAAAAAAAAATCTACACGTCACATCAGAGTCCCCAGATGCAGTCTACACCAAAGAAAAAAAATGAATAATTCAATCAAACTGTGCATAGTCTCTAAGGCAATAAATCTATTGCACTTAAAGAAACGAAGGGTAATTACCACCATGGAATTAGAATAAGGCCAAAGACCAGAGATCTCGTTGAGTCTCTGGGTAAACTCCCTGGTCAGATAAAGTTTCATTTATTTAATCCTTTTGACATCTCAAATGAAAAGTCAGAGAAAGATATTTAACTTATTTTAGAAGGATATTCACTTCTTTTTAAATACATTTTAGAAGAGGGTGAAGAGGAGAGAAAGCCTAGGGCGTACTACCCTGCTCAAAAGCCTCCCGAAGGCAGCAGCATAGAGCGGGGGCACAGACACGAACCAAGACAACGTGTCCGTGGAGGCTTCCAGGGTCCATTTCCACACACCCCCCCTCCCGCCGCCACTCTACCCTCCTCCACTCCCCTTTAATCAGAAGAGGATCGCACTACACTCTCACCCACTGCCTCGTCATGAGGGAAGCTGGAATCTGGGAACTTACCTGCAGCACCAAGACTTAGCTAAGAGAAATCGCGCTTCCCTGCCACCAACACCCCATGCCATCCCCAAGCACCCCTCCAAAGTCCTGTAACCATCTACTTCTTCCATCTGCATAAGGGAAATTGTAAACGGGACTACTCCCACCCCCCACGATTGAATGGAAGCTCTGTACTGTACCGACTTCTGGATTTGCCCTGGGTTGAGTTTAGGGAATGTCTGGAAGAAAAAAAAAAAAAAGAAGGCAAAAAGGAGGGGGGCAGCTCAAGCCTTGTCCAAGTTAGTCAGAAGACTGTTAGGCAGGAAAGAGCCTACGGGAGAAACAGCTGGGATGCAGACTGGCTATGGAAATCTCAGTTCTAGGAACCATGTCCTTTCATCCAGGAGGTAAGACTGTGTGACTGTCGCACGTTTATTCTTTCGCTGTCTGTGTGTCTTTCTTCCCCACCCCCAAGGACCCCTCCCACTTGGGCCAGCCGGCATGCACTCTGGAGGAGGGCACAGCACGACGAAGGGCTATGTTTTTCCACTCTTTCCACTCATAAATTGTGGATGTCACTGAAACGAGATTAGCAAATCTTCCACCGCTGGCAGCAACCACCAAAACCTCTGTCCTTCTCCCGGCTGCGCACGGGTCGCGGCATCTCGGGGCTGTAGAGTGGTCCAGGGCTGCCTGGCCTGAAGGTTCAGGTGATGCCGGGGAGACTCGCGGCGTCCCATACGGGTTCCGCCAAGGGTTTTCACCCCATCACCACCTCCCGTCGCCTCCGCGCGCGCGCGCACACACACACCCCACACATCACACCATACACACACACATACGCACACGCGCGCGCACACACACACACACACACACATACACACACTATGCCATTCTGGCCGAACTCCTCATCTAAACTCAAATCCCTTAAACAGTCAATTCAGCCGGCTTGAGAGCAGCGGGAACACTAGGATCATACGTGGATGAACCGCGAGTGTGCCAGCCGCCAGCTTGGCTGAGCTTTGTTTACGTGCCTAAGTCGCCACCTTGAGGTCGAGCAGAAGACTGCTCCTGGCTCCGGGCTGTCGAGATGAGCCCGGCTAACACCAGCCCCGCAGCGTTGGCGACAGCCAGGGACCGCTTGAAAGGGAAGCAAACGGAGGGCGTCCCGCAAGAGGACTGGCCGCAAAGGCACGGCCTGCCCTCCGAGACCCAGGATGAGAAGAGTGAGGGTTAAAACTGCACACTAGCTGAAGCCAATAACCAGGAACCAAGCGAAGGCGCACTCTCCCGGCAAAGTACAAAGCTTCGGGCCAAAGAGTCTGCAGCCCCGAAACTTCAAGCACTAACTCTCAGGGAATTGGCGGAGGGTGGAGGCAGGTTTCAGAGGCTTAGCTTCTGCTCCGGTAATGCTGAGGACAGAGCTCCCTTTTGCCACGACCTCGGCTCAGCTCTGACTCCGCACTCCCCGGGGCTCCTCTCCCGTTTGCTCTCCGCTCTCCACTCTCCCGGCAGGAGACAAAGGGACTCAGGGGCGCGGCCAGTCCCGAGGTCACTAGCAGTGGGTAAGGAGGGAGCTCCTTGACGAGAACTGTGTGAGTGAGAGGGACGCTTAGGCAACCCGGCCTTCTGCTGCGAAGGCTGGACACTGAGCTCTGTAGTCGCCCATTTCTCAGAAAATCAGGCCTTCTGATTGTTAACAATGGATTCGGTAAAATAATGATTGTTAATTATATCGGCGATTTTCACCGTTACCTCTACAGAAACCCTTTTTCACACACCGCTCTTTTGCATTCGCGCTTTGCTTTATAAGGACACCAAGCTTAAGAATCCCCTAGCTAAATCCTGAAATAACTTCTGTTTCTTCTTTGTTATGCCTGGACACTGACTGCAAGGCTTGGGGATGTCCTCAAGGTCACTCCAAGTCCATCTTTCTTCTTGAACTGTGTCCTAAGGGTGTCTCTTCGGTCATTTCCCTTCTACTTGGGTGCATAGACATTGTTTAAATGCAATGCTTTACAAAAGGAGAATTTTCTTTATCTCAAGAAAAAAGACACTCAGAAACTATCTTGTGTAATTGGAGGCCATAAATCACCCCATACTGACTCCAGCTGGGGTCTGTCAGTATTTTGGTCAGAATAATAATAATTATTATTATTATTATTATTAATAGAAATAAAATTTAAAAAGAGAACCACAACAACCCTGTGCTAGTACTGGACAACAGGAAACGTCTTTCCAAAGAAGAGAAGCAACAGGCCCCCAAGCTAGACCCTATTTTCCTGTTTCATGCCACAGCCTAGCAAATTAACATTGGATTGCTCTTCCACTCATGTGGAAAGCTGAGTGTTATTGAATACAGTACTAAATTTTCCCAGGGAATCCCAATTATAGAAACACCTGTGTTAAGCAATGCTATTCTAATCCACTATGAAAACCTTAAGTATGTAATAGCCCTCAAATCATCTCATTTCTTAGTCACAGTGGGGTGGGCCAACCTCATGGAAGAACATCAGACTTGTATAATGCCCCCAGAGCCTTATCTCAGAGGGGCTTCAGTTTTATCATAGTAATCCTGGCAGTTCATCTTCTCTTAAATGGAAGGATATACACATAAAGCCTAATGTAACTGACAGAAACTAAGACTGCATAGAAACCTCATATAAAGAAAAATCAAATCAAAGGCCAATGACTATAAAACTGGAACACATGGCACGCATGCAACTCCATGATTTTTAAATCAAAATCCTAACAACATAAGAGAATTTCTCACTATTCTGTATATATGTTTCACTTTACTATAAATAGAATTAGCAATGGCCAAATATAATGAAATAAAACCACTATAAAAGGAATGTGGTAGAAACCAGAAAATTATAAGCTTAATATTTTAAAATGACAGATCCTAATATTTTTCAAATGCTATCTGAAATATATTATTTATTAAAGAAATGATTATTTTATAGCTTAAGCCTGTCAAAACTAATGCCACTAAAAGATCCAGATAAAAAGTGAAAGGTTTACCTGTCATCCAAATGTTTGTTTTACAATGATACATAGAATTATATTTCTAACGAAGTGATCTAGATAATTACATAGGTAAGGGTGAATATCATAAAAACCACAGATAGAAAAAATGTAATAATGAGTTATAGGAAAATTCAACCACAGAAATAAACTTTATTTGCTAAAATTCAAAGTATCCCATACGATAGCATCCTTCTGATATATCGTGTTACCTTTTCACCATCAAGTAATATTGTAAAGCATTTGCATTCTCTCATATGTGCTTCTCTCTTCTCTCTGTTTAAAGAAACACCTCTTCCCAAATCTGAGGTTTACGACTCACTTAAATGACTACCATCTCATTCATTATATATTTTAGCCATACCAGAAATATTCGATAAATCACATAGATTCATTCCAGTATCTAATAAAAGGGACACAATAATAATGCTGTGAAACTGCTCACTGATAAATACCAAACAATAAAACAGTAATTTACTAATATTACTAGTCTTCAAGTTTGATGATTTACATTAGAAATTTTATGCTTTATATATTTTACGTTAGCATTGTTTTTAAAAACTGAATTTGATTAAATTCTCTAATTTTAAAATTTGTTCCTGAAAAATCTTTCTTCTAAATCCCAGATTGCTACTTTTAAAATTTCTAAATGATTTCTTGTGTGTTTTTAAATATCAAAAATACATTGAAGATTTTTGCTTGTTTTCCACATTTTTATTCACATTTAAGTGTTTGCTGAGTGCCTAAGATATGCAAAGCAAATTAAAAGTGTATTAACTAAGGATCCCTCTTTTATACTATTATAATTTAATAAATATTAAAAGCCTACTGTACATATACTGAAAATTAATTTTTACCAAATATGCCAACAGAAGTATTCTGTTCAATATGTTTCACTTTATTAAGCACATACTATTTAAATTACCCCAGATATTTTTATTAATCAGCAAACTACACACATGTCTAAGTTTTTCTGACTTATCAAAAGATATATCTAAAAACAGCTTTATTTAAAAAACAGAATCTATAGTTATAAATTAATTCTAAATAATGTATTTTACGCATTTTACTTTTAAATCAGTTCTAAAAGAAACTTCAAACCATATCTTCAAATTAGTCTTTAATATAATTGCTATGCAAAATTATTCTAACTTGCTAAGTTTTATGCCTTCGACATGTATCATAATCATGTATATAAGATAAATATATTATCTACCTACAGTCAAACAAACAAATGAAAGCTAAAAAATGTCAATGTTTCAAGTATCTGGATTTTGCTATTATTTAAATAACTTATTGAATTTTATCAGATTTTTAAGTTTTCATCAAGATGTTTTGCATTTGGTTTGAATATGTTATCTTTTAAACGAGGGGGGTGGGAAACAACATTAAGAATCTGCAACAATGACCATCTTCGTGTTAATTCATGTATGTTTAAGACAATAACAAAAAGCTTCACTTATTCACACTTAAAGTTCTAGAATGGCAGACTTCTGAAGAAAATACTTAAATTCAAGAGCTCAGTATAGAAACCTTTTTACTTGTATACAATATGTTAACCTACTTTCAAAGTTGACGAAGTTTAGTACTAAACTGAATATTAAGCAAATAAGTGTTAACTATGTTCACTAGAATTAGCATATTTCAGATTATAGTTTATAAATTTTTAAGAGCATCAGCATCATGATATGGTTGCCATAGAAACTGCAACAATGTGTCATTTCAATTAATTTTATATGCAGTGATAAGGCCTAGTTCTACATCGCTTCAATACAAGTTTGAAAAGCAAAGACTGAAAAGCAGTATAAATAGCGAATAGTGAGTTTCCAATTTATACCAGTTTAGAAACTAATAAAGTACGAGGCTTTTTAAAAAGAAAAATGCATAATGCATTCCAAGTGCACAAAAGGATAGCATTTAGTAAAAGTTATAAAATGTTTTAAAATGAGTACATTCTGAAACAAGTTTTCATAAACAATCAACTACTTCTCTTAGTATTCCATACTCTTCTTACTTAGGTTTATTTATAGGTAACAAAACTTATTGGTTATTACATATTACTTAATAATCAAATTACAGATGCTTTCTCTGTTCTCAAGAGATAGGTACATTTGCTTTTACACTATAAATTCAAAAAAACTAGTGCAGAATTTTAATATTTTTAAAGTAATTATTGCAACATAAGCTTTTCATTAAGAGGGGACAATATATGATTGCAAAAGCCTTCTTAGTATATCGCTGCCAGAAATATTCCACTGACATTAATGACTCGATTGCTGGAACGGGAAAAGCTTAAAAAAGTAAAGCACATATTTCCTAAAGAATAAATATGGCAAATGATTTGGAGCTCTAAGTTAATTGTTTCTTTGGTTAACAAATACCTTTTCTTTATATTTTCTATCATTGCACATTTCAATATGGAATATGCCCAAGAAAACTCTGAAAATGGTTTGAAAAGGGACACTATGTTTAAGTCTGTATTTATTATGCATCTTCTTTAGGTATAATATAGCCTTTGCTGTTAATAATTTCAATTAATTGCTACAAAGCAATGTCCTCAAAATATCCATAAAAATATTATAATCCTAAAAGCATTTTTTAGAAAATAAATGAAGACAGTATGTGTATATTTTTTAAATGGTAAAGAAATAATCTAAAGAAAAAATAAACATATACAACTTCTCATTTTTGATAGGATTAAGAGGATTCCAAGAACCATGTAAATCCTCAGTTTTCCTAACAATTAACAATGAAAAACAGATGTTTACAAAGCTGTTTCATATGCTGTCTTAAAAGACGATAAAAGATGGTTTGTGGATAGTGAGAATGAAGAGCCAGATAACTGCTTGCCGGGTGTATATTTAAAAAGCATTTTCATTGGCTTAGTTATTGTTAATAGTGAAAGAAAACATTTTGTACTGCACATACTGTATGACTGTGACTATAGAAAACTGCCATCATAAAGTCCTCAAAAACTCTTAAGATGTAATTTACAAAGATAATAATAACACAGAATTATTTCACTTCTCTGAATGATACACATTTGCATAGCAGGACTGTGTACAATATACTCATAATGCACATTCATAATAACAAGGACTTCTTAACACTATAACTGCAGCATATGATCTGTGCATTAGACCATCTATCATACAAGTTTTACTTATTGGTGTGACAGTGTAGTCTTACTAAGCCAGGTGTTAGTTGTCTACACAATTGAAAACCAACCACATTAACTACTACATCACCGCTGTGAGAAAATATAATGATAAAACTGAAAATCATGTGACCCTGCAAGGCAATAACAGTACTATCTAGTAGTATCTATCTGATAATATATTGGAAAATGTCAAATAAGTATTTTAGAAGCTATATGTTATAACCATAGGCCTACATTACAAAAAAAAAAAAAAAAACATAACTGATGTTTAATTGTTTTTGATAGTATTCCTTGAACCAAGCACCATGCTAGGCACTTTTAAAATGTTCAATTTTTTAAATATTAGTTTGGGTACTTTTATTTTTGAAAATAAATCTTAACGAATCTTCTTCATGAAGGATTTATTTCCTGCCTACATCTCTGTTACTGTGTATTGGTATCTACTATAGATACTAGGTAAATTCTAATTTTGGTTATTGTCATGTTGTGTCTTGTTCTTATTCAGCAGACAATAAACACATCCTAATAAAAAACAGAAATATGGTATTTCAATTGTCCACATGGGTTATTTCCTAAATTTACTCTTGGTATATTTTATATATAGTCAAAGTAAAAAAAGGTATTTTTGAAACAAAGAGAGGAGACAGGTACAATATTGCAACAGGTACAATATGTAACAGTACCTGGATTGGCACAAACTGAGCAAAAATATCTAATAGGAAAAATTTCTGAATATATTAAAACATTTCTTAAAATTAAAATTTTATTTAATATGAAAAACAACAGAATATAATTATTTGTCCTTAAAATTTTATTAAATATTCAATAACCTATAGGCATTTGTTTATGTAAATATTATAATTGAAACTGAATGTATTTTACTGTGAAGCTTCAATTATCTCCCACATTATAATATAGTATGAAATATATTCATGTATTTGACTTCATTCAATTAAAAAAATTTTTTTAATGTAAATCAATTTAGTGGTTACCAGAGTGAAAGGGGAGGAGGGAGGTAAATAGGGGTAAAAGTGGTCAAACATGGTAACAGAAAGAGATTTGACTCTGGGTGGTAAATACACAATGCAATATACATATATGTATTATTGAATTGTACCTTAAAACCTATATAATTTTATTAACCAATGTCACTCCAGTACATTTAATTTAAAAAATAAAAATAAAAAATAAAACAGAGTATGTAACAGGAAAAAATGTAAGTTATTATGTAATAATATTACATCATATTACAGTTATTTACATGAACATTACAATACATATTAGAAGCATGACACTTTAAATACAAGGAACAAAGAAACTGCTTAAACCAGCAACATTTTGTTTCTTGATATTATGTTAAAAGATTGTTAAAATCACCAACAGACTTCTATTATCTTACCCTTAACCTCAGATTTAATATACTATGCAACAGAGAGAAATCTTTAAAATGACTTCAGTTTTCAAAATCAATACCATTGCAAAATCTCTTATTTTAAGTTTTATGAGTGAGATTCCAATGTTTTTGCTCTCATTCTTTTTAAAATAGTTTTTATAGAACAACATTTTATCCATATTGTCTAAGAAATAATTTTGCAAATCAATAAGAGACTTAATTCTTTCACTGATATTTTCTTGTGACCATACATTATCTATCTGGACATGATGGAGAAAACTGCAAGGCCTTCCTGGGTGACAGAAAGCAGAATATACTATAATCACCAGCAGTGGAAAACTCTTTAAGTGTAAGATATACTCAAGATTTTGACCAAAATCAAGAAATTACATTTAATATCAATAAAACTATATGTGTATGTGTATGGGGTAGATAATAAAACATAATTAACTTTTAATTTTTAATCTTTTGACCTAGAATTTGAGCGATTTTGTGACTTCTCCAAATACAGGAATACTAAAATGAAGTATCAATCAGGGTATTTCAGGGTACATACTATATACAGGGTCTGCTCTTTTTTTTTAATTCATTAACCATTTTTTGCCATAATTTTATTTGAGCCAGTTTAGTTGTGACTATCACAATTTTGTGGCCTTATTCTTATTTTAAATATATTTCTCACTGTTTCACAAGTTATTTCTGTATAGTTATTAAAAATGCTATTTCCTTTTTATCATTTGATAAATCTGAGCACCTAAAATGTGAACTTTCTCATTCTGCTTTCATCTGTGTGCTTATATTTGGAATAGCATGCAATCTAAATTTTTTTTCTACCAATATGAACAATAGTTCATCTTGGAATCTTAAATAAGATGTGTCCTGAAATTAGTAAACTTGTTTTTTTTATCTGTTTTTAATTAGTATTTCACAAAGTTATATGACAGCTAATATTCTCTCTAGTTACACAGGAGTGCTCATGTACTACTTACAACTATTTTGTGGTGTCCTTAAGTAAACTAAAATTTCTAAAATGAAAGAACTAAGAACAGTTTATCCAAGCTACATCCAAATGGTTAAGACATGAGTGCTAAGACATAAGAAGAGTAAGAATAATCATGGTATTTGGATTCCATAGAATATACAATTCACAATCATCACAAGTCATTCCAATAGATGCAGACACATTAAGATGTAGAGTCATTCAAATATCACAAAATATAACCTGGAAGTAGTAGGAGTAATATCTCAGTTTTCCAGACAGTATAGGGTTATACATAAAGATGACTTAGAGAGTATCAGATTGTTTTAATATTACAGTTTTGATTTCATTGACTATGTATAGACTCTACCCTAAACAAGAGACCAGCATATAGTTTAATAAACAAGTTTCTAAAATAATTTATACAAATCATTCAACTGCAGAAATTTTTTAGATTACCAAGTTTATAGTACCTTTTAATATATCTGTTAATAACCCTGCATTTTAAGTCATTTCTACTTCCTAAATACTACTTCTACATTTAGTACTGAGAAAATTAAATCATCTTATAGTAGACATTCTAAGAATGCCTATACACAAAGATTCCCATAAAATTCAATCAGAAAGAATGACAGCAATCTTGACATTTTTTTAGATTCAGTATGAAACTATCTCATGTGACTTCTTTTTTGTCCAGGATCTGAGTATTTTTAGGTCTAGGAATATTTTCACTTATTTATGAAAATCACTGAAAGGAGCATTGCCAGGTCATCTTTACCTACTTTGCTTTTCATTTTAAATTAATTTTAATTTTTGATAATAATGCTTGCAGAAGGTAAAAAATAAAAATTTCCTAAAAAGCTTATATTATAAAACAATGGATCTCTGCCATACCTTTTCCCACCCCATTTATATGACCCACATTCAAGTCTTCTCAGTGTTTCTTTTGGTATTTAACTGCACATTTCTGACTAACGTGCTTATAAATATATTTTAAGTTTTGTACATAAACTGCTTTTTAATTTAAAAATTTTAGTCATTATTATCTTCTTGTTTTGGCAGGTGAGTATTTAATTCTTATATGTCATCTCTCCCATCCTCCTCATATAATTATGTAACAACTCTTAGCTAAATCAAGTCAACGCTTACATTATCGCATGATGTAAATTTTGCTCATTGCTGAGCCAAGTAGTTTACTACAAATACTGTCATTTCTTTTGTAATTTTTTGTTTTTTCTTATTAAAAGCCTTGTTTATAATAATTTACTTACTTTTTATGAACCTATCACCACTTTTTCCACATGTTTTTGTCTATCAGTATCGTTTTCCAAATTGTCAGATATAAAAGATAAAAATTTTTCTTGGAAACTATAATGGTCAATTTTATGTGTTGATGTCGCTGGGCCACATTATTTTGGATGTTTCTGTGAGGATTTTTTTGGATAAGATTACCATTTAAATTGGTAGACTCTGAGTAAAACAAATTGTCCTCCAAAATGTGTGATTTGTTGAAGACCTGAATAGAACATAAAGATGCATGAGAAGTAAATTTCAGTTGTTGCATATCTGAACATTTATCTACCTCATGATATTCAATTGATAGTTTGATTAGGTATAGAATTCTAGGTTGAAATTTCTCTTCGAAAATTTTTGAGCATTGCTTTATTGCACTCTAGACTTCAGTGTTGATATTGAGATGTCTGCTTCCTGATTCTACATGAACTATTTTTTTTCCTCTCTCTCCCTATGGAAGCTTTTGAGATCTTATCTCTATCATCATTGTTTTAAAATTTTACAAAAATGTACCTTGGTGTGGACCTTTTTTCATTAATTGTCCTGTGTACCTGGATGCTCTTTCAATCTAAAAAGTCATGCCCTTCAGTGCTGACACTTTTCCTATATTATTGCTTTTCTATACTGCTCCTTTTTCTATTCTTGTCTGGAATGCCTATTAGTCAGATGTTGGAACTAAAATGATTTTTTAAAATGCTTACTTTCTATGTACTGTCCATTTCTTTCAAAATCTTCTACTTTCTCGGTGCTTCTGAGAAAGTTTTCTTCTCCTGATAATAGGACAGAGCTTCCTGAAGAAAAGCTCTTTCATCACTGCACCTCCTAGTTTTCTATTTTTAAATGTGGCTGTGATGCCTAGAGTGGTAAGAACAATCTTACAATCATGAGGCAATACAAAAATGAAAGGTAGCTCAAAAATTCAAAACAAGTAGAACTGCTTCTGGCACATATCAAGTACTCCATAAATATTTGTGAAATGAATAAGTGTTCATTTGTAAAATGAATAATTAGAGTGAGAGGGCAAAAAGATAGAAAGAGTCTTAAGACTAGTAACAACACTGCACTGCTATAACAGCCCTAAACTTCTAAACTCCAGACTTATTACACGAAATAAGTAACTGTTTTCATTGCTTAAGACACTGCAGTCAAAAACATTCCTTACCATTAAGGATATACAATAAATATTCAGTTAGTGGTAGATAGTATTAGCCTTATTCTAGATGTCATATTATTTAAGTCTACTATTAGTCTCATTCTACATATGTAATAATAATTTTATAATACTTGCAGCTCTCATCTGTGAGTTCTCTACATTCTTCTAAACTTGTAGAGCCTGAACTGCGCACCATTTCTAGAAAAAGATTGATCTGTGCTTTCACAAAATATCACAATGGGAAGATTTGGCCACTGATTCTTTTTTCATATAATATTATTATTTATGCTTAATTGCAGCTGTTTGTTTAACAACTAAGTCACTTTGATGGTCATGCTTAACTTACTATATCTGATCTCTGGATTATTACCTTTTTCAAATTAATTTTGGTAGTTTTAAAAACGATAAGCATGATAATATTCATTATAACTAGTGGGATAATATTGAGATTATTAAGAAAAAGTTTATAAAACTAAACTTGCTATTTCCACCTCCCTAAGATAAGCAAAGTTAATAGCCTCCATGTATTTTTCATAAGTATCTTCATGTTTATTCAAATATATATACATATGTGTATATTGAAGATATGTTCTATATTTGTGAGAAAAATTAGATAGTGCTATTTACATTATTTGCAACTTGCTTTAACAACACTGCAAAGACATTCCCTCAAATTTAGATAAAATACATTCTGCTAATAGCTGCATATATTATAGTTGGGTATTCTATAATTATTTATAGCTCTACACCTAATGACCATACAAATTATTTGCTACTTTTTATTACCATAAAAATGTTTCAATAATTATCTTTTATTATTGTTGTTTTTGTTGCTCTAAGTTTGATTTCCAAAAACAAACTATTAGATTTTTAAGTGTATATTTTAATTTAATAGTTACTATCTGATAACTTTCAAAAGAAGTTGTAGCAATTTACCCTCCCATTAGGATTCCATCATTCTTTCAACATTGAACATTATCACTCTTTTCTATTTCTGTCAATATGATAACAAATAGATTATCACTGATGTTTAATTTTATTTCTCTGATTATCTTTTAAAATGTTTATTGGCTATTTATATTTTCTCTTCTGTAAACTATTTGTAATCTATGGCAGACAATGTCAATTGCCTACTCATTAGCCATGCCCATCTTACAAAAAGAAAAATATTTTTCAATGTTTGAAATTCATCTGATTCCATATGTACATCTTTAGTCCCAATGGATGAATATTGATTAGTCTAAGATAATTAATTCATCTTGCATTCATTTATTCATGTAATAAATATTTACTGAGCACCTACTGCATACCACAATGAACAAAGTCATTGCCTTCATAGAGTTAATCTTCTAGAGTAAAAAGATACACAGGCTAATCGATAAATATATAACATGTCAGGAGATGGTAAGAGCTGTATGAAGAAAAAAAATCAGAATAAGAACAGACCAGGGATAAAAATGAGGGAGTTTAATATTTTATATAGGGTAGTCAAGAAAGCCCTCTCTGATGACAAATAATACTATACCACTTCACAGGTAGTGCAGGTACGTTATAACTGAGTATTCTCCATTTCTACCTCTGTCTCTTTTAACAATGCTGTCATTCATTTCGTTTATCCATAAGCTACAATAACCCAAAACATTGTTGCTATTATTATTTTAAATGAACAGTTATCTATGAGATCTTTTCAGAATTAGAAAAGTAAAAGATTTTATTTTACCTGCATTTATTCCTTCTCTAACAGACTTTCTTTATGTAGGTCCAAGATTCTGACCATTTTCTGACCATTTTCCTTTTCTGTGAAGAATTTATTTTAACATATCTTGCAAGACAGGTCTACCGGCAATAAATTTCCTTGCACTTAGGAGTGGCCAATGTGATGGAATCCTAGTCCATGGAATGGGAGCAAAAGTAATGCACACCTTTTCCACTTATTGCCTATAGGAGTTGCTAGCTCCTACCCCTAGCAACTTCTCTTGCATATTGTCTTGTCTATTATAGCAAACTTAGAAGCCACATGTTAAATATGGCAGGGCCGAAATAATAAAAGAAGCTGGAGCACCTAAATCTCTGCTTGGTTGAAAGCCACCTACTAATCCAGAACATCTGTTTTGGATTACCTTGAGAAAGAAAGAAGTAACTACTGTGCTAAACCACTGGCAAATGGAGTTTCTCTGTTAAACCAGCATGACCCTAATACATTATTCAATAACGTTTTGTAATATTATCTTCAAAGACTCTTGCACATCTTCTGTTAGATTTATTCTTAGGTATTTATATATTTCTTCTATTATAATTAGTCTTATATTGCATTTCTATTGCCTTGCCGCTAGTTTATAAACATACAATTTTTATAATTCTGTATACAGCAATATTGATAAAGTCTCTTAATTATAATAATGTATCTATAAATTAATTTTGGTTTTCAAAGTAGATAATCATATTATCCACAATGATCCTTTGACATCTCATTTCTCTCCCTGTCTATACCGCTAGACTCTGAAATTTTTTTTTTCTGTAAATCCCAAATTCGCATTCTTTTGCCTTTTTCTTTTTCTCCAAAACTAAAAATTGGTCATTAAAAAAAGAGGAAGAAAGGCCAGAGCCACAGTCAGGGCCCAGGAAATGGACTCCCCCACTGCCCACTTCCCTCTCTTCTTCCCCAGTTCCCCATGGCCTCCTGGGGTGGGGGCCAGTATAAAAGAGTTTATAGACAGCCTCCACACAGTGTCCACATCTTATTCTTGATTATAAAGGGAATGCTTTTACTGTTGCAAAATTAAATGTGATATTTCAAGTAGGATTTTTGGTAGTATCTTATCTCAAATTAAAGAGATACCCTTCTATTCCAGATTTGTCAAGTTTGTTTTTTTTTATCATAAATGAATTTAGAATTTTAGCATGCAATTTTCACCATTTATTGAGCTGCTCATGAGGTCTTTCTCACAATCTTTTATTGTATTGAATTATTGGAGGACAAATTGCTAATTGTCACCCTGTATCCATTCTTCCTTCTTTCTTTTAGGCAACAGGACCACCTTCAGTTCTAACAGAGCTTTTGATTGTTCAACAAGGCCAAAAAGGTGAGAAGACTTTCTTGATTTTAAAAAAAAAAAAGATAAAAGAAAAAAGTCAGGTTCTCCAAGCTCAGGGTTCCTCCTCTATACTGCAACCTACTGTACGTTCATGCATCACCTGGCTCTCATCATGTCACCCTGTTGGAATTTGGGCTTCAGACACCAACACAAGAAAATGGTGATACTTTATTTACTGATGTTGCTGAGAGTTATAAACTATCCTTTGTCTCTGATCTATATTCTCTGATTATATATTCTGCCAGTATCTATAAAAGTGTAACAGGCTAATTTGTTCACCTGCAAGCAGAGTTAAATATCAGACGCTTTATAGTTCTTGGATTTCATGTATTATATAGATGTTTTATTTTATTTTTATTTATTTTTGTTTTATTTTTATTTGTTTTAAAGCCTACAGCACCTGGTCTTCCTAGGTGGTCTTCCATCCAAGTACTAACCAGGCTCGACCCTGCTTAGCTTCTGAGATCAGACAAGATTAGGTGGCCATAGCGGATGTTTTTAAATTTCCAAATATATGATTTTTTTTTCTAGTTATATTTTTCTTATTGATTTCTAATTTAATTACATGGGGATCAGAAAATGAAATATTAATTTAAATTTTAAGATTATTTTCTGGCCTAGTATATGCTCAATTCTGAAATACATTCCATTTGCCTTTTGAAAAAAATAAGTATTATCCAATCATTGGGTAGAACATATGTCCGGTCGATTGGACCTATTAATTGTCCTCTTCAAATTTCCTGTATCATTATTACATTTGGTCTGCTTGATAAATTACTGAAAGAGATGTGTTAAAATCTTTTATCAATTAAGCCTTTAAGTGCTGTGTACTTTGCATTTACATGTTGAAGCCATGCTACTGAATGGGTAGATGTTTAAGATAGTAATATGTTATTAGCATTTCATTCTGTTTTTTATTATGTAATTACTCTCTTTATCTCTAATGATTTTTTTGCTTAATTTGTTGTTTGTTAATAAAGTTACATTGCCTTTCTTTCTGATAGTATTTGCCTGGTATATTTTTTAATATTGTTTTTTAACTTATCTCTCTACGTTTTAAAAATATCTCTTATAAGTCCAACATACATAGTTGAGATTTTCTTTGTTTAATCTAGTATAATATTTGCCTTTAAGTGATGAGTTTAATACATTTATATTTAATATGATTGCATCTATATTTGTGCTTATTTGTACAATCATATCGTGTTTTCTATTTGTCCTGCTTTTTCTGTTTCTTCTTTTTCTTCTCTCATTCTTTTGTTTTAGATTCATTGAGTTACTGTCTACCAGTTTGGAAGTTTATATAAACTAAGATTAGTACTAGCTGCTAATAATCTTTCTAATATAAAACAAAAGAACACAAATAACAGTGGCTAAAACAAGGTGGAAATTTATTTCTTTTTCATTTAACAAACTTCAGAGATAGTTAGTCCAGAGCTGGTATAGATTCTTTAACATCATCAAGAACCTGCATTCCTTCTCTCTCTCTGCAGAATCATCCTAGGCCATTGCTTCCATACTTAAAGCCATTCTCTTGGTCCAAGATTATCTAAGATGGCTGCAGAAGATGCAACTATGTCATCGACATTGCAGAAAAGAGGGGAGGAGAAGGACACAAGGGCCCATCTCCCACCTAAGAAATTTCTTTTGAGGAATCTTTCTGGAAGTTTCACACTACACTTCTGCTTAACTAGATCTAGCATGGGAAGGCAGGAAATTTAGTATTCTGACTGGGGACACTAGCAACCTAAATAAAACTGAGGTTTTGTGACAAAGGCAAAACTCTTAGAAGATAACTTAGAAAAAAACCTAGGTGACCTTGGGCATGGTGATGACTTTTTACATACAACATCAAGTTCATGATCCATGAAAGAAAAAGTTGATAAGCTAGATTTCATTAAAAATTTAAAACTTCTACAATGTGATACACACTGTCAAGAAATGAGATGAGACAAAAATAAGAGAAATATTTGTAAAAGACACATCTAATAAAAGATTGTTATTCAAAATATACGAAGGACTTTTAAAACTCTTCAATAAGAAACAACCTCATTTAAAAATGGCTAAAGATCTTCAAGGACATCTCATAAAAGAATATATACAGATAGTAAACAAGCATATGAAAAAGTACTCAACATCATGTTATCAGAAAAATTCAAATTAAAAGAACAATGAAATACCACTATACACCTATTCGATTGGCCAAAATCCAAAAAAACTGACATCACCAAATGCTGACTCTCATTCATTGCTTCTGGGAATGCAAAAACAGTTTAGCCACTGTTGGAAGACAGTTTGGCAATTTCTTATAAAACTAAACATACTCATCATATGATCCTGCAATTGTACTTCTTGGTATTTATGTCTACAAAAAAACTTATGTCCACAAAAAACCCTTATGTCTACAAAAAAACTTATGTCTACAAAAAAACTTATGTCTACAAAAACTTATGTCTACAAAAAAACCTGAACATGAATGTTTATAGAGGCTTTATTCATGACTGCCAAAACTTGGAAGCAACCAACATGTCCTTCGGTAGGTAAATGGATAAAGAAACTGTGGTACATCCAGATAATGGAATATTCTTCAGTGCTAAAAAGAAATGAGCTATCAAGCCATGAAAAGACATGGAGAATATGTCTTAAATGTACATTACTAAGTGAAAGAAGCCAATCTGAAAGACTACATACTGTATAATCTAAATTACATGACATTCTGGAGAAGGCAAGACTGTGGAGACAGTAAGAAGATCAGTTGTTGCCAGGGGTTCGAATTGGGGGAAGGGGAAGAGAATAAGCAGACCAAAGAGGGCCCAAATTATACCAGTGTGTGGCCCTATCAGACATAAAAGACGAACTCACTGATATAAAAAAAGAACCACAGAGAGATTATGGAAACAAAATTATCGTACTTAAAATTTTAAATTCAATTAGGCTCAGCTAGAAAGATAAAGCTGAAGTTTTCTAGACAATAGCCCAGAGAGAGAAAGGGGTGGAAAATATGAGAGGTTAAGAGACACAGAATATTAATATCTAATGTAAATCCAAATATGAGTTCAGATAGAAGACAGAGAAAGAGGTTGGACGGAAGCAATATGTGAAGAGGATTTTCCAAAATTAGTGAAAGATACCAATATACAGACTCAGGAAATTCATTAAATCCTAATGGAAACAAATAAAATATACCTACAATTGGGCACACTGTAGTGAAACTGCAGAGCACAAAAGACAAAGAAAGAACTTAAGGACAACACTGGAGAAACATGGATTACCTATCAAGAACAACAGTTAGACTAATAGCTGTTTTATGGTCATAGACAAAGGAAGACCAGAGATATAATATGTTTGACAAGAATTATAAATATTAATTTGCACATCCAATGAAATTATCTTTAAAGAGCAAGGACAAAAATATATTTTTCAGACAAATAAAAATGAGCTGGTTTGTAACTAGCTACCCTTGCTAAAGGAAATTTTAAGGGATTCACTTCAGGAGGTGGTAAAGTGATACAAGATGAAAGGTTTGCAATGCAAGAAAGAATGAGCAATAAAAAATTGGTTAAAATGTAGATCAATCTAAATAAATACTAAGTGTAAACATTAATAATGTATAAGCTATATGGATAAAAACTATCCATAGAATTAGGATATTGATTAAAAGTTAGGAAGTGTTGATCAAAGTTAAAGTGTTTTATATATTGTTTGAGAGAAAGATAAATTAGATTGATTTTCTTTAGATTTTATATGTTAATTACAAAAAATAGAATAGAATGTATAACTTCACGGGAGACATAAATGGGCCAGAAATAACACGCCTTAGGGCAGTGAAAATTATATGATACCATAATGAAGATATTTTTTAAATACCTAATAAAACAAGTATAAAATTCTGTAACTATGTTAATAGATGTTAACTAAATATTGTGTCAGTCATTTTGCAATACATTCAAATATCAAACCATTATGTTGTACACCCGAAACTAATATACAACGTTGTGTGCCAATTATACCTCAATTTTATATATTTACACATATATATCCCAATTATATATATATTCCAATTTTTGCAAATGGGCTTTGTATGTGTTGGTTGGGGCATGCCTTCAAAATTTAGCCAGTTTACAACTCTGCCTTACTCCTCATTTTCTACTTGCACACAGCCTAAACGTCAGCCAGAGGTGATTGCTTAGGGCCTTTTGGGGTCTTTTCTGAGAATGAGCTTAGCTTTGTGCATGTACTTGTCCTTCCAGATTCCCAGGAACATGTAGGGGCTTTTCAAAATGCTTATTTCCCAAAGCATCTCATTCCTTAATCTTCGCTCTCAACTTTTAGGTTAGTTTATTGCTTGCCCTAACTTCACTGGTGAATTCTATCAAACATCTTTTTTCTCTGTGTGTTTCATTTTAGACAGTTTCTATTACTGTCATCAAGTTCATTAATGCTTTATTCAGGAATGTCTAATATGTTGTTAATACCACACAGTGGATTTTTTGCAAATCTCAGACATTGTAGTTTTCACCTCCAGTGGTATGATTTGTGTCTTTTTTTATACCTTCCATGTTTCTGTTCAGTCTTTCCTCTAGCTTCTTGAACATACAGAATACCATCATATTAACTATTTAATGTTGTTTTCTATTAATTCATTTCTAGAGAACTCTCGTGATCTAAAGAGGGTCCATCTCGAATCTACAGTTGGTGTCATTTAATTGATTTTTCACCTCTTATTACCTAGGGTTGTACTCTCCTGCTATTTTGCATCCCTGCTAAATTTTTATTGGATGCCAGATATTGTGAATTTTTACCTTTATTGGTCCTGGATATTTTTGTATTCCTACAAATATCCTTGAGCTTTGTTCTAAGAAATAGTTAAGTGACCTGAAAATAGTTCGATCCTTTTGGGTCTTGTGTATAAGTTTCTCTAGGTAGAACTAGAGCAGCATATAGTCTAAAGTTAATTTTGCCCCACTGGTAAAGCCACCCCCTTCTCAGTTTACTACCTGATTCCCTATGAATTATGAGATTTTTCTGCTCTGGCTGGTGAAAATCAGAATTTGTCTCATTCCTGTTTGATCACTGAATATTGTTTCTTCTAACCCTTTAGAATGGATTCTTTCTTTGGTCTAGAGAAGTTTCCTCACTGACACACATGTACTGATCACCATGCAACTGCAGTTCAAGATGGACCCTCTTTAGATCACGAGAGTTCTCTAGAAAAACTTTAAATCGGCTTTCTCCACAGAGACACTCTACCTTGCAAACTTAATGACTTTTATCAGGGATTGTACCTCTCTGAAAAATATTTAGAATTTCTTTTTCACCAAGGTCGTAATCAATTTTTGTAAATGTCTCAAATTTTTTTTTTCTTCCATAAAGTGTTCTACCTTCTCTGTGTGTGCTGGGAAAACACACCATTCTCAATCTGTGGCTTATGGTATAAACTCTAGGCTCTGAATTTCTAGGGCTCTTAGCCTTGTGAGGCTCAAAATCCTATTCTCTCTCCAGGTTATTTCTTTTATCAGTTTTATAGGGCTTGTTTTTGAAATAAAATCCAAGAATTTGGCTCTTTGTTCTTGCTGGGTTCCTTTCTGTCTTTGCTTCACTGAGGTAAACATTCTCAAACCCGGAGTCTAGTTTTAATAGTACAAGATCTGCAAGGTAAAACAGAATTGCCAAGAAGGAAAATTTTCTATAACAGTTCAAAATACTAGCCCATTACACATTTTATTAGTAGTAGTAGTCATCTCATTACATGGCTTAATTCCTTAGCTCTTTGTGCAATGCAGGGAAATATTGTCTTTAGAGTCTAAAAGAATTGTCACTGCTAGCCACTTCCAAGTTGGGTTATGTGGAACAAGTTACTTAAACTCTCTATTATCTCATTTGCGAAAAAGGAATAATGATATGTGGCCTGTGAAGATTAAATTAGTTATTATATATAAAGTCCCTGACACCATACATGATATATAACAGCACCTCAATAAGTGTTAGACTTTAGTAAGAAAATATTTTTAGTGTCAAAAGAATTCTTTTTTTTAATTAAGTTTATTGTGGTAACATTGGTTAATACAATTATATAATTTTCAGGTGTACATTATAATTTGACATCTGTATATTCTATTGTGTGTTTACCACTCAAAGTGGAGTTTCCTTCAGCTACCATATATTTGATCACCTTTACTCAATTTGCCCTCCCCCTACTCCCCTATATTTGACCCCCTTTACTCTGTCTACCTCCCCGCTCCTCCCCCTACCCTTTGGTAACCACTAGTCTATAGTCCATGTCCATGAGTCTGTGTTTGTTTGTACTGTTCATTTGTTGCTTTTAGGTTTATATCTTGCATATAAGTGATATCATGTGGTTTTCAACTTTTTCTGCCTGCCTTATTTTGCTTAGCATGATTAGCTCGAGGTCCATCCATGTTGTCAAAAATGGCAGTATTTCATCTCTTCTAATGGCTGAGTAATATTCCATTGTATATATGTACCACAGCTTCTTTAGCCAATCATCTATTGTAGGACACTTCGATTGCTTCCATGTCCTGGCTACTGTGAATAATGCTGCTATGAACATCGGTGTGCAAATATCTCAAAAGAATTCTTTAAGTGACTCAAATATAGGCTGAGGCTTTATTTGGTTGATAGGCATCAGGGAACACCTAAAGGTGAGGTGACTTCTCGACTGAAACAAGGTCAGGGTTTTTCCAAGATATGGGAAAGTATGGGTCCTTGTGATTTTGGTTTAGAAAGCAGGTTATTTGTTTTTACTCTAACTGAAACTAGAGATTGGAGGTCACTCCCATTTTCATGCCCCTGCTCAGGGTTAGCCGGTACAATCCTAATAACCATCGGAATACTGTCTGAGAATTGTCTGAGAATTGTTTCTGCAAGCTATATAACTTATTAGCTAGTCAGAGTTCATAGGACAGGGGTGGTAGACAGCAAAAAGAAAGAAAAGGAGGCAACAATAGAAAGCAAAGGAAAAACTAGAGATGCTCAGTCATGTTTGTTTTAGACCTTTTACAAAGGGAAGCAAACTAAGGAATGTTGGAGATACATTTCCAATATGTTAATGAGAATTTACTTATAGTCAAGAGAGAGGCAACCAAAACATCAGAGGAAAAAAATTATTTTATCCTTGATCCGAGACTAACTTCTTAATATAACTTTATGATTACAAAAGTAATAAATTTTAAAAATAAAACAAGTATAGAGAAGAAAAAAACATCACCCAAGATAACTATTATTAACCTTTTGGATTATATCTCTCTGTTTTTTCCATGCATTTTTAACTTAGATATATCTACTCCCTCATTATCTGGTTCTGGAGTCCTAAAGAATATTTCTCCATTTACTTCCCTCTTCAAATTCATTCTCATTCTCTTACTCATGGGTGCGCGCGCTCTCTCTCTCGCTCTCTCGCTCTCACTCTCGCGCTCTCTCGCGCGCTCTCTCTCACTCTCGCGCCCTCTCTCTCCTCTCTCAAAAACAAAAACAAAAAAGTATATAACAACAATAATAAAAACCTTTAGTAAGCAGATAGACCTCACTGAAGACATAGGCTTTCTCCACAAATAAATAATTTAGAATCTGCCTTAGACATTTTTATTTTCTCAAACTCCTCCTTCATATAGCCTGCCCAACTTCCTGTGTAGCTCCCCTTTCCTGGCTCTGCCTTTACTCTTCCCTCCCTGTAGCGCTCTGTTCTAGCTCCCACATTCAAACCTACATACACAAACCCATCATGGAGATCAACAAAACCAAGGGCAGTTTACCAACTTTTGAACTTGAACATCCAGCTTGGGGTCTTAAGCCTCACTCTGAGTAGCTTATTAAGGTATTTTCTCCATATAAGTAGTATAGGACTCTCCCCAACAGGTATTTTGGTAAATAATATTTTCTCCATATTATTACACATATACATACTCATTCACACATGCATTATTTTTTCTTTTACAAAATTAGTATTATCCTATTTATAAAGTTTTACATCTTACTTTTGCAGTCTACTTGATATAGTGAGCATTTTTCATTTTATTATAGATTCTTCATAAATACTATTTTATAGCTACATAAAATTCCATCATACAATAAACCACAATGTTATGCATTAGGTTGTATCATATGAAATCAATGATTTTGTATGTCAATAACAATCAAATATCAGCATTTGCATATGGTTCAATCTAATAACTATTCCCCTACTATTGGGCAATTAGAATGTTTTCCCATAATAATTAATGCTATAAGTATCCTTGTACACAAATATTTGATGTTATCTCTGGCTAATATTTTAAGCCCTATTCCTAGATGTGAGATTAAACGAGGTCAAATTGTATAAATAATAATAAAAATAATACTTACCATAAAGATTGTACCAAATCTCTGGTATTTCAGGAGTATCTCCATCTTAACATATCCTGGACAGTATTATTGTTACTAAATATTTGAGACTCAACAAATAGTATTTCATAATTATTTGATTGTTGGTGAGAATAACCGATTTTTCATTTTCATTCACTATATATAATCTTAGTTGTGTGTGTAATTCTTCTAATGATGTCCTGTGCCCAGTTTTTCGATTAGTATTATTTTCAAAATAAGGATCCTAATCCTTTGTTTATCATATTTGCTGCAAAAACTTTATGGCAATTTGACATTTATCTTTTAATTTAAGGATTGGCGGGGAGGGCATACAGAAGCTTTAACTTTTAATGTAATCCATGCAATCCCATCTATTTTTTTATATTTAAATAGTCCCTTAAGGCCAGAAGCAACTAGACATTTCTTCCTCACATTTACATAATAAAAACTATCTTTATTCTAAAACTGTACCCCGAATGTAAATGTCATGGTTCACGATATTAAAGCAGATAAACAAATATGAGTGTATCTGTATATTTCCTCATTATAGAATCAAAAAAATTCAAAACCCATGTTCTAACAGTAGAGCAGAAAACACTAACAATTCTATCCTAGATACTAACATCTTCCTCCAACTCAAGTATTATTAAATTCATGCCATGGCATAGTTTCAAGATAACTTATTCTAGGATAACTTTTGGTCCTAAAAAAAAAATTAGAAGTTCACATAATTTTCTTTTTTTCCTTTTTTTTTTTTACGCCTTCAGCACCTGATCTTACTAGGTAGTCTCCCATCCAAGTACTAACCAGGCCTAACCCTGCTTAGCTTCCAAGATCAGACAGGATAGGGTGTGTTCAGGGTGGCATGGCCATAGACAGCTCATGTAATTTTCTATGCTAGAAAAGTAATTAATTGTCCTAGCTGAGCATTACTCTTTATTTTTTCCCAAACCATGTACGTGACTTGTTTTCAACATAGTGAGTCTGTATATTACTTCTAACAGTACATGAGTCCTACATTACAGAACCATTAATCAATCCCCCCAAATCCCTTTCTACTCAGTTTTCCCAAACTTAAAAAATCAAGATTTAATATTTAAGATCATGATTTCTGTACCATAGGAAAAATAAAATACATGACAATCCTCTAAAAATAAAATACTTTCTAACCTCATAAAAGTACAGAGATACTATTTACAACAAAATTTTAAATCTTTACATAATTGTATTATATATTCAAAATGTCAAAAGTCTTATTATTTATGCTGCCATATATAATCAACAAGTAGTAAAAGAATGGCATGGATGAATCTACAAAATATAATACTTGCTTAAGTTCATCTACCACTTCAAATTCATAGAGCTTCCCAAAAAGCAGCCATTTTTCTATATGTAATTCACCACAGGAAAATGATCTTTAAAATTATATTCTCTAAAGAGTTCATCAGGAATAAAAAAGAAAACTTTCATCAGTAAGTATTATTTCCACTGATCTCCTACACTGTTACTTTAAGATGGGCTGAACAAAGGTAAATTCTGCATTTTACACTTACCAAATCTAGAAATAAAGATAAAATTCTATCCAACACAAAAATAAGCAAAATTTACTTTAAATCTTAAGACCTAGTAATCTAATAAGTCTCCTAACTGGAAAAATTAGAATGTAAATTTAATATAAGATAAAATGCGGAAAAAATCACATCTGAGTGGAATATTTTCAACCCCAAAATAAATCACTATGCAATTTAATTCCATTTTAATGTATCTATTGTATAAGTAAGCTTCAGAGAAAGACAGAAAGTATTAGGCCACCATCATTACCCAAAGGCAAAAGAGATATTTAGCCCCTTCAAGTAGCTGTGGTTCTACTGTTCTAAGAACATGTGATGTCTCAATTCTACTTGGAAAGCACTGTGGTCTCTGAGGTGATATTTAGAAAGAAATAGAATCCAACAATAACTACACAGTCATTTAGTTTTACTTTATGGTTTACTGTTTGTTGTTTTAATGTTTAAAAAAGGGAACATTTTAGAACGCACCACTGATTATAAACAAAAATGTATGCTAATCTGTGCATTTAAAACCTAAGTGTAACTCTACCCACAAATGGTGGTTAGACAAATGGTAATAACCAGATCTTTATTTCACCCTTTAGTTCTGGTCTCAGTTCTGCTACTAATTAGATCATTAGACATGTAACTTTGGATGAATCATCTAACCTCTGTGAACTTAAACTTCCTAATATATAAAATGAAGATTTTGGACTACATGATTTCAAATGAACTTCTATACATAATATGATAATCTTAAAACTATACCCCATTCACTTCTAAACATTCACTGAACATCCATTATATTCTAGGCACCAAGCTCAATGTTGACTATCAAAAATCAATTCTACCATTTATTGAAGATTTATATGATGGGCACTGTAACATATGTTTTACATGCTCTTTCTCATTTATGTTAATCTCCATGATAGTTTTGGGAAATAGATGTTATGATAGCCTATTTTATAGCCAAAAAATCGAAAGCTAAAAGGTTTCAATAATAGCTAGTTAGTATAAGAGCCAAGATTCAAACTCAGGGAGCTCTGACTTTCAATCCCATGTTTAACCAGAGAATTATGCTGCCACCAAGGAGCTTATGGCCCAGTATTTCTCAAAATGTAATGCTCAAATCACCTGCATCAGAATTACTTGGGGTGCTTAATTAGAACGCAGATATTCAGGCTCTATTCAGGTTCTAGTGAAAACAATTATCTCTGTAGCAGAACCTCTATTTTAAAGAAGTGATTCTGCTCAACTGATATTTATGCACACTAATTCCGAAACCTACTATATATCACTCATAATTTGTCTACATTAATTAATTAAATATTTAATGAATGACCACTATGTACAAGTTGTACTATGCTAGGCACTGTCAGATGCATTGCTGTATGAGACATCTGTGTTGGATTGCAAGAAAAACACTTGACAATAAAACACATACAAATATCTACAGTGCAGAACATTTGTGAAATCCTTGAGATCTTACCTTAACTGCTATAATTGCTGCTCTGTATCTGCTTTTATATTGTTTTATTTATGCATGTATTATCTTTGTTTCTATTCATTTTTATTTTCATTTGTTCTTCTGGAAAATATTATTAAGTGCCTACTGAGTGCTAAACATTATGTGGACACTAGGACTATACTGGTAAACAAAAATCAGACTCAGTTCCTTCACGGAGCTTTTGGCTTAGTAAGGGAAATATCCATTAATCTAATAATCACACAAATGAAAACATAAATCCGACAAATGTATTAAGTGTAAATTACTACTATAATACATGACATAAAGAAAAGGCACACTTGGCTAAAAGAACTTAAAAAAGAAATTTGGTCAGAGAAGTCAAGGAAATCTTCTGTAAGACAACAACTTTTGAATTAAGACCTGAAAGATATGTAAGCAATAATTAAGTGAAAGGGGAAGAAAAAGAATTAAGTATCCAGGAAAAGAGTACAGCATGTGAAAATACATTTGTGGTAGATGGGTACATGGCAAAAACAAAGGATTGATAAACAGCAAGTAAAATGAGTAGAGAGAACGAAAACATGCTAAAGAAGTCATTAGAGGTCAGTGTAGGGCTTTGTAGGCCACGTGAGGAATTTTGTCTTTATCCTAGAAACAATGGCAAAGCAATGAGGGATATACTGGTTATTCTCCATTTGTTCTGCTCCGCCCCCAGACCCAGTCTCCACTTAGAGCCCTGGTAGACTGAAACCATGAAACCATTAACTGCATCACCTGGGCTCCTTGTCAGATGGCTTCTATTTATACTTCTCCAATGGGGAGCACCTGCAGGAGACTGGCAGAAAGAAAGAAAGTCAAAGTGTTTCTTCTCCACTCTCATTCTGCTTTGGAGTTTCAGCTCTAGTAGTGGTTGCATCCCTGAACAATGGCTCCTGCCCAGCAGGCACTCCTTGAGTTCCGGGCTCAGGCTCTGATAACATTGTTTCATCCTTTTGTCCCTTCAGGCCTGGGAATGGTAATGGCTTCCTCCTGTTCCTGGTTTCCGGATGGCTCAGAATTCCTTGTTGATTTTCTTAACTCTGCCCACATCTCCTTTTATTAAAGCCTTTTCCTCTGAGTGGAATAGTTTCCTGCTGGGACCATATCAAATGAGGCATTCAATCCTTAGGGCCTAGTAAGAAGATCTGCACAAAGTGACACCAATAAAAATTTGGTAACTGAATGACCAGATTAATTTACTCTAGTCATAGGACACTCCATGGAATTTTCTTTTGCCTCTCTTTTCACTACTTTACTCTTAGTAGTTGGCTTTCTTAATTACTAAAAGATTCTTGGAAAACTAATGCCATTACCGTCATACAGATTTCTTGCCATCCAAAGGATTAGGGTGAACAAGGCCTTTGTACTGTAAACATGAAAAACATGAAACTGGATCAGAGAGACGTGAATTTAGTTCTTTGCTCTGCCACTTAATAGTAGTATGTCCCTAGGATGTTCTATAAACTCTCTGAATCTCTGTTTCTTATGCAAAATGGAAATATTAGTACTTATCTTGCAAGATCCTCGTGAATATTAAATAAAAAATGTGAAGAGACTGATAGAAAGTACTTAATAAAGTGGTAGCTACTATTACTATTACATTTAGTTAATCTAACATGAAAAAGAAAAGTTCTTAAAATTGACATATATTCATGGTTTTTAAAAACAGTATAAAGTATAAAGTAAAAAGTAAAAGCCCCATTCTTTCCTTTACTTCCCAATTCCACTTCTCAGAGTGCTTCTCTTAAAAGCTAGATATGTAACTTTATAGATATTTTCTATACATATAGACTGCATTTGGAAAACGAAGGAATAAATCATACATGTTAGGAAAGGGAAGAATCAGCACTCCTCCTTTCTGATTGAGATATTCAGAAGCGTGTGTACATCACGACAATCCCAAAAAAATTCAGACACCACCCTAATATCAATGCAACTTGCAAGAAAAGTACAATTTTGAAAATAGAATGAGCAGATTGTTATTTTCTCTGGCTAGAGAATTACTTGAACTAATCTAGGACAGGAGAGTGAATACTTCTGATTCTTAATACCAACACTTCATGGAGCTGAAAAAAGAGGAAATAAAGCTCATTGTCCTAAAAGTACTGGGACATATGGGGACATTGTCAAGAATGGTTCTGATCATTCTACTCGGAACCTAAAGACTCAAGTTTCTTTCATCAGCCTACAGTAGTAATTTCCAATCACTTACTGCAAAAAAAGTGAAGTATCAACTTGCCATGAGTCAACATATTAAAGCAATGTTTTCAAAGTGTAGCCTGCAGACTACCTGCACCATAATCATTCAGCATACTTATAAAAAAGACACAACTCTATATCAGAATCTCTGGAAAGAAGGCCCAGGGATCTCTCCTATAACGTATGCCTTAGGAGATCCTTAAGCAGCTTAAAAGACTGAAAATGAACTCTTTAAGGTAAATAAGAAACATTAAGAGTCAAATAACATATACACATATGGTCCTTTGAATGTTTAGAGCAAAAAGACAACTTCTCTCCCTTTTCCCTACCATTTTAATTCCTACCTCTTCCCCAGGCCCCAAGCTAATCAATAATCATATTTTATAGTTTCTTTCTAATGGGTTATATATAAATCACTACCTTCATTTCCATTCCTACTGCTCTATGCCAAGTCCTTTTCATCTCAAACAGGATTACCTTTTCCTTTATAATAACCTTTTTCTCTTCCAATTCATTCTGTATACTAAATTAATGTTTGTAAAACTCCATTTTTATCTTTTCTTTGTACAAAAGCTTTCAGTAGCACCAAATGATTAAAAAATAAAGTTCACAAAGCTTAGATTGTCAGTCAAAGTCTCCCACATGTGACCCCATGTTAAATTTCCAGGTTTATTTCTCATTCGTCTCCCATACTAACCCTCCACATTAGTCAAGCTAGCTTTATTAGATTCCTGTGTGTGGTAAAGGCAGCTAGATGATCATTAAATATCTTTTCCTTTCTGAGCACAGTTCGATTACATTTCTCAGCCTCCCTTGCTGTTTGAAGTATGTAGCTGGCCATGTAACTGAATCTTAGCCAATGGAATGTAAGCAGAAATGATAAATTCCATTTCTAGGACAAAATTTTAATTACCAAGTGTACTCTTTCACACTTTCCCTTTTTACCTGAACTAAGAGATGGTTGAGCTGCAAAAAAGCCTGGATTCCTGATACATTATATGATAGCAACTCACCAAACAGGTCCAACCAGACAAAGACTTGGACAGTTACATGAAAAATAAAGTTCTATTGTGCTTGAGAGATATGGCATTTTTAGAAATAAAGGCAATGATTTATAACCCTCTCAAAAGGAAGACTCTACAGACTATAATGATTAATTAGCTAAGGGGAATAAGGAAGAGGACTCCAAAGTAGCAGAGAGAAAAGGAGGCAAAGGGGGCCAAACCTTTTTTTGCTCAAGACTTCAGAGGAATGTGTGAGTGGTGCACTATGTGTTACTATAACCTAGAATGGCCTTATTAAACACACCTTGTGGATTCCTACATATGATCTTTGGCTCATAGAATCTCCCTGCTGGAAAGTTCTTTACAATATACTAAATCCCAGTTCAATCCCTTTCCTCCTTAATGTCTTCAACCAGTTAAGCTCACAGATCTCTTCTTCTATTGGACTTCTATAATATATATGGTGCTATAACCATTTATTATATATCTAACTCATATTATCTTGCATTTTTAAACTTTTCATGTAAAAATATCTTTTCTTCATTCATATTAAAAAATCCTTAATGGCAGGAATTGTTCTTCAAAGATCTGAATATTTTCCAGAGTTTTTGTATCTAGCTGAACATTAGTGCTTAATAAATATACGTTGAATAGATTTGAGTGAGTCACTTTTGGGAAAGTAAAAGAAAAATCTTCCAGGAGAAGTTGCTTTAAATTATTGTTAGAACAAAGTAGGAGTATATACAACCTTAAATATAAAAAATAAAATACATAAATATATAATACATATATACTCTCAAAAGGAAGTCTAGCGAGAAGTCTGAATTTAGGCACTAGCCCTAACTCCAAAAATAAACCATTTGACCCAAGCAAATATCAACCTGCTTGCCTATGACAGAGTGATATGTGAGAGGAAATCTGAATTATAAGTTAAACCTAAAATGCCCCTGTGACCACTAAAGAAATCAAGACTACTCAACTGAGCACTTAGATCAGTGCTATCCAATAGAACTTTCTGTCTTGCTGGAAATGTTCATTGTCTGGCCATTACCTACACGTGACTATTGAGAATTTGAAACATGGCTAAGTGAGACAAAAACTAAACTCTGAATTTTATTTAATGTTTGTTCATTTAAATTCAAATTTAAATAGCCACATGTAGTTAGTGGCAACCACATTGAATTGCATATACCTAAATGTTTTGCTTTCCTTGAAATACACTTGGATTAATTGATAAACTTGTGAGTTTTCTAATTTTATAAATTTTATTCACTATTAATTATTTATTATGCTATAGCTTCTAGTAATGACTTTACTTTGAAAACATAGCATTCTTCAGAAGCCAACTAAAACTGAGACCTAGTGACCTACTTCCCTAATGTAGATCAAGGACAAAAACCTATTACAATTCCAGGGCTCCTTAAACTATAACATACTGTGTTAACAACTCCTCCATTATATATTCTAAACAGAGAATAAACTTTTCAAATGTGACATATATTTTTTCCTATTATTGACTTTCATTCCAATCAATATGGCCTATGAATGCCTCAGAAATATGGTGCAGCAAAACAAAGTAACATGAACATTCAATAACATGAGAATGCGGTTCTACCTGAAATAAGATCAAAAAAGCGCATGTTTGGAAAAAGATACTAATTAAAAGTTTTCTAAAATAACATAGATTATCTGGCTCCCAAAGTTAGTTTAAATTTAAATATTTAAGGAATTTTTAAAAATTAAAGTGTTTTTGAAACTTGAAAATATTTTATTAATAATTTGAGAAAGTTCACAAATGAACAAACGAAAAAGTTAAAACTGATGGATTATTTGTCTAATTGTATTTTTAATTACATCAATTATGTATACTAATGTTCATGCAATTTTGCTAGCCACAATACATATCAAAACAAACTCTCAAATCCTTGTTATCTAGGACTTTATATTCTAAAGAAAAGCTTCCATGTGTTTTTTAAATGCTATACTGTTGTTTATTAGGAGAGGTAACTTTTCTAAATTGCTTCAACCTTTCTATGAAATAAAAGTATTTGTCCATGTACTAGCAAGTAATGAGTATGCTACTTGGGAAGAACACGGTGACTATGTAAACTGTTAAATATACTCAATATTATTTCCTGAATCAAACCATTGGGAAGCACTTCTACAAACATCAGAATGCTCTTCTTACAGATCTTTTTCTAGTCCAAAGATACTGGCTAGCTTTAAAATTTAGTCAGTTTTTTCCATTAGTATCCCTCATTCCTTCTGGGTATGAAGAATTTGGAAAACTCCCCATGCTAAGCCTAATGGCCAGCCTTCTTGTTTTCCTGAGTCCCCAAACTTCTGAAGGTATTTGATGTCCCAGGCACTTTCAAAAAGCCTGTGTTGTACTGTAATATTTTATGAACAAGGAAAGAAAAATCCTGAATATTGTATTTTACATCTCAACTGAAATAGTCCATGTCAAAGAAACTACCTATGCAATAAACATACGTATAAAATTCTTGCCCACATATCTCTTTAAGGAAAAGGCTTCCCTTGAACATTTAGCAAATAAATAAATATTAAAAAAACAATTATTATAAGGTCACAAATGGCATGAAATTTGAGTTTGCTTCCCTGCAGCATTAAAAATGTACCTTATGTGTCTGTATTTTAACAAGTTACATAGTATGTGCATAAAATGTGTTTTCCTACACACTAACCAAATCACACTGATCAGTGTGATACAATACATGGAAAATACATAGGTTATAAATGTGGATTAATGATCATGAGGGTATCACAAAATATTTCATATGCTAATGTTATATGATCAAATTAGAATCTTAAATTGGTTAATGTAAGATTCTCAGAACACCTGGTAATAAAAACATTATTATTTTTATGAGTGTATAATGTCTCTTGACTGCCAGAAACATTCTTTTAAATTTTTGTTTGATTAAAAAATGGCTGGTGAATATTTTTTATGAAAAAGACTATTCAAAATAGAAAAAGACCTCTCTGCCAACTTCCAGCCTAGAGGAATTTTTAATTACAAAGACTTATTTAAATTACAAAGATTTTTTTCACTTTTGCATTTCTCAGAGTGTTTCATAATAATATAAACTAGAAAGTATAAGGGAATGCTAGTGGAAAGCTCGAGTGCTATAAAACAAATTTGATATATCTTTGACTTTTACTTCTCTCTCCACAAAAACAAACTTACTTTGTACTTATTTGTTTATTTCATCTTTTTTACAATGTGCTAAATCTGATAGCTTATTTTTTAAATTTTTTCCATGGAGAATCACTTGTGAGTTATAGCACAGAGGAATTTGTATTTCTCTCAATAATATCATTCTGTAATACACCTTGCAAATAATTTTCACATATCTATAATGTTCTATTTTTCTCTCACTAGCAGGTACTCAATAAATACTTGTTAAATGGATGAATAGATAAAGCTTGGTGAAGTGTCCTAACTTCTATCAATTATACTTCAACCTTAACCTCCCAACTCTGAACAGCTTCTATATCAAACCAACAAGTCTAATCTACTATTGAAGCCACAGTCAATTATACTCAGAATCAATTACACAAAGATCAATGCAATAAAATTCCTCGTAGAATTAAATGCTAAAGAAGAGTTTGTATCATTTGAGAAACAGATACCTTTCCTTTTTATTAGATAACAATACTATGATTGTCATTTATTTTGATTTGTCTAGAAGCCTAAAACCAAATGTACTCAATTCAATTAAATGATCTCCAATTTATTACCTGAAAATAATTTACTTTGTTTCAAGAATTACAACGAGTTTCCTTTCATAAGTATATGGAAACCTACTATTTGAAAGTACTATAATATATAAGACATGGCCCCTACTCTCCCACTTACATTTCTGTTGTTCATTACGAAGCAAAAAATGCAAAAGACCAAACGGGTAGTAGAATGGCAACAAGCTAAGCAAACAATAGCAACCTTTAAAAAAATAAGTAACCATTTTTTAAACATCTTTACATCAAGCACTTTGGTGGACATTACATTCGGCACCACTACAACCTTGCAAAGTAGTGTATGCTCAGGGTAGTGTAAGGAAACAGACTTGGCACAGGACTTGGCACAGAGAAGGTATTCCATAAATAATCTGTTTAATGAATAAAGTCTAGTGAGGTGCCCTAATGACACAGGGACAAAGTTAAGGGTAAGACATTATATATACCTTAAGTTTCCTACAAAATATCCAAATTCATAGTTCATAGGTTAATAAATCTAGATCAGATTCTTCCAAATTTAAAAGTGGACTTTATAAAACATAGAACAGGATTCAATTCTCCCAGGATGCAAAATTATAGGGAATGTTGGGGAAGGTAAAAAAAAAATTGAATTTTCCGACAACAATATTCAAATACTATCTTGACGGCTTTTTAAAAAAATTATTTAATAACAAAAAAAATCCATTTGACATGAAGCAAACTGAAAGAAACTAGAGATCATCTAGTTTTCCATCGAACCCTCTGCTCATACTCATAAAGAAATAGGCAGTTCTCTATATAATATGATAAAAACATTCCCTTCTACCTCTTAGAGAAAAAAGTCGAACTTTCTAATCAGATGTCTAAATTCCATCATTAATATCTTTGTGTTAAACAGTGCCTTTTTCTTATAGACTTGTTTAAAAATAAAAGATCTTGAAAGGAGAATAGCCTGACATTCCTAACCTCTTAGAATAAATCAGTTGATCAGATCTCAGAGTAACTGATAGAAAAGGACTGGGTGTCTGATGGGATGGTGATGCTGAAGGAAGAAAAAGAACAAGAACAAGGACCATGAATGCCTGAACAACTGAAAACAAAGGAATAGGTCATGAATATCACTTTCTCTCACTTCCCCTCCTATCTTTTCAATCCCTATCCTTTTCATCTACTTAAACTCTCTTATACTTATTTTCTTTTTTCCTTCAACCACCTCTGACACATCCAATTTATTCTCTAGTTTATAGCTCTCACACCCACTTTCTTTCTTTCAAAGTAAATTATTTGCAGCCACACAGAGGACTATCTCTAAAGTGAAATTTATCTGTAGATTTTTCACTCTTCCTTTAAGCACCTGTTGTCCTCGTATTGCCAGTCTTAACTTCTCTCTCTAATTTCCAGAAATTTCCTATTCAAAAATAAGAAAGGAAAATCCTACTTAAACACTCCAAAATTGTCCCATTTATCTGCCACCTGACGACCCATGGTTTCTTCATGACATCTTCCTTATCCTCAAAATCTCCTTTGATTTCCCTTTCCTCACTCCTTCTACCCATATCTTTCCAGAACTCTCATAGAATGCTTTGAAAGCATTTACCTAACAATTGTATTGAGATATATAATTCACATATCATACAATTCACCCCTTTAGAGTGTTAAATTCAATGGAGTTTAATATATAGTTGTTCCTTTGTATCCACGGGGGCATTTGTTCCAGGACCCCTATGGATACCAAACTCCACAGATACTCAAATCCCTTATATAAAATAGTGTAGTATTTGCACATAAGCTACACACATCTTCTGGTATACTTTAAATCATCTCTAGGTTACTTATAACACCTAATACAATGTAAATGCTATGTAAATAGTTGTTATATTGAATTGTTTAGGGCATAATGACAAGAGAAAAAAGTCTGTACATGTTCAGTACAGCTGCAATCATAGACTTAACTACAAAATACACATCAGCAACAAAACATTTTTTTTCTTAAATTTTCGATTCAGTTTGTTGAATCTACAGATGCAGAACCTGCAGATACAGAGGGCCAACTGTACTCAGAGCTCTGAAGCCATCACAACAATCAGTTTTAGGATAGCTTTATCACCTCCAAAAAAGAAACCAGATATCATTAGCAATCACTCCCCATTTTCCCCTCCCCACCTCCTGTCCTAGGCAACCACTGATCTTTCTGTCTCTACAGATTTGTCTATTCTGGACATTTCATATAAATGGGATCATTCAATATGTAGGTTTTTGTGACTAGCTTGAACTTCCAAAAATTTTGCTTGTATTTTTCTTTTGCTTCTCATTTTTATTTCCTTGTTACTAATGTACACATTTTATCTTTCTGCTAGACTTAAGTTCCTTGAAGGCAAAAGTGTGCTGGGAACACTCTCAATGACTAACACCGTCCCATATATATAGTAGGTACTTGATAAAACTATATTGAAAATAAATGTAAGGATGAGTTTTTATCACTGTAACTTCTTTTTTATTATTTTTCCTTTTTAACTTATTGATCTTACTCTTCCCATGTGACTTTTTATTGTGAATCATTTTCTTTCTACATGAAAAGTACACAATAAAGAAAATAATTATAGACCATAATTACTGATTAGAGAAATAAAGAGGTCGTAATACTAGAGAATTAGGGGAAAGAAAGGTCCCAGAATCCCAGATAACCTATATATTAATATAATATATGTATTATATAAGATCGATTTTACCTTTTGTAATGGGAGGAATTTAAGGATATATATATATTATATATATTAACTATATATATATTACCTATATATATTATATATATTACCTATGTAGGTAATATATATAATATATATAGGTAACATATATATAATATATATATTATATATATATTATATATAATATATCTAATATAATCTCCTTTATTCATGGGAGGAATATATATATAGTTTATATATATTATATATATTATATATATTATATATATATTATATATAATATATATAATATATATAATATAATCTCCTTTATTCATGGGAGGAATTTATATATAGTTTATATATATTATATATATTATATCTAATATAATCTCCTTTATTCATGGGAGGAATTCAAGGATATATATTATATATATTAACTATATATATATTACCTATATATATTATATGTATTACCTACATAGGTAATACATATAATATATATAGGTAATATATATATAGTTAATATATATAATATATATATATCCTTAAATTCCTCCCATTAGAAAAGGTAAAATCGATCTTATGAGCATTAATGCTTGGATAATAAAAAATTCATTAAAAGTCTGATTCTAATCTAATAACCACAATCTCATGTGGATTGAAAAAGGGAGTAATATTTAGATAACATTATATTGTTTAAAAGTACAACTCTGTAATCTAAACTGATCACATCACTTCAACCAACTTAAATTCAGCCCCTGATTTCTATAGATAAGGCTCAGGATAGTATATACTTTGTTTTCCTAAAATTATGAAAATTAAATTGTTTTAAATTAAACTGGTGAAGTAAAACATTTTGTCTTTGTTGATAAATTTACTCTTTTAAAATATTTTTTATATTATTTCACTTTATAGCATACCATTAGAAAATCATTTTTTCCATTACACTTGGATGATCATAATAAATTATTCTAGGCAAAAATTCTATCTGTACATTGACTTTTAGTCAAGCTCACCATCATTCCTTTCTCTATGCTATCGGTTTATTTTTGCTTTTGGATTTTTTTCAGAAAGACTAAATACACATTGGTGAACAAATATACATTTCCATAATACTATTATTACTTCACATAAACAAAATAATAAAAGGTGATTCTTAAAGGCAGTGGTCTAATTCCCATTTATATCTCAGTTCTTTATTCTTCCCTAGTACTCCAAAATGTCAAATGAAACATTTAATATGGAATTTCAGCTTAAATGCTCACAAATTAAACAAAGTCAGTGTTTTATTTAAAGTAAGTCACTTTTTCCATTTTAAGAAATGAGATATAGTTAATTTTAAATGTAAAACTTTGTACACTATGCAAATCATATCTGTGTGTCTAAGAAAAATAACAAACTTAATGAGAAATGTTTAAAAAAGTAAGAATTCATTAGTTTAAAGATACATAGGAGCAGCCAAAGATGACAAACACGCATAAAATTCAAAACATAGTGGGAAAGGGAACAGGCACCGAAACACATAAATCAGTGTTTTGAATTCTTTTTCTCTGTAGGTATAATTGTACCTTAGTTTCTTATAATGATTTATTGAGGTAAATATTCTGTATGGTTTAACAGCTACAGCTTCAAAGTGTCAGGCACAGGCTCTCCTTTATTCATGAGGCAGCTGAGTATTGGGATGTGAATTCACTTCTGTATTCTGCGACTTGGCAAAGTTTGTTTTTAAGGTCCTTATAAAGAATTCATGTTGATGCAGTCTATTCAAATGTGAAAAACACTGTGCTATAATGAGTGAAACAGAAAACCTTTACAGTAATTCTGGAGAAAAAAGTAAATAAACTGAAATAAGCCACACAGAATTACTTTCAGCAAAGTAAAGAATGCCCCTGAGTTCATCTCAATCATTTTTTCAGATTTAGGGATGCCTATACATTCCATCATTGGATGGGCTAAACTGGATGATGAATCTAATATCAATACAAAAAGGAAATAGAGAAATAAAATTAAGTCTCAGTTTGTAATATTCACATAAGGAAGTCTTTTGGTTTGCTTTTGACTTGCACATGCTATTGCTCTGAGACCAAGGTATATGCAACAGCAAACAATAATACAAGTTGCACAGTAGATTGTTAAAACTATCATATAGCAACTTTATAGCTTGGAGAGAGGAAATGAGTAAGTACATTAGATTTACCAAGTAAGGTACGTTTCCTTTGAAAGCATCATGCCAATAGAAGTTACACTTGGATATGTAAGGCACAGAGCCCTATCTTGGAACTCATTGATTTTATGCTTGTCTATGCCAAGATTTTCAGTAGGAAATTTAGATATCTTCCAAGAAATACATGTACTTTAGATGTATAAGCTTGTCATAAAATGTAAATTCAACCTGTCTGGTCAGTGGTTCTCTGGTACAGCCATACTCTTATTCATCTACCAGAGTGGTTTTATGATTCCCCACAAGACAGTTTGCCAGTTTGGGGTATAGGTGCCAACTAAAAGTAAATTTTTTAAAAATACATAGTATTAAAATGTACCTACATTTTTTGCAATGGAATTCTCTCATTTCTAGTTAATGCAAATTAGGCTTTCAGATTCTGTTCAACTGAAAGAGTTCTTCACATTAGAGAGATGCCACTAATAAATGGTTTCTACCTTTTCATGATTTTTTCTTTAAAATTACAAGTTACCTAAAATTTTTGCCTGCTAAAATTTAAAGCTACTCATTAAATTATAAACTTCTTAGTTATCTCCATATAACCTAACGCAGCCATGCATGGGGTAGATGATCAGTAAATAAGAACTTAAATGAGATAGTAACTTATTAGTTTAAAATGGCTCTGAATAGTTTTACCAGTTTTCAAATGACATCTCTTTTTACCAGAATAATTTTTTTACCCAAAACACACTAAATAAATACTATAAGACATGATATTTTGATACTATACTCTCAGGTAAAAACATTTACCAATTTATTCAAAATAATAATTTCTAGTCAGAGAATATCATCTGGAAAATTTGCAGTATCTCATGTTTAGATGACCCAAAATGTTCTATATTGCCAAACAAGAATAAAGAGGTAGCATCTTATACAACTCTACAAGTGTGCTATAATTTTATATTAAGTTCATGTGAAGGCAAGATAATCATGAGCCCCTAAAAGGCTGAAAAATTGATGAAGAAAATGGTGCAGAAAGATGAACATACTTTACAAAGAATGAATACCTCTTACTCATTCACCAGCCACCATCCATTAACAATTATTCTTTTACTCCTTTTGCAAGTATAATAAACCTTTATTACTTTACATATTTTTGTTTATGTTTATATGTATAGTTTATGCTCATGTGCATATAGTTTTATTATATGTATATAGTTTATGTATATGTATTTATATTTATTTACTTTCAAATATTATGTTACTTATATAAACTTGTTTTCATTGTTCCTCAAATGATGTATTTTTCTATCTGTGAAAATATTGGGGTATCTTGGATTGAGATAAAATATATAATAATTTTTACTGTTAAAATTAACAAAAACATTTTTTATTATATAGCTTTTCACTGAAGAGCAGAATTTTCAGAAACAAATTAACATCTTTAAGCACGGGATAGGTGTAATCTAAGTTCAAAAGGCTTCGCAGATCTAGAGAAGAAAGGAATTAATATCAGCTGAGCATTCCAAACTTGTCAGGCACTATCCCAGGTAAATACATGTTAATTTATCACAGAGTTCACACTAACCATATGAGAGAAGTATTGTTATTCCCCTTTCTGAAGATGAGAAAACTGATATTTAATGATGTGAAATGAAATGTTCAAGGTCACACACCTTGTAAGTAGTAGAGCCAGAATTCAAATCAAATGTTGCCAAATCCAATGGTCATTTCTCTGTGCTTATCTTAACTTCATTTCTCACCAGCATTCAACACAATCAATAACTTCCTTCTTCTTGAAACACTGTCCTCTTGGCCTCAAAATGCCCTGCTCTCTTGGTTTATCACATCTTCACTAGCCACTACCTCTTGGCCTACACTGTTGAATCTATCTCTTCTACCTGACTTGCAAATTCTAGGTTCCTCAGACTTAGGCCAGAGCTCCCTTAGACTTACTCTTTTCCTGGATTATTTCATCCATTCCCGTGGATTTAAATTGTATCGCATGCTAATGACTCCCAGATATGTATCTCTAGCCCTAACTTACATGAATTTTAGGTTTGAGTATATAATTCTCTCATTTTATTTCTTGACATCACCACCTAAACATCTCAAAAACATTGTAAACTTAATGTGTCCAAAGAAATCAAAAAATGAATGATACTTTTCTACCCAAATCTATCTTCCCCTACCTGAGGAGATAGAAATTGCTCCCACATCTCTCTATGTCCAGCACTACCACCTTAACTCAGGTCCTCAGTATTTCTCACATGGATTATGCAACAGCTTCACTTCTACTCTTGAACCTTCTCTAATCCATTCTCCATACTATATAAGAGTTAGCTTCTTAAAAACACCAACTCAATCACTCTTCTGCAAAAACCCTATAATAGCTTACCATTGCACTTAGGATAAAATCCAAACTCCGTATCATGATGTATAAAACTCTGCCTATATTTCCAATCTCATCTTACCCCATTCTCTCCTCTTTTCGCTACACTCTAATTCACACTTGTCTTCTTTCAATAACTAGAACACACTAAGCTTTTTCCAGCTTCAAGGCCTTTTCAGATGCTGTTCCCTCTACATAAGACATTTCCCCCATTAATTACCTAGCTAGCTCCTTCTCATCCAGTCATTCACTACCTCTAGATGACAGTCCTCAACCATAGTGTCAAGAGGCCCTTATTTGTTTCCTAATGGCACATATATATTTTGTAATTGTTTTATGTATTTGTCTTTTTGTTGTCTACCAAAATAGAACATAAGCTCCATAGAAACTAATTAGTTAACTTCTTTATAGTGCTAATTAATATTTCCAGTGACTGGCACAATATAGCTTTCAAAAAACACTTGCTGAATGAATGCAACAAGATGTGTCTGATTCTAAATTCAATATTCTTTCCATTATAAAGGATCTTGGAAATCGTCTAGTCCAAACCTCTTATTTTACAAATGGAAAAACTGAGATCCAGAAAAAACAGCAATTTTTCTAAGACATATAGTAATAACTGAAAGAACCACAGGCTTTCTGACTTCTGATTCAGACTTTTTCTTACATACCACATTACCTTATGCTGATAAGCCTCCCCCAAAAATATGCCTAAGAATTTTCCACAGTGTCCAAAAATATTAGTAAAAACTTTTACAACCATTAACAACCTCAGTTAATACAAGAAAGAAAAAAAAATTAAAACAGTAGTACATAAAGCATTTGGTTGTCAAAATCTTTTAAATAACTGTTTTTTAATAGAAAATATAGACAAATAGTTTTCTATTTCATATTACATAAATCATTTATTTCACAATATTAACAGAAAACTATATAATATGGATGACACATTTAGAATAAACTTCCTTAGAAAAATCATACTTTGTGCATAAAAATGTACTATGTTTTCCTAATAGCCAGTAACTCTAAAAATCAGACAAAATACAAAATTTATGTAACTTTGAAACTAAACAAGAAACTAAGCAAAGTATCAACATTTAATAATAACCACAGATAAAAGAAGAAATAATCAGATTCAGGAATTCTATTCTGCCTACTTCCATTATCTAATCACTGATCTGCAAAGCATTTAGCTATGTGTCCATTTACTCAGTCCATGAAGCAAGCAAGGCAGCCCGCATTGTCACAACTTCATATTACCTCTAACTTCTTCCACTCCTCCAGATCAACCTACCTTTTGTCACCTGGTAACTGATAGAGGAAACTTTGGTCTAACTTTTCTTTACCAACAACTATTTACTTCCCTCATAAGCACATGATATTCATACTCACTATCTGTCTACTTATATATACATATATTTAAATATCCATAATAAAAAGCTAGGAAAATTAACCTCTGGTATTAATCATTTAGTCCTTAAAAAACAGCCATGTCTCTATCTACCTCCTTCCTCACCTTCTAAAGAATTCCACATAATTTTTCAAAAGTATTAAAAATAATAAAATACAAATTCTCTTCATTTACTTTCAGCATTACACTGTTTATTAGTGCAAATGATAAATATTTCAGCTATATTATAGTTTATATAGGTTTATGTAGGCTATCCCAGTAAATGAGACATTATTTACAACATTGTTCTATGAAAAAAAAATCTACTTCTATGAAACTTTTGTCTGATTTCAACTTTCCTAAAGTTACTATGCTAAACTTTCAAAAGTCGTTCTTAGTCTGTTAGAGCTGTATAACAAAAATTCCATAAACAGAGTGCTTAAACAATAAACGTTTATGTCTTATAGTTCAGGAAGCTGGGAAGTCCAAGACCAAGGTGCTGGCAGATTCCATGTTTGGTGAGAACCCACTTCCTAACTCATACACAGCTGTCCTTTTGCTGCACCTTCAAATGGTGGAAGAGGCAAGGGAGTTCTTGTGGTCTCTTTTAACCTATTTCTCGTTTGCCCCTAGAATACTCACTGGTGGCACTTGTGGCTGTAACATTTACCCTGAGATAACTCACGATTACAGTGCTAACCTTACTCCCAAAGTTTGACATGAAATATCTCGCTTTTATTATTTTTTTATCATTACTCCAGTATATTGATAGTCTTTGGAAACAAATTATATCTTTCTATTTATAGCATTGTGAGTTTTGGGGGGTTTTTTTCCAGCAGAAAAGAAAAGCTTTATTAGAAGGGAAAGTACACTTCCAGACGTGGAAGCAGGCCTGAGCAAGAGAAGCATGGCTTAAAAGGCCACATTGTTTTTAGTAACAGTATTTCCATTTACAAAATACAGTAATTCTCAATGGCTGAAAATGTCAAATTGTAGAAAATGTAGCATTCCTATGCGTGATGTTAAATTAACACTGGCAGCAAGCTGCACTTTTATTTTTCTAAACAGGAAATGGGTTAAAGGGCACTAATCCCATTCATGAGGGTTCTGCCCTTACAACCTTATTATCTTCCAAAGGTCCCACATCCAAATACCATCACACTGGGGATTAATTTTCAACATATGAATTTAGGGACACATAAACCTTCAGTCTATAGCAAAGTTCTTTACATATAATCAGTCATGTTCATTGTTTTTTCCTCATAAAAATTTCACAATTATTATATATACCTTTGTTATTTGCCTACTAGTTTTCTGAATGTTCTGCCTTTAATTTTCGTTGGGTATTTTTAGTCCACCAGATATGTCTCTTGCTGCTGCTCATTAGTATGCAAGTTACCTCAAAATATGCTGAACTTCTATAGGTTTCAAGGCTCTGATTTAAAAGTTGTCATTTACAATCTGGCAAAATAGTCCTGTTGGAAAAGTTTCAAAAAAATAAATTTCAGTAGTAAAGTTCAGAGCTCTTTCTTACTCACTTTCAAAATTCAAAATCCTATAACTCAGACTAACAACCCATTATTAGTATGCATTACAGTGGAATACTCCTAAAAGCAGGAGTAAATAAATCATGTCCACTCTACAAAGCGTGAAACCTTCTCCCATTCTATCATGAAAAGCCCTAAACCTGTGTTGTCCATTGTGCTAGTTAATAGCAACCTGTGGCTTATTGGGCACTGGAAATGTTACTAGTCTTAATTGAAATGTGCTGTAGTATAAAATATACAGTGAATTTTTAAAGACTGAGTATAAATAATGTCAAGTATTTTCATTATCTTTATATTGATTACATATATTGAAATGATACTATTTTGAATGTTAAAATACATTAACATTAATTTTACCTTTAATTTTTTCCCAGTGTGACTACTAGAAAATTTTAAATTATATGACTCGCATTTATGATTTACATTATATTTCTATAGAACAGCACTGGTCTCACTGTGGTAGAGTTCTACTGTACCTAAAATGTTTATTCCTCTTCCTCTTACAAAAAACTAAACTCTCCTCATGATGATGATAATGATCATGATGATCATGATAACAATGATAACAGTGATAACACCTTAAATGTTACCACTTTCAAATATATGACTTCATTTGATTTTTTCAGTCTTCTACTTTGATTTAGTACCTCTCTCCATATCAACTCTAACCATCACTATCTAGGACTCCTGCATTTTTGTAATGCTTTGGTGGGGGAAAAATCTATTTTCCAGAAATGAACAGAAAACAGAACAAAAATATCAGGACATTAATAGATAAAGCTTTTGAGGACATCCAGACTTCTATTGTAAATATTAGTTTTTGATGTTTGTTTTCCCCCAAAGAAAAAGCTTTTGATTAATGTATTGTGATGAATAGCCCAAAGAAACAAGATCCTCAAATGAAAATATATACTTTAAATGAGAATTAAGGGAAAAAAAAAAAAAAAGGAAGGATAGAAACATCATAGGAACAAATAATAAATACTAATCTCCTTTCAGCTCAAAGCAGAAAGTACTACATATTCAAGAACATTATAACATCTAAAGGAGTAATTATTAGAATACTACTTAGCCAAAGGAGTAAAAAAAGAAAATGAAAACAACAGTTCAATGATTTTGAAGTTTTACTTTTTCCCAACCACTATCAGTTCTCCAGGGAAACAGAAATTAGCAAAAAAAAATCCATTGTTCTTTCCTGTATCGAATGATAGGTAGTAAGAAATCTGAGAGTCCTAATCACCAAAGAGTAGTGACATTTTCAAAAATAAGCATTATGAAGCTTAATCAGTACCATATACAATTTTTCTCCTAGGAATGTTCAAATACTTCATATTAGAGATCATTTCATTCCAATAACCACAAAGAAACTGTTAAAATTCTACGATCTGAGCCAGTGGAAGTACAAATTTGCACATGCACTTTGGAAAACTTTCAGACATTATTTTCTACTACTAAGCATATACACAATGGTAATACTCATACACCCATCCATAGGTGAATTCATACAATTGAATATTACACAGAAATAAAATGAACCGACCAGTACTACACAATGACAGTGATGATTCTCACAAATATAACATATGTAAAAGAAGCTAGATATAAAAGAATACGTACTGTATGGTTCTATTTAAATAAGCCCCCAAAAAAGGAGAAATTTATGTTCTTATAAGTCAAGATAGCTATCTTTGGGGAGAAAGAGAAGGTAGTAATTGGGAGGGAAGACTTAAGGGACACTGAAATATTTTCTTTCTTGACCTGGGCAGTGGGTACATAGATATATTCATTTTGTGATAATTAAACGATACACTTATGATTCATGCAGTTTTCTGTAGGTCTATTAAATGTCAATAAAAAGATTTATTCAAAAAATAAAATTCTATAGTCATACTAAAACTTTGTTTTATATTAATTAAATTAAGACATCATTTGGAATTTAGGAATATTTTTGGAATATTCAGAGGAATTAGAGCTTTGGAATAAACAGAATAAACCAGTTTGGCTGAGAGAGTTTAGGTGACTTGGCCAAGATGAAATTAATAACAGCAATAGGACTAAAATTCAGAACTTTCATATTATACTGCAAGACTTTTAAAGTTGTTAATTTAAGTAGAGTGACACTTCATTAGAGAGACTTGGAATTGACTCTACAATTTTGATGTTTTATAACGCTAAAAGGACAAAAACTACAAGTCACTGAATGTCAGTCATTCATTCCTCCATTTCAGTTATAATAAAATAATGAATAAATCATGAAAGAAGGGAGGAAAGTCACACCTGGCATTTTGGTGAGAAACTTTATAAGAATTAGCAATCCATGTCCTTTGAACATGAAGACAGATATAAAACATGTGTTCAACCAAATGCTGTATTAAAAACAGAATAGTCTCAATGCACATTACCTCTTTCTCTTTTATTTTTGTAACATGTTCATAAACATGTTTAGAAGCAACAAAAATCAAGAGGTATTGATTCCTGCTGGAAATGCATCTACTTTTGAGCTACCAGCAATTCATAAAATTCAAGAATAAACCACTTACTCTCTTTGTTTCCTTCAGACTTACAAATATAGCAATTTTTCCTTTTTTTTTCAGGAAGAAGTTGTTATTCTGCCTCATATTTAAAATAGGCTATGGTAGCATCCTTTATGTCTGGGTTCCTACTATTTAATTTTTTTTAACTATTTTGTTTTGGGGGAAAGGAGAGTTCTAAGAAAGCTTTCATAACAGGTTCAAAAGTATAAAAGCCATTTCAAGCTCCAGACATTTGTACCCTTTATTTCTTTGGTCCTTGAAAGGGTTTTTTAAATGTTAACAGGACTGCTTTCCTATACGGATATTCCAGGCTTCATTTCCTTTGTAGTCTTGGGTTCTTCCCTACCCTCAACTCCCTGATAACCTCCATGCCAGCTTCTTTTTTGAAACAAAACAAAAATAAGAAAAAAAAAGATTTCATTCATTATGATGTGCGTACAGGCAGACTTCTAAGATCACATACAGAGTGCCACCCCTTATAATTTAGAGTACTAAAACTTTTTTGCTTTAATTTTTTTCTATATTTGGTGATTCCATATGCCTATTTAACATGCTTTCAATTTTTATTTATTTTTTATGGTGACGTTGGTTAATGAAATTCAATAAGTAACGTGGTTTCATTTTTAAAATGATGTCACCTGCAGTTATTAGAGCTAATATAACTAACAAGAACCTTGTAAATTCCCTCTCCTTAGAAATGCTGAAATACAATCTTCAAAAACTGTCAAAAAGGAGTTCATTTATATACTCTTAAATTTAAAAGGGAGCTTGAATCAATATAGGATACAGTATTATCCTATTTTAAGAAAAAAATAACAAACACAAAAAATAAGTCTGAAACACTGTAGTCCAAGGTCTTAGCAGTAATTATTATTTCTGTATGTAAGATCATAAATTTTTTTAAATTTTCTTCTTGCTTATAACTATATTTCAATTTATTTTAAGTATACATGCATTGTTCATAAGGGAAAATATTACTCCTAGTTTAAATAATAAGTGCTGTTTTATTACTTATCTGTACATCATATGGGTACTTCTTAAAAATTATATGTACTTATATTTAACTATTTATATTACCATTAATAAGTAGATAAAAAGTCTAAAGTATAACTTCCGAAATGGTTAAATCATGACTCTCATGTAAATATTTTTTAAAATAAGTCAAAATATTATATCAGAGATTTTATTTAACTTATTCATTAATGAGGAAACCAGTAAGAAGTAAAAACCAATTCATAATAGTATTTAACATACAGAGATTTATATTCTCCACTTGACAAAATCCATTTGTATTACCAAGAATAAGAATCATTGCATTGTTATAGGCAAAAAACATTTCATTGTTTTCAGTTTTCTACAATTTAACCTTTATCCAGAGTTGTAAAATAGCCAAAACAAAGATAATCAAAAGTGCACACTCATTTAGAATCAGATAAATCCTGCAGGGTCCCTAGACATTCAGCATTTCCTTAAAATGAAACCCGGTAATCACTTTTGTCCATTTCCAAGTTTTTGATAAATTTTTTTGATATATTTTACTAATTAGTAAACTGAACTAACACTGTCTCAGTTAAAATTTAAGTTCCTCGAATACAGAAAACATAGTGTCTTTTTCTTATGTACCCCCTCAAAATGTTGTTTTGTAAAGTGTTCTGAACTTAATATATCACAGGTACATCACAAAATATTTGAGGTAGTACAAACATTAGAAACTTGACCAGTTTAAATGATGGAACATTAGTAAATTATAAAACATTATGAAATACTGTTATACGAAACAGGAAAAGCTGCATAATAAATTATGAGTAATTTATATGTATGTAATATAAATCACAATTACAAACAAAAATGTCCATAAAGAAACAAGCTATCAAACAAAGCATGATCAACTCTCAGTTTTTCCATAAGTAACTGTTTTAAAGTTGAGAAATTTTTAAAGGAGAAAAATCTTAAAACTGAGAAAATTCCCTCTACTGAACTAAATTCTCCTCTCATCTAAGAAATGATTACCATCATTTGAATTCTACAATGGAACAACTAAATCCAAATCATAGAAGCATAGCTTGATGAAGAAACTGAGGCCCAAAGAATTTCTATGACTCTCCAAGATCACGAAATTACTTAGATATTCAACAATACTTGTTAGTGTAAAAATTATAATTCACGATAGTTTCATGTTACATAAAACTGGATTATAAACATAAAAGTATTATAAGCAGTACTGGACACAGTAGCAAGTGAATTAATTACTAGATACAAGCACATTAAGAGAATCCTCAATGTTTAGATTATTTTCTTGAAAGAGAATAATTTTTTCTTGGAACTAAGCATCCCAAACTTGCAGGAAATAGATTATTCCCAAATTTTCACTAAATAAACAGCAGGTACACCTTGTGTGAATTAACTCTACATGTAGCAGCATAACATAGTGATTAAGAGCATAAATACTAAAGCCAAACCAGGCCATGAGCACCACTATTTTTAGATATGTAATCTTGGGCTAGGTACTTAACCTTTATATGCCTGAATTTCCTTGAGCAATTTTTAAAATCTGTACATGCCTCAATTTCCTCATCTGTAAAATGAGATAATAATAGGGCATACCTGTGTGAAGATTATACAAAATAACATATGTAAAACACTTAAAAGGCTGGGCACAAAGTAAGCATGTTTGTCAAATCAGTGCTTCTAAAAATGCAGTCCTCAAACCAGCAGCAGCATCTGGAAAGTTCTTAAGAAATGTAAAATTTCTGACCCACCACAGTCTTACTGAATCAGAAACTCTGGGGTAAGACCTACCACTACAAGCTTTCACAAAAAATCTTCCAGGTGATTCTGACGTGCACTAAAGTTTGGGAGCTATTGGTGCAAATTAGTAAGATTTTATCTTTTTCTCTCAAGACTTAAATATAGCCATTAGTATACTTAATGTTTCCACACCTTATCTTTTGTCACAAAACTACTCAAAGATTAGGTTTCTAAACTGAGGGTAATTTCATATCCACTGGGATAATTATAACCAAAAAGACAGATAATAATGAGTGTTGGCCAGAATATGGAAAAATTGGCCCCTTCATACATTGTTGGTAAGAATGTAAAACGGTGTAGCCACTTTGGAAAAGTCTGACAGTTCCTCAAAGAGTTACCTATAATCACATGACCTACCAATTCCACTCCTAGACATATACCCAGGAGAACTGGAAACATGTTCACACAAAAACGTGTACACAAATGTTCATAGCAGCATTAGTCATAACAGCCCCAAAGTAGAAACAACCTAAATGCCCATGAAGTGGTGAATGAATAAACAAAATGTGGTGTATCCATACAATATAATCTTATTCAGCCACAAAAAGGAATAAAGTACTAATACATGCTACAATATGGATGAACCTGGAAAACATTATGCTAAGCAAAAGAAGCCAATCACAAAAGATCACATATTGTATGATTCCATTTATATGAAATGGCTAGAATAAGCAAATCTATAGGGACAGAAAACAGATCAGGGGCTGTCTAGGGCTGGGCAAGTGGAGGAAAATAGGGAGTGACTGCTGATTGGATACTGGGTTTCTTTTTGGGGTGATAGAAATGCTATAAAATTGATTGTGGTGATGGCTGCACAACTCTATATTAAAAACAATTTTATTGTGCACTTTAAATAGGTGAATTATGTGGTACATGAATTACAGCTCGATAAAGATGTTGTTTACAAAGCCTGAAGGCATATGTCAAAATATTGATGAAAAATATACATAATATAAAAATTGATACAATAACAATAACCCATACCTAAACTCTAAATTATATTATCCTGGGAGTGAAGGAGAGAAAAACAGCAAAAGTAAAGGTGCCAAATTCTTCACACATATAGGGTCACAAGACACTGAGGTACTGTTTTACTCTTAATTGGAATAAAAAGTAAAATGTAACCACTAATAGTATTAAAACTAAATGTGCATCCTCCAAATCACTAGAAAGATTGGAAGGTATTATATTTAGATGTTAACTATGGTTACCTCAAAACTATGACAGTATAAATGACTTTTATTTCTTCTTTATATTTTATTTTCTACATTTTCTACAAAGGGTTTGTTTCATCTTTATGTGAGTCTGTTTATCTTTGTGACCAACTTTTTAAAAATCCAATTTATTTATTCATTTATTGTTAATTTTTAATAGGTCAATATAGTAAGATAATTTAAAATTCAAAAGATACAAAAAGTTTGGTGAAAAGTCACCTTGCTACCAGTGTACCTCAGCCCCTTGGCCACCATCACCCCAAGGCTGGAGTCTACAAACATTATCAGTTTTTTGGGTATCTTTGTGGAAATATTTTATGCATACAAATTGATTCTCTTCTATATTTTTAATACAAATACAGTATACAATATACACTGTTCCCCACTTTGCTTTTTTTATTCAACAATATATCTTAGAGACTGTCTCAGATAAGAGCTTCCTCTTTTTTTTTTCTTTTTTACTTTTCTTTCTTTTTTTTTTAGGCAGGCAACCCTTGGTTGATCTCACAGATTGCAAGGACCTTGGTAGTTTACAATCCCTTATTTTTTTTTTTTTTTTTTTTACACCTATAGCACCTGGTCTTCCTAGGTGGTCTCCCATCCAAGTACTAACCAGGCCCAACCCTGCTTAGCTTCCCAGATCAGACGGGATTGAGCTTGTTCAGGGTGGCATGGCTGTAGACTTCCTCTTTCTTTTTAATGGGTATATGGTAGTCCGCTGTATACATTTACCATAATTTATTTAGCTTGCCTCATATTGACATATTACTTTTATAATTGGCAAGAACAACAAAGTAATTTTGGAGAAAAAAACTAGAACGTTCTAATTCTAATTTTCCCTAAAAAAAAATGGATATCACCCATTCATTTAAACTCATAATTTCTCTTTGACAATTATTGGAATATTGCTGCTTTAACTATATATAGACCTTATGACCAGAAGATATGCATCAATAATTTTACTGAAGCAATTTTATAAGAAAATGCATTCTCATCTCCTTTTTCATTCTTCTTTTGAGTGTCTAGATATGTATAAAACCACATCAATATTTATGACACCACATTGTAAATTATAGTAGTACAATGGCAATTCTACATGTCCAACAGAGTGGGAATTCATCTCATCATCATCAACCATCATCCACCACAAACATTTATTTTTTTATACCTTACCTTCAGGATTCTATATTAGGCCCTACAATTCCCTTTATAATAAGCCTTTAAAATTAGCTTCGAGGTAAATTTCATCTCTTAGTCTCCCACAGTTGAACAATGTATTCTTTATTTTCTCCTTGGCTTCAATGATATTTCTTTACTTTCCTCATTCTACTTCCATATCTTTTAATCTCAGGTTCTTCTTCCTCATTCTATCCTTAAATGTTCCCCCTCCCCAAGTATGTCTCTTTTACATGCCCAACCAAGCTGTAAACTCCTCGAGGTAAGGGACTATACATGATCTATTCTGGTTTTCTTCAAATTTAGCACACTGCCTAACACATACTAAGCACCCTGTAAAAATGTTGAACTATATTGTCACTAGAAAGTGTATGGGTTTTTGAGCTGTACAGACTTAAGGAATGAATCCCAGCTTAGCCACTCACTTATTAGCTATATGATTATGGGCAAGTATTTAACTTTTCTTAAGCTTCATTATCTATAAAATTTCTTGTAAATTACTGTGAAGTTTTGAGATTAATTATAAAAAGCACCTAGCAAAGTGTATGGTGCATAGTGAATATTAAATAATATTTATAATTATGGCTCCAGGAATTTTTTTTTAGTCTCAGTAGCAGGTTTTTTGTACAGAACATACTTATCAGAGTTTTTATTTCTTCTTTAGTTTTGTTAATTATGCTCAGTTATGACTACCCTCAGTTGAGGGAATATTAATATATGCACTCAACAAACATTTATGAACACCTACTACATATGCTAAGCACTGGGTATATAAAAAAATGAAGAGAGCATGGTCTCTATTCTCAAGAAGGTATTCCAAAGTTCTATTAGCAACACAGTCTCCTCTCCCTTATTATTCAAGAAAGGACATTGCTGAGTTTCTGGACTTTATATGAGATACCACTGTTACATCATATAATTTCATACTTCTTATATTAATTCACAAAAACTTGTTAACTACTCCATGACCAGCATTGTGCTAGAAGGTACAGAAAGAAGAAATAATGATGCAACAGTCCGAATTCGGAAGAAGAAATTTCAGAGTTACACCTGGTAGAGTAGCTTCTTGTTTTGTAATAACAACAGTATTACCCAGTTTCTATGCCATATATGCATTTCTATTACACTGTATAATTTCATCCTCACGTATAGATACGAAACCAGGTAAAATCTGATGATATAATCAGTCTTTATTATCTCTTATATTACCTTTGGGGTTGTGATCTTGTTTTGTAACTTGAAGATTTAGCCATACAGGTGCCAACAATTCTGGTGAAGAAATAAAAAACAGGTTGCTAGCTCATTAAGCTTTTCTAGACTTTTACTAAAGTTAAAACTATTCAATAACTACTAGCTGATTGATCTTTTATTTCAGAATTCTTTTAGCAGTCTAAATTACCTATTCAGGCAACTCATTTGTTTACTGGTAATAAAGCTTAGAGTTCTAAACTATATATTAATAGTCTGTCAAGCCCTTTGGAGGCAAAATGTAGTTTATCCTAGAAAAGTCTGTAACTTAACTGTTTTCATTGTAATTATATAACCTTTGTAGAATCCTATTTAGTAGGCAACATATATTAATTCATAGTAAAGAGCAAGCAACCATTTCCAAAAAATACTTTTTCCCTCTCATGGATTTACCCTTCTCCTCGATTTGTGGTTTATTCTTACTATAGAACTACTTGAGTAAGGTGACCTTATTTGGTTATAAAATATGACCCTACCCTATTTTTTTTTTCATATTATCCTAATTGGTATTGTTATTCCTTTGCTTCCAAAATACAGGAGCAGAATTTGGATATATGACTGCATAAAAAGCTATCTTCCACTGGTCACGGTTCATAAATGTCTCAGTAACTGAACTCCAGGAAAGAAATACTATTTCTACACAGGCAGCCAAACTAGAGTAATTGCTGAGTTCAGAAGCCAATAGTTGAGCAGTTTCACAGGCTGCTTTCAGTACCAAAATGCACACTAGATCTGTACTGTCATTCCACTTACTGATTTTTGTTTTTAAAAAAAATCATATTTTTGACCAAGGTCCGAAAGCTTCCCAGTAAGGACAAGGATCCTGACAAGAATGCTAGGGTTGAAGGAAGCCAGGTTCAGGCCTGGTTAAAAATTCAGACACCTCGATAGTGCATCAATAAATCTTCAGTATCCAAATCGTACCTTTAGATACAACGCTGAGTAGATTAGCGGTTGCTGGGAAGATGGAGGAATAGGGAAGGACTGCTTGGAACTAGATAGTGGTGATGGTTGCACACTGTAAATGTACTAAATGCCAATTAATTATACACTTTAAAATGGTTATGTTATGTGAATTGCACCTCAGTTTAAAAAATATATTTTGTCTACGGCCAAGCTACCCTGAACAAGCCCAAACCTGTCTGACCTCGGAAGCTAAGCAGGGTTCTGCCTGGTTAGTACTTGGATGGGAGACCACCTAGGAAGACCAGGTGACTTGTTAAAAAAAAAAAAAAGGGGATTATAAACTGACAAGGTCCTTGCAATCTGTGAGGACAACCAAGGATGGCTTTATGTGGGAGAGGGACTTCACTTGGTAAAGGCCCCCAAAATATAATGCCTGCGCACCAGCAGGGAAGTCGCATGTCACTCCCACTTCACACAAAGCTCTATGGAAAGCTTACAAGGTTTCCTCAGGTGGACCCTAGTTTCAATAACAGCCAATTAACCAGCACTTTTACAACATATTGAATTCATTTCGGTGAGAATGAGAAAGCAGCAAACTATTCATCAGAATCTTCTAGAAAGTTGCACCCAGGGGTCATCTAGAAATCCCTACGAGCAATAGAGAACACCAGGGTGGAAACAGAAGAAGCCATTTTTTTTTTCCAAGGTTTTTTGTCTTGGGAGGTTATTCGTGAGGATTCAAACCTCAAACATTGCATTTAAAACTAGGTGCTTAACTATGACGGACACATATGCCAATGTGTAGTATCTCACAGTGAAAAGCGAAAACCCAGTCTAAGCCTCTTTCTGTGGCGACGAAGCTTTGCTACAACGCTCACCGCCATACCCACCCGCGGGAACGTTCCCTTCACCAGCCGAAGAAGGAGGGGCCTCAGAGGACACTCCCGCCACACAGTGCGAGCTGCGCCGCTGTGCTTCCTGGGAATTGTAGTTCTAGTCACTAGTCTTCTCTCTTATTAAGGCCAGTATGGAGTGAGCCAGAAAACTACAACTCCCAGAGTGCTCCGGAGTCGCGAGCGGCCGCGGCGTGACGACTGTGGCAGAGAAGACCCGAGGGGCTCTGCGTTCTGGAAGTGGCGCTGCTTGGTCGGGTGGCAGATCGCAGGTTGCTGGTGCCGCGGCTAAGGAGAACGGCGAGTCGGTTCGGCATTTGCGGTCGGGTCCCCGCAACGATGAGTGCTGCCAGGGAGTCCCATCCGCACGGGGTGAAGCGTTCAGCCTCCCCAGACGACGATGTAAATAACAATGGCGGAGTGGATGAGGGTTGAGGCCTACTAAATGTTGGGGTAGGCCGGGAAGGGTGGATGTAGGAGGAAGCGCCTAAGGTGGCCTGAAAAGCGGGGCGGGTGCGAAGGATGGGGACTCAGAGGAATAGGAAATGTCTTCCTTTCTTAATTGGGGTCAAAAGGTCTGAGGAGGTCCACACGGTAGTAAGAGCCAGAGACTTGCGTAGGGAGGAGAATCGAAGAAGGAAATCCTGAATGGTCGAGAAGTGAAAGAGCGTAGTCTAGGGATCATCTTTGCCTCTAGGGGCTGATGAAGCCTCTTAGTCGGGCCCTTCTACTAAGGATAGAGACGGCAAGACCCTCCCTGTTTTAGGCTTAAAATGCTCTTGTGACAGTGTCAAGATGTTCGCGCAATTTGGGTAGATTTTTGGCCGGAATTATTTTTTGCAGTATACTGTTAAGAATCAAACTTAACTGTTACTGTTAGAGTAAACCCAGAACAGTATTGAACGAAAAATTTGTTCCAGGGAGTAATGTGGTACTGGCGCAAGGTCTTAGACTTTGAGACGTGGAAGTCGGTTTTGATGTCAAGTACCTCCCTCCCCTTATCCCCCTTCTCCTTCGCCTCTCCCTCATTCCCTTCTCCTTCCCCCACCTTGTCAGTTTAAATAGGAAAACATTCCTTAAAGTAATGCATTAAATACGTATTGCTATGCCAGGTGTTGGGAATTCAAGGTGAATAAATATATGCTTATCCTAGGCCTTTTTGTATATTTGTCCTAGCTCCTAGCGCATCGTCATGGAGACCGCAGTAATCAGTAAATGTAAAACTAGGTGGTTAAATGCATTAGGAACGTTGGTGGGGGAAATTTGGGGGAGAGGAACCTGGAAAGGTCATTTTCCAGGATGGTAAAGGGACAACATCTAGTTTTATTTCTGTTGTTGTTTAAAGTACTATTAGCTTCTGAATGTGTGGAGTTCTTTATTTTCTATAGTGTAGGTCAGTGCCTTTCATAATATCTTTGTGAACCCTAAAAGGCTAACTGAATACTACTAGTGCATCAATTGTAGCAAATGAAATGATGTTAAGACCCACCCTGCTTTGAGTGAGTAGTGGGATTAGGTCCAGAATAGTAAAGCACTTGAAGGAGATTGATTTTAGCTTTGCAGAAAGATAGGTAATCAGTAAAGATCTGAGGATAAATAGTTGTTGTGTAGCGAGATTTATTCATACCCTCTGTACCTCCCTACAACTGGTTTTTAGATCTTGTTAAAGTAGTAATCCAGTACTTCTCAGGAATTTAGGCTTTTGAGTAACCTGGGTCCCATTTTAAAAGCTTTTACATTGTTTTCTTCCTGATATTTAACTGTGACTTGATTGCTAGAATGTTAGGCACCTGTTTTGCTAGAGTCGGAGAAGTAATCTTTTAACTTTTAACTTGACAGAAAAGTAAATCTCTACAGTTTAAACTAGATGAGGACCTTCAAGACCTTGTCCTATAAATATTATCTTGGAAGGAGATGGTTATAGCTGCAAATCAGATCAGAACCTAGAACCTTCACACACTATCTAAAATTATGTTGCTGATTTTATAGTGCAGTATAGTAATGTATCCCTTGATAGTGATTTTTTAAATATCCTTTCATATGAATTTTATTTTTGCTGGTAATTAGGAGTTTACTTGTCTTTAAAATATACATCTAAATTGTAGACAATCCAATAACATGTAGTCAGCAGTTTCTGATGAACGTCTGCTGCATGTAAAAGACAAAGTTTTCTCTCTCCACTGACCTCACATGTTAAATGGAGGTAACAAAACATTTTCTAAAGATATTAAAAGTAGATATTAAATCACGGAATCCAACTCTAGGAAAAAGCTGACAGTATTTTACATAAATTCTAAGACAACTATGATGTATATTGGAAATAAATTGATTGCAGTTCTATAGTAAAGGGTTTAAGGATGATAACAACTTAAAAATGGTTTCATTGGTTTGATTAGAGTGGAGAAATAAAAGTTATCTCTCTTAAGGGAAGGAGTGGGGAGGTTAATTTTAGTGACTGGTGGAGAACCTCTAAGAATGTATCCATGTGCATTTCAGAATGCAGCACTTGGACAAGGTACTTGCTGTTGAATGCTAAGGTCTTTAAAAGGAAAAGCCAGAAGGACTTCATGATTGAAAAAGACATCAGGGTTATAAATTGTAAATCATAGGGTTAGTTATGTAAAGACATGACATTTGCTCTTTTAATAAAGAGTTTGAGAAAGTTTTGGTTTTTAGGGAATTGTTTTAGTTTTATATATTTTTATAACTGTAGTTCATAAACTACTTTCATATATTCTTTGATCATGTACAGTATGATGTAGAAAGAGCAGAAGACTTAAGGCCAGAGGATAGAAGCAAGTCTCTTGGCCTCTTTGTCTCAGTGTCTTTATTTATTGAATGGACTTTTGAGAGAATGTCAGTGAAGAGTGGTTTGTAAGTTATAAAACACTATGCAATTTTTAGATGTTGTTATTAAGATAGTCTTTTAAAGAAGCGTCTCTATGTCGATAAGTAATTAAAACTAAGAAGTTAAATGACAGGTCCAGGCTCTCAGAGAGCAAGTAACTTAGTAGGAATCAGAACTTAAGCTTCACTAGTACTTTAAATTTTATTAACTGTACTGAGCCAGAAATAAGTAAGAACTATCTGGTCTATGAAAAGATAGGAGCTGTCACATGGAAAAGTAGAAATTTGGAGCTTAGGTAGCCAAAATCATGAGAACATATAAGTCCTCACCAATAGGAATTTAGAAGGGCTATAAGTGGGTGTCCAATGTGGTACAAGGACTTTTAACTCTCATATGCTCAGAAGTGGTCATCATTGTTTCTGTAAACATTCTGTTAGTTTTTTATAAATTTCAGAAGTAAGAATAAAGGGATTGTGAAAAACAGCTTCATTAGAAATTTGAATATGAGTTTAACCATAGCAAACCAAATTTCTGTCCCACATTTTCAGGATATATATACTCTAAATGATGAGCATCCTTTGAATACAGCAGACTGTTTATCAGTTGTCATGTATGAAACAAACATATAATTTCAGATTTCAAATCTATATCTAATAGATTTTAGCTTTATTTTGAAATTATTCTAGTTTTTGCATTTGCATCATCAAAATATATCTGTAGAATATTTTGAAACCTTTGATTGCTCCTCATTTTGTGTTGAAAAGGGGGTTGACTTCTTTGCTCCATAATTGTAAAACGTTTTCATTTTTAGATTTTAGATTTCATTTCATTTTTAGATTATAAACTCAATTAGAATGATCAATTCAATGAATGTTTTCATTTCTACATTCTTTGTAGTCACATTTGTATACACATCCGCCTTCATCATTTGTCCACTTAAAAACCATATCAAGTAAGTTTTGGTGTACAAATGTCATAAAACATGAAATAGTCACACATCTTTTTAGAAAAACCAGAGTGTTCAGACTCTTATTGCCAAATATTGCAAGATGAAGTCCTTCCTGTTGAGTGACTCTTTAGAGTATCATATTTCTTTTTTGCTTCCCCCACCCCTTCTCTCATTGATTCCTGGAGAAAAGTTATCTAGAATTTCATGCAAAGATGCATAGTCTAAGATTTTTGCATATACAATTAATTGTACCATCATCATTAGTTTAGGGTAAACTCCCTGTCATTTTGCATTCACCTACTTATTCAGAAATGCCTTCTGTCAGTTTTCAATTTTTTACCCACCTGCCAATATGGGTAGAAATGAAAACTTCTGAATTATCAACTATGTCCAAGGAAAGCTAGGAGCAAGCAACAGAGGGGTGAGGTCTTGAAAAATGATGTAATACTTTAGACAGCATGATAAGAAAAGTCTTCTACCATTTTTCTATTATTATTAGTCATTTTTAACATAGTTGGAAATGATCAATTGTAATGAAATAATGCTTACATTTTTTGGAAGATGTATGGAATAATATGAAGTTGTTATTGCATTTGTTTCAAGGTGTAGGGATAAATAACATTAGGATTTCATAATTCTGAGGTTTATAAAAGGATTCAATATTTGATATTGATTTGACCCATTTGATAATTTTAAGATAGAATGAGTTTTATTCTGTACATTTAAAAAATAAGTAAATTTTCTTTTTGTTCTTTGGAAGACTTCTAAGAAAGAATGAAAGTCATAACATAGCCTTACAAAAATTAGAAGAGCTCAAAAAGGAAGAAAAAAAGCTAAATTTAGGCCCAATAGACTGATGTTATACTGTCCTTTAGAATATCACTAAAGCCAGAGTTTTTAACTTCAGCTATCAACTGTGGCCGCCTTCTGGGTTCACAGTACTAGGTGCTCTAGGGCTCTGGGGCAGTAGGTCTCAATGTGTGATCCCCCACATCAATAGCATCACTTAGGAATTTGGTAGAAATGAAATCCACAAGCCCCACCTCAGACCTACTGAATCTGAAACAGCAGTCTGTTCTAACAAGGCCTCCAGGTGATTCTGATAGAAGCAAACTTGAGAACTAGGGCTCTGGCTGCAAAAGAACTAAAAGATTCCACCTTGAAGTAACAGAAGGAGTGCAGATACTCTTCTCCTTAAAATGAGGTTACATCCTGATAAATCCATTGTAAGTTGAAAATGTAAATCAAAAATGCAAACCTAACATACCGAACATCATAGGTTAGCCTGGCCAGTTTCTACTGAATAGGCGTCACCTTTGCATCATCATAAAGTCAAAAAATCTTTGCGTTGAACCATCATAGGTTGGAGACTGGCTGTATATTGTAATTCAAATATGATGTATATGCTTAACTTTCTAAGCAAGAATGAGCCCTGTTTATAGTTAAAACTGTCAGGGAAAAAAAACAATTTACTGATAGACTAAGTTTTTTAATATTATTATGCAAAAAAATTAATTGACTAATTTCTTTTCCAGCTTGGATCTAGCAATTGGGAGGCAGCAGACTTAGGTAATGAAGAAAGAAAACAAAAGTTCTTGAGACTTATGGGCGCAGGAAAGGTAAGCATCAAGATAGTATGCATTTTTATCTTCTGGGAAAATAATATCCCTTTTTGTGTAAACGAGAAGAGCCAAATACACTTGGATCTCATTTTCCTGTTCCACATGATTACTTTAGGCTTTGGGAAATATAGCTAACCTGAGCACTTAAAATTTATACTGTTTCTTAGGATTCTCATTGCCTCTGGGCAGTAAGGTTTAGAGACTATATAGAGAAAAAACTTGGTTTGAGGAGACTCCTATGGAAGAAAGATATTAAAGATTATGATTTGCCATTTGTTTGCCTGATGATTCGATACAGGATATTTCTGGGTAGACCAATTGTTAGGTCTTTCATATTTTATATCTTCTTCTAGCCCTTGAAGTAGGAGCTCAGGGAATAGTCTTTATCAAAATTCTAATTTTTAAAATGTTCAATATATTTTGAGAAATCCCTTTCAGTTTGATCAACATAATAGAAGATACAAAATACAGGTGCCAGGAAAACATCACCTATTGGAAAAAACTCTTTTTGTTCCTAGCAATTCATTTTTATATGAAAATACAGTGATCTCTAGATAATTATTTTTTGTAAGCAAGTAAATTTATTTTCCTAACATTGTCCCAGTGGTCTTCCTACAAATTTAATGTGAAAGAAATAGGAAAACTTTTTTCTCTGTTAAGATCCTTAAAATGAAATTCTGCTTTTTGTTTTTTGTTATTCACATGGGATTGTATTTGCACTGTAGTAGGTCCTGGGGATGGGGGGCAGTTACATATCAATAACATGTTTGGAGCCATCATGTAATGGAAGAAACCAGATAATAACAATATGAGATTATAATTGCTCTGAAAGAGCTATGCACATAGTGCTGTGGAATCAACAGACAAGGATAGCTAACTGTGGCTTAGCTGAACAAGAAATCTTCCCATAGAAAGAATTGATCTGAATCTGAAAGGATGAGGAGTTAGCTAAACTACAACAGTGAGGTTGTGTAGTGGGTAGGGAGAGATCATAAAAAAACAGTAAGACCTATACAAAGGAAGCATTTGTATAATATCTTGTTAATCCAGAGTTCCCATAATTTGAACGTAGCCTAAGGTTTGTCTTGGTTCATGCAAATAAAAGATTTGCTAAGGATATATAAAGTAAGTAATAGTTTAGCGATATGCTCAACCTAGTGGAATGAAAACTCTTTAGGAAGAATACCCAAATATAAAATGTATGAAATTTAGCCATAAATAGTCAATTATATCTCAGTAAAACTTGGAGAGGAGAACAAATTGAACAATTAAAAAAGAAATATGGCTACTAGTAAATTGGCTGTTTAGCATACCTCAGATTCTGTTTTGCAGCCACAAAGTATATTCCTAATCCTAGCCAGCTACCATGAGTGTTTTATTTGTCACAGAACTAGCTGGAAAGGTATGAATAGGCAGATAGTACTATCATCCTAGAATAACTCGATGTCATTATATATTCAGATCCCATTAATGAGACTGCAATGGAAAGAAGCAGCATGTCGAATCATTGATTTGCTTATGTGTTAATGGCATGTAAGGCAATAAGCATTAATCTTGAAGCTTTCAGTAGTATCTTTGGGTATAGACAATGTGTCTCATCCTTGCACGATAGGAAGATTTGTTTTACTATAGAAGATTTACTATATCTTCACAAATGATTAAGATTGCTCTGCAAAGTCACTCTGTTTTAGTGAACAATTTCTTTGCCTTATGAAACAAATGTGGACCATAAAGAGTGGATTGGAACTGATAAATTGAGAGTGATTATGTATCCAGATCAGTTGGTAACTTCGAATCAGATTTATTTCTATATTTTATAGAATTAGATTGTTTCAAATTGTATTTTTGACAGTTTGAGATTGGGTGTTTATTTGTAGTCAGAATAAAGAGCTAACTATTTGTGATGTGTTGTAAATAGTAATGACTGTTTTCATTTATATTAAAGATCTATCATTTAGTTCATTATAAATCTATTTTATTTTTATCTTATAAAATAATCTCATTTGCTTTGTCTCCATGAAATATGCCTGAGGCATCAGAAAGAGAAGATGGAAAAATTAGAACTCATTTCATTGGCCTTTTAGGAAAGAAAATGTTTAGATCACTACATTTTCTAGTTATCCTTCTCATTTAAAATTCCAACTTGAGAGGTGGCTCCATAGTGTAGTGGTTCACACATTTGCTTTACACGCAGAAGGTCCTGGGTTCACTCCCCATGTTGAGCCACAGACTGTACCCCGGGAGCCCCAGGCCCCAGGGACACTCCATTAGCATGTGGGAGGAGACTCCCCACCTTCAGAGATCTAGTTCTTAAGGGGAAATGCAACATCCATAGGTCAGGGATGGAAGGGGGGGTGGGAGAGACTTAAGGGGAGGGAGAAATAAATAAAAAATAATAAAAATAAAAAATCCAACTTGATCTCTCTACGTACTCTCTACTGTTCTGTTTATTTGTGTATTAATGGCATTTACTACCTTCTAAGATACTATAATTACTGATTTCATTTCCCCTTCCTGTACCTACCCTTGCTAGAATGTAAGTTCAATAAAAGTAAGGATCTTAATGTAATCTTTTTTCTGCAATATATCCCAGAAGCCTGGAATAGTGTCGGGCACAGAGTAGACACCAAGTAATTATGTTAAATTAGTAGTCTCGAATTCTAACACATTTTCTGCCTTATAGAAAGAACATACTGGCCGTCTTGTTATAGGAGATCACAAATCAACATCTCACTTCCGAACAGGTAAGAAACTAAAATATAATTAAAGTGGGGGTGCTAAATTTGAAATATGAAGTATTTGTACATATTTCAGGATATTCTAACTTCTGTGTATAATTATGTTGATAATTAAAATAATAGAATCAGAAATGTACATAGTATATATAAACATGTTACATATATCGTGTGTGACATGTATATGTAACAATTAGTATGTATTTCGATTTTTAAAAGATTTGAAAGTATACATCAGTATGATATTCTAACCATGAAACTAACCCTTTTCTGTCTTCAATTTTACTGATTCACAACATATATTTTAATTGTAGGGAGATTTTATGCCAAATCTTGACAACTATAGTATGGAATTTATATTTTTTATTTTATAAGTTATTTAACATATGATATAGTTGGCATGTTATACTAGTTTATAATTTATATACTAAGTTTTGCTCTGAAATTTTTGAAGACTATAAACTCATTGCAAAACCTGAAGAAGTTAATTTTTTTAAAATTTGAGTGCGAAAATTTTTTAAAAAGAACTGAAAATGAATTTGGATTTGGATTTGAATTCAGTTTGCTGAAAAGTGAAGTTTTCTCCTATGTAAAACTGACCCTAATCTTGGACCTTAATAACAATAGGGCATAATGACCTTGGTATATTTATATTTAGCAAAACTTTTAATTAAATTATTTAAATCAACTTTGTACTGATCTAGAATATGTAGCACATTTTGCAAATTGATAGGTCTTTTATGCTGGTGTTAATTTCAAATTGAATTGCATTGCTACAAAAGACTAAAAGTCAGCGTTGCAGAATGGAAATATATTTAACTGCTGCATTTATTCTTTTAAAACTAGGGCTTTATGAATAAAAATAATGCAAAGCACCAACATGTCTAATTAAAATGTGAAATCCCTCTTGTATTACAAATTAGAATGTCGTGCAGACAGCTCTGATTGTATTGTAATGTCTAGTTCTTGCGCTGTTAGGTTCATCGGGTAGTTTAGTTTTCTGCTTCATAACTAAAAAACAACAGTATACGTAAAAAATATATAGCAAATGTTGCGTGATAAAATAAGTTTATGTTACTTCAATAAACTGATATGCAAAGAAAGGCATAAAGGAGAACCATTGTAAGGTTATTTAACCATTCTCTGTCAGAATTGCATGTCTTTTCATTATTTCTGTTCAAAGACAGAAGCTTTTGTTTGTAGAATTTTTTATGTGACTAGAAGAAAATTTTCAGGAGAGCAGTTAGATTATAAATAAGCTAAAACATAATGCCCAGGGTTCTTAGTAATTTATATTTACAATACGTGAACTTCAGGCTCTTCTTTCTGAGACTATTAATCACAGTTAGAGAAATCAACCCTTGAATATTAGCATCTGTATTATGGGTTTTTTTGTGTAATCAAATATTTTTATTAATTTGACTGAAATATAACCAAAGTACACTGGACATGCAGGGGAAGAAGACAAGAAAATTAATGAAGAACTGGAGTCTCAGTATCAGCAAAGTATGGACAGTAAATTGTCAGGAAGATATCGACGACATTGTGGACTTGGCTTCAGTGAGGTAGTAATGAATGTATTTTCACTAAATGGGAAGATACTCAATTTCCAATTTGATAGCATTTATTTCTGTTAGATTACTGTAGCAATCAAGAGAGCTCTCTGATACCAGTTAAATGTAAATTCTGTATAGATAATCACATCTTTTTTTTTTTTTCTCCCCCCCTCCCCCATTATAGTTGCCATGAAATATTAGTTTCAGGTATACAGCTTATGTGATTAGACGGTTATATACCTTATGAAGTGATCACAATAGCTGTGGTGTAATTACTATCTGGCACCATACATAGTAATTACAGTATTATTGACTGTATCCCTTATATCTATTGTATATCCCCATGACCATTTTTTATAACTGGCAATTTGTACTTCTTAATGAGTTTCATGCTCATCTCCCCAGCCCCCCTCCCATCTCCCATGGTTACATCAGTTTGTTCATTTATTTTCTTTAGATTCCACATATAAGTGAAATCATAAGGTATTTGTCTTTTTCTGACTTATTTCGCTTGGCAGAGTATCTTTATTCTAGATCCTTCCATGGAAGATTTTATTTTATTTTATTCTATTCTATTCTATTTTTTTTTTATTTTATTCTATTCTATTCTATATTCTATTCTATTCTATATTCTATTTTATTTATTTTATTTTCTATTTTATTTTCTATTTTATTTTATTCTATTCTATTTTATTCTATTCTATTTTATTCTATTTTATTCTATTCTTATTTTATTTTATTCTATTTTATTTTATTCTATTTATTTTATTTTTTATTTTATTTTTTTATTTTATTTTATTTTATGGCTGAGTAATATTCCATTGTATATATGTACCATATCATCTTTATCCATTCATCTGTTGATGGACTCCTAGGTTTGCTTCCATATCTTAGCTGTTGTAAATAATGCTGCAGTGAACATAGTGGTGCATATATTTTTTGAAATTAGTCTTTTGCATTTCTTTAGATGAATACCCAAAAGTGGAATTATTCGGTTAAATGATAGTTCTATTTTTAATTTTTTGAGGAACTTCCATACTGTTTTCCATAGTGACTACACCAATTTGCAATCCCACCAAACAGGGCACAAGTGTTCCCATTTTTCCATATCTTTAATTTTAAAATTACATTTTTTTTTACTCCCTCCCCTCACCCCCCCCCCATTTATGTTTTCGTCGTTATTTTTTACCACTTGAGTGCGGGTGGGTTTCTGTGTATCCCCTAGGGCACATCTTAAATAGCTGTGAACATATAAGTTACATGAAATGTCATGCAAATACTGGTTTGAGAGAATTCTCAGTTTTCTAAGTCATTTCTTTTCATATTATAACTACTGGTTAATTCTCCAAAGTAATGTAATATATAAAATACGGTTTCCACATGTCTATGTATCAATGGTTAACTTGCCTTATTTACTTAAAAAAAAAAATCGTCTCATGTTGTTTTCAAACGATTTGAGGATGGGGAACACAAAGGTGAGTGGTCTTCAAAGTCTTAAAACAATCCTACTCAAGGCCCAGTATATCAAACACTTGGAGATGCCCAAGTCCTCAGTTCTCTTCCTTTGACAGCCTCTGGTCATAATAGAATTTTAGAACTGTTGATTTAATGGCTAGGGAATGGGCTGTCTTAAGACTAAAAAATATTAGGGTCTTTCCCAGTGTTTGTACTTGAAAATTGTATTTAAGAGCTTGTTGATTGGTGTTTTTAGGTAGAAGATCATGATGGAGAAGATCATGTGGCTGGAGATGATGATGACGATGATGATGATGATTCACCTGATCCTGAAAGTCCAGATGACTCTGAAAGTGATTCAGAGTCAGAGAAAGAAGAATCTGCCGAAGAACTTCAGGCTACTGAGCACCCTGATGAAGTGGAGGATTCCAAAAACAAAAAAGATGCAAAAAGCAACTATAAAATGATGTTTGTTAAGTCCAGTGGTTCATAACTCCCAAACACTTGGTCTTTGTATTAAAAGTAAGCCTTATTGTTATAATGCACAGTGGAGGACTGCTTATAGAGCACAGACCTTTGTATTATAATTTTTAAAAAGGCCCTTTTAAGTAATTACAAAGAGTGTTTGCTTTCAGATGCCATGGGTTACACTTTTATGGGCATGACTAAAACCATTTTTGTAAAGAGTAAGAGTTGTATTAAATAAGAAATAAATACAATACGTAATTTCCTTTCATATTAGCATCATCAAACCTCTAATCTCACTGTTTTACCCCTTCAAATAGATACAGGGGAGACACGTTTTTGTTTGGTAGCTCTTTTTTGGTTTCTTCATATTCTCAAAGTTTATTTGATACTGTGATGTGTTCATGGAAAAATTATACTTTGTTATAGTAGAACTATTCATCATGGATATTTCTGCTGCCAATAAGTCTAAATGCTGGCAAAAGATTAGGTACTTAGTTTACTCTTTCTGATTCAGCTCTACTCTTTTTGGACCAAAGCAGCATGAGAGCAAATACTTTTCACACCTTTAGTTTGGGATAACAACTGTCATACATTTGAATGCTATGATCCCAAGCAGTCTTTATATAATTTGAATTACACTGTATGTTAGATTTTTGGTAATATCTGGCCAATTTTTACAGAAATTATTTCTCTGATCATTTAGTCCTATCAATTTAGGCATATGTAAAACAATATTTTAAGGTTATATGTCACCAAAGTTAATTTTCTTCCTAAGGCCTAAATAAAGAGGAAGCAGTTTTCCGTATTTGGTTGTGATACCTTTATCCTCATTATCTAAGAATGAGGAGCAGGGTTATTGAACAAAAAGCTGAAACAAATTCTCCATTTTATCCCAGTGCTGTTTATCTTGATTATCTAATTCCTATAAAGTAGTATTGCTTTCTGATTTTATTGCTACTTCTGTTAGAGTAAGATTAGAGTCATCTGCTGTTATGTGATTGATATGTACGGCAGATTTACACAAACTGCATTATGGGCTAGTTAATGATCTTCGAGTAATTGGGTCCAAAATATTAATGTTTCTAAGTAACATGTTCAAAGCCTTGAGTCAAACCTGTTTGTTTACTGAACTATTATACCTAGATACTTAAGTGTTTGACGTGTTGGGTTTTTTAAATTATTCCTGTCATTTTGAAATTTAGAATGTGTTAGAAGAATGTAGCAACTAGAATAGGCGATTTCTGATTTATGCAATCCATCCTGCAATATTTTTCATATTAGATTCCTAATGTTTCTTTTTTTTTCTTATAATAGGTACTACCCAATATCAAAATACTGAGTAAGTGGGTAGTGGACAGGATGTATGATACTTAACAAAATTTAGTTTAAACAGGTTTGGCTTTATTCAACAGATTTCGCTTTGGTTACTGATTTCCAAATATCTAGTCTGTAGAGAGTTGCTTATTACAATTCATTTAAGTAGAAAGTGAAGACTGATTCATGTTTAAGAGTAGAAGAGGAAGAGACTAGTATTATGTTTAAAAAGTATTTTCATCAATTCAGATATGCTGCGTTGTTTATAAATTCTGGTTCTTATATGTAAATAGAAAAGCCTTCTAAAATAACTACACTCAAAGACCTTTTCTTCATCTCCAAATAGAGAAATTCTCATTAAATTGATTTATATTATTGGACATTAACGTAATACAGGGTTGGAATAAATTTAGGTCTGTTGGTCCATGTGGCCCAGTGTCCCAGCACCACATTAAACATCATGGCTGTCTTTTAAGCATGAACATTGGGTTGTTGTTTTTTTTCCTTATCAAATTGGGGAAGAAAACATTAAAGGAAGATAGATGCTATGCCATCTTAATATCCCTATTTAAAAAGTACCAGATAGAGAAGTACAAATGTTCAGTGAAGCACACTATTCAGTTTAATGGCAACTTTTTCCTATCACTGATAATTTTTTACCTTAAATAATACTTCTCAAGTGTTTACCTATACCAATGATCTAACAGTATTTTAAAAATATGTTTTTATCAAAGTATGGTTGGCATATAGTATTAGTTTCAGATATAACAGTGATTCAACATATAAAGATACGAACACCACGCTAAGTCTAATTACTGTCACTGCAAATTTATCACTTATTAACTATATCCTCTTCACCTTTTTCACCCATCAGCAGTTCTTTGTTTCTATGCATCTGTTTTTGTTTTGATTTAATTCAACATAAGTGAAATCATGTTGTATTGTCTGACTGACTGACTATAATACCCTCTAGGTCCATCCATGCTGCAAATGGCAGAATTCCATTCTTTTTAATTGGTGAGTAATCTCTGTGTAAATATTCATCTTTATCCATTCATCTAGGTTGCTTCCATATCTTGACTATTGTAAATAGTGCTGCAGTGAACATAGTTTTCTTTTTTCTTTTGGATAGATACCCAGAAGTGGAATTGGCTGGGTTGTATGGTATATCCATTTTTAGTTTTTTGAGGAATTGCGATATTTTCCATAGTTTGCAGTCCCAGCAACGGTGCACAAGGGTTCTCTTTTCTCCACATCCTCGCCAACACTTACTTGTTGACTTTTTAATAATAGCCATTCTAACTGGTGTGAGGTGGTATCTCATTGAAGTTTTGATTTGCATTTCCCTGATGATTAGTGACACTGAACGTCTTATGTCCATTGGCCATCTCTATGTATGGAGAACTGTCTCCATGTCCTCTGCCCATTTTTGTGATTGGATTTTGTTGTTGTTGTTGTTACTGAGTTGTATGAGTTCCTTACATATTTTGGATATCATCCCCTTATTGGATGTATCATTAGCAAATATCTTCTCCCATACCAAAAAAAAAAATATATATATATATATATATATATAAAATCTCCCATTCAGTAGATTGGCTGTTTTGTTGATGGTTTCCTTCTCTGTGCAGAAGTGTTTTAGTTTGATGTAGTTTCATTTGTTTATTTCTTCTGTTTCCCTTTTACAAGGGGACACATACAAAAAGATCTTCCAAAGACTGATGTCAAATAGTACTACCTGTGTTCCTTTAGAAGTTTTATAGTTTCAGGTCTTACATTTAAATCTTTAATCCATTTTGAGTTTATTTTGGTGTAAGAGAGTGGTCTGGTTTCCTTTTTTTCACATGTATCCGTCCAGTTTTCCCAACTCCACTTACTGAAGACACTAATTTCTGTTATATTTTTCCTCCTTTGTCATAATTAACTATGTGAGGATTTATTTCTTGGCTCTCCATTCTTTTCCATTAATCTGTTTCTGGTTTTGTGCTAATACCATGCCTTTTTGATTATTATAGCTTTGTAGTGTATTCTGAAATCAGGGAGCGTGTGATACATGCAACTGTTATTCTTGGCTGTTTCTGTTCTTTGTTGATTCCCTATAAATTTTGGATTACACTCTGGTTCTGAAAAGAATGCCATGATAATTTTGACAGGGATTGCACTGAATCTATAGATCCCTTTGGGTAGTATAGACATTGTTATATTAACCCTTCCCGTCCATTAGCTCAGTATATCTTTCCATTTATTTGTGTTCAATTTTTTCAATGTCTTACAGTTTTCAGAGTGCAGGTCTTTCACCTCCTTGGTTAAATTTATTTGTAGATATTTTATTATTTTTGAGGTAATTGTAAATGAGATTGTTAATTTCTCCTGTTTATTAGTGTAATGTGACAGATTTTTGTATATTAATTTTGTATCTTGTTACTTTGATGAATTTATTCTGTTTTTGATGGATTCTTTAGGGTTTTCTATATGTGTCATGTCATCTGCAAATAGTGACACTTCTTCCTCTTTGATTTCATTTTGTTTGCTGTGGCTAGGACCTAACAATACTATATTGAATAATACTGTTGAGAGTGGACATCTCATCTTCATCTTAGGAGAAAAGCTTTCAGCTTTTCACCCTCGAGAATGAAGTTAGCTGTGGGCTTCTCATAGCCTTTATCATTTTAAATCTTTGTTCCCATGTTGCTGAAAATTTTTATCATAAATGGATGTTGAAGTTTGTCATATTTTTTCTGCATCTTATTGAGATCATGAAATTTTTATTCCTCAGTTTGTTAGTCATATATCACATTGTTTTGTGGATATTTAACCATCCCTGCGTCCTTGCTATAATCTCACTTGATCATAGTGTATCTTTTTAATGTATTGTTGAATTCAGTTTAGTATTTTGAGAATTTTTGCATCTATGTTTATCAGAGATACTAGCCTATAATTTTTTTTTATATAATGACTTTGTCCAGTTTGGTATCAGGGTAATGGGTTTGGAAGCCTTCCTTTTTCTTTAATTTTTTTGAAATAAAGCTAGGTAGTAATTCTCTAAGGTTTGGTAGAATTCACCTGTGAAGGCTTTTGTTGGAAGTTTTTTTGATTACTGCTTCAATTTCATTGCTAGTGATTGGTCTATTCAGATTTTCTGTTTCTTCATGGTTCACTCTTATAAGTTTATCCATTTCTTCTAGGTTGTCCAATTTCTTAGTATGTAATTCATGGTATTTCGTGGTTTTTTTCCTATTTAAATTACATTTAAAGTAATTATCAGTAGGTATGTAGTTATTGCCTTTTCGTCGTTTTGATTGTTTTTGTAGTTCTGTTCCCCCTCTTGCTTTCTTGTATGTTGATGATTTTCTGTAGTGTTATATTGGATTCTTTTCTCTGTATTTCTTGTATATCTTTTATAGATTTTTGTTTGCAGTTACCATGTCCTTCATATATAGCAAGCTATGTTTATAGCAGTCTTAGTGGTCACTTCAGTTCAAACTATTTTAAAATCACAAATTTTACACACCCTCATGTGTGTTTGTCATTTTTTACCTCTTATACATGTATTTCTGTGTATCCTGTAATGTTGCAATTTCACAGGATCTTCCTACTTTTGTCTCAACCTTTGCACTAGCTTTATAGTTGGTCAATGCACTACTTTTACTGTTTTTGCCTTTATGAGAATTTTTTTTCTATATTTTCTCATTCATATTTTTTATCTTGAAGATGTCTAACATTTCTTGTACTACTGGTTTAATGGCGATACACTCCTTTAGCTTTTTCTTGTCTGGGAAACTCTCTCCTTCAATTATAAATTATAGCCTTGCTGGATAGAGTAATCTTAGTCATAGGCCTTCTATCACTTTGAATATTTCATGCCAATCCCTCTGGCCTGCGAAATTTCTCTTGAGAAATCAACTGATATAGTCTTAGGGGAGCTCTCTTGTACATAACTACAAGGGTGGTTTTCTCTTGCTCTTTTTAAGATTGTCTTTAACCTTTGACCTTTTAATTATGTGTTTTGGTATGGGCCTCTTTGGATTCATCTTGTTTGGGATTCTCCGGACTTATGTGACTATTTCCTTTGTCAGGTTAAGGAAGTTTTTAGCCATTTTTTCTTCCAATGGGTTTTCAATCCACTGCTGTCTCTCTTCTGGTACCCCTATGATGCACATGTTGATACACTTGATGTTGTATCCAAGGTCTCTTAAACTATCCTTTTTTTAAAAATTATTTTTTCTGTTCCAATTGGGTATTTTCTGCTACCTTATCATCCAGATCACTAATTTGATCCTCTGCTTCATGTAATCTGTTGATTCCGTCTTATGTAGTCATTTCGATTATTGTAGCCTTCATTTCCGACTGGTTTTCTGTTTTCCATCTCCTCTTTTTGTTTTATATCTCTTCTAAAGTTCTCACTGAATTCATCTATTCCCTCGAGTTCATTGAGCAGCCTTATAACGAGTATTTTAAACTCTGGTAGATTGTCTATTATTTTAGTCCTTTTTGTGGAGTTTTGTCCTGTTTTTCATCTGGGACCTGTTTGTCCCATTTTGCTGACTTCTTATATGTTCTATGTGTTAGGTAAATCTCTGTCTCCCAGTCTTGACAGAGTGGCCTTATGTAGGTGTCCTATGGGGCCCAGTAGCACAGCCTCCCTGATTCCCTGAGCTGGGTACCCCCTGTGTGGCTCATGTGGGCCCCCTTGTAGTTGGGCCTTGATTACTGTTGGTACATCAGTGGGTGGGGTTAACACCAGGCTTTGAAGGCAGGCTGTGACTACAGTGGATGAGCTGTTGTATGGAGACTGACTCCATGGAGTGGGAGTTGCTTTAGCGGGGCTCTAATGCCAGCTGAGTCTGCCCTTTCGGTGAATCATTTGTGGAGCTGGTTGGGTGGTTCACTGGTGTGGTCTGAAGCCGGCCACTGGGTGTTTTGGGTATGAAACTACTTGGGAGGGGCTCCGGTGTAGGCCAACATCAGCCACTACTTGTGCCTTTGGTAGGAACTACAAAGTAATCTTCAGTTGATTACTACTTACACTGGCCTTGGGTCCCTTTGGCAGGTACCATGATGTGAGCTGAGGTCAGCTGCCACTTTTGCCAGGCTTGTGGTCTCTTAGCTCGATTCCAGTCCAAGACTGGCCAGCACTTGTGGCCAGCTGATGAGAGTTAAAATGCAAGTTGAGACCGGTTGCCACTTGTGTTGGGCTTGGGGCCACTTAGCAAGAACTACAAGGCACAGGCTGGCTGTGGCTTCTTTGGGGTACCTGGGCCTTTGAGAGATTTGGGGAAAATCCACAACATGAGCTGAGGCAGGTCACTTGGATGAAGGAGCTACTGGTTCCAAAATTTATAAGGAAATATAAAAGACCAAAAATAGACAAGACACCTTGTGAAGAATAAAAACAGGACAGGCACCTTGCTTTTCTGGGTATTAATACTTATATCAAGCTCTAGTTATTAAAATGATACTGGCATAATGACAAACAGAAAAGAGCCTAGAAATAGATTTACACATATATAAATATTTGATTATGACAAAGATGGCACTGTACAGCTGTTGGAAATGATATATTCTTCAATAAGTTGGATATCCATATGGAAAAATGAAACCTGGTGCTCACTTCATCTCACTTAAAAATCAATTCCACGTAGGTTAATCTGTGAGAGGCAAAATAAGCTGCTAGAAAATAACATAGGAAAATATTTTTATGGCTTAAGTATAGGAAGACTTTAAATGATGCAAGACTGGCAAACTATAAAGATTTACAAACTCAATTACCTTAAAATTAGCAATTTCATCAAAAGACATTGAAAAGGCAAGTCGCAGAGTGGGAGATATTTGCAGTGCATATAGTCGATAAGAGGCTCTGTCAGATACTTGTGCTCCACTGCACAACTTCTCAGCCCCCATTTTACTCTGTTACTGCTTCAGGATCTCTTTAGCTACACCTCTCATTTGATGCCTTTAGGCTACTTAGCTGCCCCAAATGTGGGGTTTATATATGAGTCAGTCATGCATGTGGGATCTGGAGACCTGAAGGACTTAATACGCCAATGGAGGAACCCGTGGTCAATGGGGGCCCTAAGCTAGAGGATACTCTTTCATACTTCAGGTGGATCATTTTGAGATGCATTTTATATGGCTCTCCAGAATGTCCCAGTGAGACTGAACTCAAGTTTCACACAACAGTGGTCAGACTGATTTGAGAAGGCACCTTTCTATTGTTTTCTCCTCTTTTTCCCTTCCATTTCTGTTCCACAGGATCATTTCCCAAATAAATTATCTGCCTGCAAGCCCCTGCCTCCAGCTCTGCTTTCCAGGGAGAACCCAAGGTAAGATAGGCTTATATCCAGAATCCATACAAATCAGCAAGAAGAAGATATACAAACCAACAGAATGACAAGAGACTTGACAGATACTTCACAAAAAAGGAAATCCAAATGCTCAATGAACATTTGAAAAGATGCTCAGTATCATTAACCCTTTATCCATTTAGAAAAAAAGTGCAGCTCACTGCTAGCTTTAGCAAACAGGAATGCTACGTTTTCTAGGATTTGACATTTTCAGCAATTGAGAAGTACTACATTTTTTGTAAGTGGAAATACCACTACTAAAAACAATGCTATAAATAGAATGATGTCATTAGTTTCTGAAGACTATCAATATACTAGAGCAATGCAAAAATAAAAGCAAGATCGTTCATGGCAAATTTGGAGGTAAGGTTAGGACTTTAATCAGATATTTGGGGGTAAAAGCTGCAGCAGCAATTGCCTCTAGCGAGTATTCTTGGGATAAATGGGAAATGGGTTAATCAACAGAGAAATGCTAATAAACCTTTCATATACGTCAGAACGGCTAAAAAAAGGATTTGCTGAGTATATTATCGTCATGTAACAAATTACCCCCAGAATTAACAGCCCATAAACATTTATCTCATAGTTTCTATAAGTCATGAATATGGGCTTAGCTGGGTACCTCTGGCCACGGGTCTCTCACAAAGCTGTAATGAACTTGTCAGGCAGGGCTGCAATCATCTCAAGGTGTGACTGGTGAGAAGACACACTTCCAAACTCACTTGTAGCTGTTACAGCTCTCAGATGCTCCCTGGCTGTTGGTCAGAAACATCATTTCCTTTCCCGTGGGCCTCTCCATTGGTTAATTCACATGACTTCCTTCACAGTAAAGCAAGAAAGCAAGGGAGGGTGCCCAAGACAAGCCATGGTCTTTTTGTCACCTCGTCTCAGAAAGTGACACCCTGTTATATTGTCTTATCCTATTCATTAGAAGCGAATGGCTAGCTCAAGACCACACCTAGGGAAGACTTACAGAGGGGCTTGGTGGGGACCATCTCAAAGACTGCCACCACAGCAAGGATGTGCAGGAATCTCACATACTGGTGGTAGGAGTACAAATTTATACAAATTTGGCATTTTCTACCTAAGTTGAAGGTATTCTTATGTCCTAGCCAACTCTACATCTAGGTATATTCCAAAAGAAATATGGTACATGTGCACCAAGGGACATGGATAAAAAATGTTTATAGCAGCATTATTTGTAATAGCTCCAAACTGGAAACACCCAGATGACCTTCGATAGAATGTGTTAATAATTATTGGACAGTCCTACAGTGGATACTATATAACAGCAAAATGAATGAAATACAGTTACATGGATGAATATCCTAATCATGTTTAGTGGAAAAAAGCCAGAGACAAAGGGATAATTTATTCCATTTGCACGCATTTCAGAAAACGAAACTATATATAGTATTTGGCGATGACTGCTTAGATAGTAAAACTATAAAGAAAAGGCAAATAAGTAGTTACCACAAAAGTCAGGAGGGTGGTTATCCTTTTTGGGAAAGGGCCTATTGCGTGCTTCCCAAGGGGCATGAACAGGGCTTGTGGCATTCTGGCAAACCGACTTCTTGCCCGAGGTGGTGGTTTTCTGATCATTTACTGAGCTGTAGTTATTTCGTATACCTTATATGTTATATTTTGCCATAAAGAGAGCTTTCATAAAACCACACACAAATCCACATTCTATTATCCAGCCATGCACAAAAGCAGGCCTAGCAAAGGGCCTGGCCTGAGGTAAGTGTTCAGTGTATGTGGGCCAGTTCTGTTTTCGGGACTACTTCAGGAGGGAAGTCCAGTCTGCCTCACTCTCTTGATGGTGCCTGGTACTGGAAAAAAAGGAAGGCAACGAGGCTGTGCCTCCAGGCTGTCTGCAGCAGTGTTTAACCCAGAGGGAGCTGAGGCCTCTCTTCCTGTGAGAGAGCCCAGTCCTCTCCCACAGGCCAGGAGGCAAGTGTGAGGGGGAGTGGACTGGCTGATAGGCCCTGGGGTCAGGAGTCAGAGAAAGGGAGCCTTTTTTTTGGAGCAGTCGCTGGAGCTTGGCTCTCAGCCAGCCAGCCTACTCCATGTGACTTTTGGGAGAACATGCAAAAATCCTCTCTAACCTGCACCCCCACCTCTGCCAGAACTTCAATGAAAAGGTCAAGGGAATTTTCCTCTCCTTTAAATGGAAGGAATCTTTCTTGGGCCCAGAAAGAATTATTTATCAGGTGTTCACGGCACTCCGCATGCCGTTACAGGGCCCAGTGTGCTCTGAGGCACAACAGACAACTTTCTTCCTGAAAGCTCAGTTTATAGGCCAACTTCAAAGCCCAGGTCCTCAGAGCAGGGCACGCAGCTCCAGTTTGGGAATTGACATCAAAAGGGAATGCACAGGTTGATCTGATGGCGGGGTGGACAGCCACAGGCTACAGGGGGAGACCTCAGAGGATTCGCCTGTCCTCAATCCCTGGAGAGTTCGGGGAGGCAGCCTGGCAGTGGCACGGCCTTTCGAACCCCAACTTCAAAAGCCCTGGGCCTTTGCTTTAGTAGCTGCAGGCAACTGTCTAAAATGGCAGACAGATGTTGAAGGGCAGAAGACCGGGGCAGAGAGAGAGCAGGTGCCCCCAAACCTGTTTATCCTGCTGAGTCAGGGAAAGACAAGGTTTAAATGTGGAAGAACCCCATGGAGCCCTGCTGTTCATAATAAGGATCACACATGAGGGCAAACCAGCACGGTGACCACTGGCTGAGTGCTCCCATGCCAGGGACAGTGCTTAAGGATGACCTCATATAATCGTCACAATCACTCATGGAAGGTAGGTACTATTATTTCATTTTTCAGAAGAGGAAACTGAAGCTTAGGGAGGCTCAGTGACTTCCCCAAGGTCAGAGTTAATAAGGGCAGATTTGAATTCCACAATCCCTGCTCTTACCTACAACTCAAGGAACTTAAAAATAGAGCACTAGGGATGTTCTCTGGAGGCGAGAGTATAAAACACGGAACAGAGCAGAGACAGGTGAAATCACCTGAAGAAGAGGGAAAGCTCCCTGGCCAACAGGGCTTGTCTTGTTCATTCTCTCATTCATTTAACGAATTATTTCTTAGCACCTGCTTTGTGGCAGACATTGTTCTGGGCACTAGAGATAATATAATGAGCAAGACAATGTCCTTACTCTCATGAAGATTCTATTTTGTAGTAGAAATAGACAATAAACAAGTAAACAAAGAATGAGAATGTGATAGGTATTAACTAATTATAACTTAAATGTAGGTAAATGATAATATGTTTATTTTTGCTATTGTTTCCTATGAGGCCAGGAACCGTGCTTCATGTTTTCTATGTAATAACTCATTTAATCCTCATAACAACTCTACCGAGGCAGTTGGTATTATAAATCCTTATCTTACAGGTGAGAAAACTGAGGCATGGAGAGGTTAAGTAAATTTCCCAAGGTCACAGGGTTGGCAAAATGGCACAACCAGGATTAGATTCCCGGCAGCCTGGCTCCAGAGGCTGTGCTCGTTCCCTCTGCTTCCTTTGCATGATGTCAACCTATTAAGAGCTACTGGCCAGCCGTGGCCACGTAGAAAGGGGGCACCTGAGGGGCAGTGCCATCTTATTCTGTCTCGAGATGAAGCCTGGGTCTAGAAATGTGGGCCCCAGTCCTGTGGGAAGGGGGCATCCTGCAGTGGTGACAGCAGCTCAGGCTGACACTGCTCCAGCAACAGCAGGACAGTCCAAGATTTCCTTAGTCCCAAGACCACCAGGCAAGGTGGTCTTGGGACTTCCTTTCCAAGGAAGACCTGACCCCTTCTAAGGAAGGACACTCCAGCCTCATGGGCATTTGACATGGGCAGAGAACACTGGTTCTTAATCAGTTTTCTCCATCAGTCTCCTGAGCCCAGTCAGTGCGATCGTAGCCTAGAGACAGACTGTCCCACTCTTGGTGCTGACAGATCTGGTTTCTGAGCCCCGAAGCCTCTCCTTGGGATCCCAGGCGATGCTGTTGAATCACAACCACGACGGCTGCTCCCAGGCACCAAACACCTACTATTCACTAGGCACCGTGTTAGGCGCTCTCCCCTGGGTCTCTCTTCAGGCTCTGTGAGTTCATGGTTCTCGGCGGGGGCAATCCTATCTCAAGTCACCGGGGATCTGGGCCCACAGGACAGCTCTGCCTACCAAGGTAACAACAGCCAACGTAGTGGTGAAAAGCTCTCTGGAGTCAGATACAAGCTCAGACTTCCTCAGTCGCTTACCAGCTGTGGAACCATTGTGCCTCCGTTTTTTCATGTGTAACATGGGAATAATAATACCTTCACCCGGGTAGGTTAGATTATGCAACAGTAGAAAGTGAAGCCTAAAATCCCATGAGATGAACACATCAACGTTTATTTCTTATTCACGCAAAGTGGGCTCTCCTGGGCACTCCCTTCCAAGTGGAGATTCAGTACCAGTCAGCTTGCAACTTGTGGTTACACCATCGAGATATATGTGGCTCCCAGGTGGACACTGCAGGAAAAGAGAAAGCTAAAGAGAATGCACTGGCAATTCAATGCTTCAGTGTGGCTGTAGGGAAATGAACAAAGGGTCTTGAAGTAGACAGTCTCCAAAGTTGGCCACTTATCTATTCCTTCCCTTCCTGTCTGTGCAAGCCACTCTCCCCATCAAGAGGCAAGGTCTATTTCCCTCCCCTTTAATCCAGCTGGACTTGTGCCTTGCTTTGGTCGAGAGAATGTGAAGGAACTAACCCTGTGCCAATTCTAGACCTACTCACTCTTCAAAAAGCCTGGAAGTTTTGCTGTACTTGGAAGCCAGCTCAGATAAAAAGTCCAACAACTTTGATGCCTTCATGCTATAATAAAGACCAAGCAGCCACACAGAGCGACTGTGGAAAGATGGAGATGTCCCGCTGGCTCCCAGCTCATCCAGCCACCCCAGCTGGGGTGCCAGACACATGAGTGAAGGAACCACCTTGGACATCTCAGCCCCCCATCACCACATGGAGCAGCAGACCTACCTAGCTGAGCTCAGCCCAGATTGCAGAATCATGAGAAATAAGAAGTTATTGTTTTGGGCCAATTCACTATGCAGCAATAGAAAGAGGATGTGTGTGCCCCTGAGGGCGGGGGAGAGGGAGACATTGAGAATGTGTCTGATTCCCAGGACAAGCACCTGAGCAGAAGCTTGAAGTGGTTCTCCCCAGGGCTCTGAGTGAATGAGAGCATACGTGCCCTGCTTTGGGGCCTAAGAGAGACAAAATCGGGGAGCAAAAGTTCTGCTGTGTGTGCAGACTGCAGCCTGGGGTTGGCTGAGCTCTGCGGAGCGAAACACTCAGCTGGCACTTCAAGGGTCTGCAGCTTGGGGTGAGGGCTGCAAGCTAGGCAGGGACGTCTTCTCAGGGGAGTGCAGGGGGAGTGGCTTTGTGGCCAGAAGACATCAAGAAGCTGCAAGTGAGAGAACTCCCAAGTTGACAGGACTATCCTGAGCTCACTTAAGATGAGCCTGGGGACTCCTGGAAATGCCCAGAGGACACCCAGGAAGAGGAACCCCCTGTGAGCAGAAGGAGGCAGAGGTCATGAAGTTGAGCTGTTACTGTCCTTGGGACCTCACATGTGCCCACCTGGCTAGTGTGGCCCCAAGAAACACAGGAAAGAGCAGGAAGGCTTGAAAGTGACAGCCAAAAAAGCTGAATTCAGAAACTAGGTGAAACATCCTTGGGGACTGCCGGCACTAGGTGGGAGGAATCTGAAGGGGGCTGGTGTGGGCAGAGAAGATGCCCAGAGAAGTCCTGTTTATTACTGTGGTTCTAACTCTGTTTCGACCTCCCTAGGCCAGCCTTTAGGCTGGAGCTTTGGCAAGGACACTGAAAGGATTTTGTTGAGATGCCCAGGCCCTGGGGTCTCTTGGCACAGGACTCAATTTTCCAGCTCTTCCTAGGGACGATCCGGTCTCTGTACCCAGATTCTGGGCCTGGGAAGGAAGTGGTTTCTAGATCCAAGAGGTCTCTAGAGGCAAAGAGAGACTCAGACCAACAAAGAACCAGGAACTCAGTCAGAGGGGGCTACGTGCCTTCAGTGGGCTGGGACAGCCCGCTGTGTGTGTGTGTGGTGGGGGAGGGGATGAGACTGTGTGGATGATTCCAGGGCCCAGAATGGCGAGAAGGACCATTGCTATGGACCACACAATTAGCAAAATGTTCCCAAGACATCAAATCAGCTAAGGATTGGAATGAGGCTCAGTGGGAAACCATCTGCGACTAATTAGCGATGACAACCCAGAGGCTGAGGACAGTGGCAGCTTGTCACTCCGTGACCTCCGCCAAGCGACTGTACCTCTTACTCTTTCTCACTTCTAAAGCACAACGTAAGAAAAGGCAAGTGGCCGAGCAGTAGGGAGCCCCTTCCTTACTCATGGGGACAAAACCCTTGTCCATGAGAAGGAGCCCCTAGCAAGCACTTCCTGACTCTCCACGTAAAAGCCTCCGAGAAGCTCAACTAGGAAGCTTCTTCCTTGTCCCCTAAGCTGTCCCCAGGGTGCTCAGAGAGATCTTTTTTTAGGGTCTGTGTGAGCTGTGCCACAGCTGGGGCTCAGCCTCTCACCCCAAAGTACAGCCCCTCCTGGTTGGTCGGCACCCTCCAACCACACCCGCACCCTCCGCTGAGCAGGCATGTCCACCCTTACTCATGACCTCTCTCCAGCCTCATCTGCATCTGACATCCCTTGTTGGGCTGTGGCAGAGAATACTCAACAGACTCATATTAAAAATGCCCTTTAAAATACAAAAGCTTTGAACTAAAGAAATACCTAGCAAAGTTTTCATGGAAAGTTCAGATCTGCTGGTTCAATTCACTACACTTAGATGCACCTTTTCGAATAATAGGGAAAAAATGTAACAGGGTCAGACCCAATCAATATGCTTGTTCAAACGGAATTGCGGGGACTGTGATGTGCACACATTTGTACTCTGCCTTTGTACCCCGCCACTCGCTCTGAAGAAAGGTTTCTTTGCTCGGAGAGCAATGAAAGTGGTCGCCTTTGGAGCGGAGGCAGCAAAGCAATGGCATGTTTACCGGGCCGGGAGGGGCTGCCATTTTTCACATCCCCCAGCCTTGTCTCTTTGTTCTTTTCATAACGGCACAAAATCCACATGGGCCAAGTTCTTCACACACCCAGGTGTCTGATGCTGAAGTGGAAGCAGAGGGCTCCCAGCATTTGCCTGCCACGTCTCAGAAATGTGATTTGCGGATTAGACAAATAATTTGCTGCTTCTTTCCCACCCTTGGTGCGAACAAAAAAAAGGACTTGCTATGGAGTACTGTACTGCAGTTGGGGAAACCGCCCAAAGCTTAAGATCAACTCTTATCTGGCTGAGTCAGGGTCCACATCTGTCCACTCCCTGCCCCTTCCACCCTCAAGCCGACTTTGGACACACAGAGGCTTCCCTGGCCTTAGACTACAACCTACAACAGCCAGGAAAATTCTGGAGAACCCAGCTTCACTGAAGATAGCCAAGTAGGGAAGGGGGCTAAGGGCAGTTTCCGCCCCACAGCCAGACACATAGACAGGCAGATTGAATGATGGGAGCAAACAAAAGGCTGTTTTTCACCATCCCCATCAGTTTGGGCGCATCTCAATGTCAATCATCTAAACACTGCTCTGGACATGTCAGGAGGCTCAAGGCGGGATTAGAAAAAGCTTTTATTCCCAGCTCCTATATTTCAAATTAGATCTTAAAATGTTTTCATTGTCTTCAACCTAGGCCCAGGTTAAAGTTAAAACTCAGGAGTGGATGCTAACAATAGACGCAGAAGCAGCACACTCACATCCCCTTTTGTCAACCATAATCCTATCATTTAAAACACTGCTCAGGTTCTGTGGTCTCCTATAAATAAGCGAAGCTGAAATCGTGGGCCACGTGGAGTCTCCCAGTCTTCCCCACCTGGAGGGTCCCTGGTCAGCGAGTACTTTCACAGATGGCCCCATCTTACCTCAAGTAACAAGAGTCCTCCCGAGGGGTTTGAGAAGGGGACTATGCCATGTTGCCTGTTTATACATGATGCAGCTGGAACGTGCCTTTTCCAAAGTGCGCGTGCTCTTCATCGAGTCTGAGTTTGGGACCTGTCATGCTCTCTGAATATTGAAATTGGGGCCACGCTTCTTACAGAACAGGCTGTACCTCTTTCCTGCTGGAGCTGGAGAGAACAGTTAGAGAGTCGCCATGCTCCCTCTTACACAGGATTGTATGTCTGGAACAAACTGAGACCAACAGTAAGAAAACCACTGACATGTTTTCACAGAGAAAAGGTCTACAGACAGCAACCTGTGTTAGGGTATCGCCCTCTGTACCTTGTTTTTTCTCTTTTGCACTCAGTCGTGGAGGAAGCCTCCTCCCTCTAACCCTCTTCCATCTGTTATGGAGATATCTCCAAGTAATGTTTAAAACAAGAGGGTGCTTTTTATTTTAAAATTCAAAGAGAAATCGGTAGCTAAAAGAGCAGCAGTGTCCTCTGTTCAGAATGCCTTGGAATCTATTTCCCCCAGTTCAAATAGCTGGAAAGTTACTCTAAATCTCGGATGCTCTTCTTGGCAACAGAGAAAAATTGCTATAACAACAAACTTGGAAATATACGCAACCCTAAACTGAACTGGCCTCTTGCCTTCTGTTTTAAGCATTTGTCAGAAGTCAAAATGAATTAAATACAAATCTAGTTTGCAATGGTCCGTCACTAACCCACCTCATTGGCATGAGCACACGGCGTGTGGGTTGGAAGGGGGCCACTGGCATCCCTCCTGCTTTCCTGGGTTGCAGTCTGCCTGCCAAACCAGCCCCACAGGGAGTCCATAGCCCGGTGGCTCCTCCACAGGGGTGGGGGACACCCTGAGCAGCAGCGGGGGTCCAGAAGCACAGGCCTTCTTCCCCTAGGCCTCCGAAGTCAATCAAGTGTCAAGGAACTGTCATCAGGAGAAACTTTTCACAGGTGAACACAAGCAGGATCAAGAACTGACAGTGGGGATTTTCCAAAGAAATGGAGAAAAAAACTAACACAGGCGACTCACGAGAACAGAGCCAGCAAGAGGCAAGAAGTCTATCAGGTTGATATTTTAATCTGTACATCACATTTTTTTTTTTTTTTTGCAAACCATTACGCTTTTATTTAAATTAACTTTTCTTGCAAAATATTCATTTCATTTTTCCAACAAAATCTTATAAAGGCAAAAATAAAATCTTATTTTGGCAAATGTCATGAAGTCGATACTGGCAGCATATGGAGTTAGTTAAAAATAGACGTCAATTTCTAAATATAGTCAAGATTTTTTTCTGACCATAGTCAAAGACAAATTTCCACTTAAAGTGTGGCTCCACCCAATGGAGGTTCCCCCTCCCCCCCCCCTTAAACATTTTCTGTATGCGGAATATCATGAGCTTATGACTTAAATAAAGGGCCTGGCTTGGCAACCCCTTCCTCATTTTGGGCTGGAAGTCAAGTCGAAGTCCTGCCATCATGGCCCTGCTGGCTGCTGGCCGTGAGGGATGGTGGGGACACACTGCCAGCCCTCCTGCCACCAGGCCAAGTCCTGGGAAAACTGACTTAGGTTCTCCAGGGGCAGGCAGCAAAGCTCCCAGGATCCCTATCACAGCCCAGTGTGGTGTCAAGCAGGTTTAGGTGGGTGCCACCCAATCTGGGAGTTTATTGCTTATGAGATAATAAAAGGTGCTTCCTCTCACCTTTTCTATATTTCAAAGTGAATTTTTTTAATTAAGCAAACTACTTTTTTTTCTTCCTAAGAAGAGCCCTTCGCTGAGACAACCTCATGGGCAGGTTGGGAGCCAAAACTCTTGACAACACTGTTGCCCCGAAACCAAACCCCAGGGGTCAAGGCACAGACTTGGGCTCCACACGCCATCCCAGTGGAGTGTGACACCCCAAAGCAGGTCACCAGGCCAAGGGCTCCTCACCCCCCAGGATGCACACTGATGAACCTATTGCTGGAATCCACCGGAGGAACATTCTCAAATCCGACCTTCACCTGAGTTCATCGGATGTTGGAGTGGCCTCTGCTTACTCTGTCCTCCCCCCACACCCCACACCCACACCCACACCCACACCTACCACCCGACGGCCCCTGGATCTGTATGTGCAGCTCCATAATCATGCATGCTCACCTTTCCAGCCACTCAGCCCTTGAGGTGAAATTATAAAATATATTCTGATTTAAAATACAGTGTCAGTATTGTAGTGTGTATCAAAAGTGCGTATGTCATATGTAAAAAGGAGTGAACTAACACAAGTCGGGGGGTGGGAGTGAGGACCTAGCCCTCATCGACACCCACAGTTGGAGGGCTGCTCCCTCCCTCAGCCAGAACCCCTGCTCGGCTGCAAGGGATTTCCTTGGAGGGGGAAAAGTCAATCTTCTCAGAGGAAGCTGGTTCCACTGGACCCTGGCTCCAGATTTCTCCTCCGCACACTGCGTCACGGGTCAGTCACTGCCTGGGCTGGCAAAAAGCACAGGAGACAATGAGAAACTGGCAGGACCCTGCCCATGTCTGGGGAGCAGGAGGTGGGCAAGTCCACGCACACATGTGACAGGAAATGGCAGGCTGACAGACACAGAGTAGCAGAGCAGAGGGCTGGGGCAATGCGGCCGCTGCGAGGGGACCCTCGGCTTCTAGAACTCAGAGGCACTCGAGCTCACCCTTCCTCCAACTCGACCATTTCTAGGCAGTTTGCCAGATACGTGCTGGCCCCTAAATTGGGTCTCTCCTCTGACAGAGCAAAAAGCCTGAGAAAAGAAGGTTCTGGGGTCCAGTTCTGGCCTCTCTCTTCTTTCGCTGAGTGACTTGGGGTAACTCTGTCAGGCCCCAAGAGCCTTGTTTTTTGTTTTTGTTTTTTAATCTAAAATCAGAGTGGTCATACCCACCCTCTAACGAGGATTCTGGGAGGTGAGAGGAAATGCAGATGTGCTCTGAAAAGAGCATTAAACGCCTATTTCACATCCACGGGGGCACCAAAAGCTGGGAGAGGACAAGAGCCTCACCCCAGCCTCTGACTTGGACAGTATCACCACACTCGGATCTCTAGGAAAAACTACACACCCGGCCGTGGCCCCAGCAAGACTCTGCAGCCTTCACAAAAAACCCAGCTGGAGCATTTCCGCATGGTTCTTCAGTCACGGGATCTCTATTGCACACCCCCCGAGAACCCAGCCCAAGCAGGCCGGCCCCTTCCTTCCTTCTCAGGCTGGCAGGGCCTGCTGGCTCCACCAGAGGCTGGGTAAATGCCCAGGCTGGTAGACACCTGCCGAAAACTATGTCCCTCACCCCACTATGCACACACTCTGTCGCTCACTTCACGCCCTTGTCCTTGTCCAAACACCTGGAGCTCCTAGGGCGGGGGCGCCCAGATGAGTCCATGGGTAGGGATGGAGAACAAAGGCTCTGAGCTCGCAGTGAAGGGGTTCGAATCCTGGCTCTGACACTTACAGCTGTGACTTCTTGGGCAAGTCGCTCAAGGTCTCTGAGCTTCGATTCCTCATCTGTAAAATGTGGGTGAACATCTTCATAGGGTTGTTGCATGGATCAAAGGAGATGCTTGGCACAATGCCTGGCACGCCGTAGGTACTTAACAATGTTAACCGTAAGTATATATAAAGGAAAGAGAGGGGAAAACCCTACAAAATGACAGCGAGGTGAAATATCAGAAAAAGGGTGCTGAGACTTCTGATCTGACCTCTCCCTGGCAGGGTGAGGCGACTGGGCTCAGAAGCAATGGGCCCAGGACAAGAACTCGCCACAAGACTGAACCAGAAGCCGGGCCTCCCGAATCCTGGTCCCATGTTCCTTCCCTAATCCCACACCGCCTCTCATCACTAATGCTCACGTGGGGAGGACTCAGAAGGGCTGGTGCTGGAACCTTCTGAATGGCTGAGGGCCAGTTTCACATTGCCCTGGGCGGCCTCTCCCTGAAGCTTCCCTTCCTCTCCACCCTAAGGTGCTCAAGTGACTAAAAGGGCAGTCCTAGTCCTTGCGTGGGCACTGATTCCCTGTGACCTACAGTGAGGCCACAACCCCTCACAGGGCCCCAGTTTCCTCATCTGTAAATTGGACTTTTCCAGTCTTCTAGTTCTTCAATTTCTTTGGCCAAAGCCTCGAGCGGTTGAGCTAAGTCTTCCTTTCCAAGCGGCCCTGATCCTCTGCACTCTCCTGGCCACGGGAAGGAGAGCAGGGTGAGGAGGGGTGCGGTTTAGCTCTTGAGATTTCTGGGAGCTGGGAGGCTTGGATCTTACGGTCTTTACTGTATTAGAGCTACTGAGGGTGCAGTTTCTAAAAGACATCAGCCCCCCACCTGCCTACCGGTCCAGGTGGTCTCCCCAGCGGCCGCTTTGCCACAGGAAGGAAGCGTCAGCAGGTGGCACTGCAAACATCTGAGCAACGGAAGGGGAAGGGGCGGGGCATGCGCGGCGCCAGGCAGGGGCACGCCAGGCAGGGGCTCTTACTTGGAAGGTGTTAGACAAAGGTGTAGTGGAGTCCGTTGCTTAAGGGGGGGTAAGGTGGCACGGTCCTGGCGGACAGAGGGGCTTTAGGCGGGAGGAGGGCCAGCTGCTGCGCTAAACAGGCACACAGGAATTAAGCGGTGTGTTAGGCTCCCCGTCTGTTCTCACAGCGCGAGACGCCCCACTTGGCAGGGCTGCGTGGCGTGAGCACCGCCGCCCACCATTAATGGCCTGGGCTTGAGGGGCAGGGGCACATCTGTGGGGCCTGCAGATCCCAGATATGTCTCTGGGATGGGAGAGAGAGCGAGAGGGAAGCAGGGCTGAAGCACAGGTGGCCACTTGGCGGGGAAGTGAGGGTGGCCCTGCTAACCGTTCAGTTTGGGGCCTGCTGGTGGGAAGGAAGCCAGGGACCATAGGCCCACATGGGTAGAGCAAGCACAAGCTGGACAGGAGGGCACTCATGGCTGGGGGGTACCCCCACGGGAACCCTTGGCATGGGGAGGAGCTCAAAATTGCTGGGGTGGGCCACAAGGAGCCCGGGATCATGAGAAGGAGGGGTCTGGGAGAGCCATCTCCTGTCTCCCCCGCCACAAAAAGCCACACTGACTTCTCAGCCCACTCAGTATGTCTTCCAAGGGAGTCAGGACAGCAGAATCTCAGGGGCTCTGTGTAGGATCAGGACATTGGGGCAGAGAACAGGCTTCTGCTGAGATCTCGGCCCCTCCCCTTGTCCTTGGTCATTCCTATGGCTTCTCGAGGCACCATTAAAGCTCTGCTTCCCAGACCAGACTCCCCAGGACAGGTCACCTCAGGACCCTGCTCCCTTGGTCACTTCCAGATCCTTTGGCCAGGGTTGGAATACTGATGGGGATTGACAGAGCTTCAGGCTCTATGACCACACCTCTCCAGAAGGCCGAGAGCGCACCTGCCCAAGGCATCACCTAGCCCACAGCGGCCTCTGCATTTGGGGAGAAACTGTGCCAGGTGAACTGTGAGGGCACACATGGGGAGGGGAGTGGTAGGTGGAGGGAGGAGTCAAGAATCTCTTTCCTGGCTAAGAAAGCCGTTTTACACATGCACATGTACTTGTAGACCCAGGCATGCAGCACGTACACACGTGCACACACACACACTCCCTTTCCACAGTGCTGTTTTTATCCATTGGCCGACAAAGTCCCACTTCCCTAGTCCTGCTTTCTGGCACACGTCACTCACCCTAAGGTGAATGACAGCTTTGATGTGGAGACCAAAGCAGGGGTCCCAGGGAGGACAAGAAGGCCCCATTCTGCCTTGCAAGAAATTCAAGCACCAACGGCTCTGCTGGCCCCCGTTATGAGGCCAGAAACCACAGCCTTGGCTCCTGGCTCAGAGGCCTGAAAAACCTGTTCTTAACCAACAATCTCAGAGAAAGCGGAGTAGTAGCATCACCCCCAGATTGAAGAATGAGCAAGAGAGACCCCCTCTCCCAGGCCTTCCTCTGACACTCCTGAGATGCAGGCCCCTCCACTGCCTGGCCTGCCCCACATCACCTTCTGAGCCCTGTGGTGTTCATGGGACAGGAGAACACACCACTGGCTCTTGACTACCAAGCTCGACACCTGGTTTCCCTGACAGGCCCTGTGGGCCCTGGGCCGCAGGGGCAGAGAGTAGGACCCAGCCTTGGAGGCTGGCTTCTATGGCCTCACCTGCCACTTGCTTGCTGCGCTGGGAGGCCTCGGAGGCCAGGGCATAGGAGATGTTGATGATGCGCTCCTGCTCCTGCAGCTGTGAGTCCAGGTCGGCCACGCTGTTCCGGTCCTGGCCTGAGGCCGGCTGCAGGTTGCACATGCTGCAGGAGGGCCAGAAAGCAGGCTGTGGGCCCCCGCCACCTTGGCATCCACCCCAGGAGAGGAGGGGCTTCCTGGATTAAAGGATCTCATTCTTGTAAGGGTTATCAGATAAAAATGGTCTACGCTCTCTCTAGACACAGGTATAGGTGCTTCTCCCCAAATACCTAAACAATCACAGCCTTGTTCCTTCTCTGGGAAAAATCACAGACCTCGAGGTAAGTGCTGCAGCTCTGGGCTCCTGTTAAATCCAAGTGTGAAACAGCTACCTTAGCTCTGAATGGAAGGCCCTCAAACACCAGGTTTACATTTGAGAAGCTGTGAAAGCTGAGGGGACAGGAAAGCCACTTCTTAGGGGCCCATCATAGCCTCCTGGGAAATGGCCAAGGCCCCTGGCACCTCGGGACAATTCTGGAGCCCCTGGCTCTGGTCTGCGGGTCTGTGTGCGAGAACAGGGGCCCTAACGCTGGGAGCTACAACTGTGTCCACTTTAGTGCCATACTTGGCTTCATCCCAGCACTTGCCAGGGTCACTGGACGTGGGATGAGCCTTCTATGAGTGTTTCGGCACTTCCCAGATAACCCGGGCAAGCTTCTTCGCCCATCTGCTGGTGACGTGCTGAGTGCCAGCCTTCCCCTTCCAGTGAGGAGGCCTGGCTAAACACACACCTAGCCAGCTTGCCCAGGGCCTTCCCAACAGACACCCCAGGGGTCGGGGCTGGCGGGGTGCCAGAACCTGGGCAGCGCGAGTGCAGACCTGGACCGGGCGAGGATGTTGCGGATCTTCTCGGCTTTGCGGTACCGCGCCTGCAGCTCCTCTAGGCTGGGCGGCTCTTCAGGATCCAGCTCCACGTAACGCTCGGGGATGGGGACCTTCTCTGGTTTGGACAGCTAAGGAGAGGACCAGGAGGTGGGCAGAGGCTCAGATGTTTGGGTTCGAGACCTGCTCCCCACCTTGTCCCCCATGAGGAAGCACACATTGCCCACAGAGATTAAGTGACTTGCCAAGATCACATTGGCAGTCCATAGTCTACGTTCTTTCCACTATACCAGAAAGCACCTACAGGCTAAGGGGAGGGGAGGGGGAGACAAACAACTGGACTAAAAGCCCTCAGGATAAAATGATCATCCTCCATGCCACCCTCAACGTGATCTGGACCTTGCCAGCCTCTCCAGCCACACAGTCGCACCATGTGGCCTCTGTCCTTGCTCGCTCCTCTGCCTGGGACACTCTTCCTCTGTTCCATAGACTCTTCCTCATCATTCCCACCTCATCTCCAGATGCCTTCCCTGACTGAACTGTTATTCCCTCCACTTTTCTGTTTGTCTCTCCACTGTCTGTGCAAGGACCTGGCACCTAATAGTCTATCACTAAATACTCCTTGGATGGGTGGACAGATGGGTGCACAGATGAATGAGTAGGTGGATGGGTGGGTGAGGTGAGTGGATGAAAGGATGGCTGAGTAGATGGCTAGGTAGTTGCATGTAAGGAAGTGATAATAATTTCTGTCTCTACGAAAGCTCCTCAGATAAGACAGGAGGCAGCCATGCTTATCTATTGTTTCTAGAGGAAAAGGGGTCCTGACTCCTCCCCACCACTCTCTCTCACAAACCCAGCAGCAACCTCAGCTTGGTGAAAACTCTCTAAGAAAACTAAAGGCAACTTTGATACATTCCAGGGAATTTTTTCCTCCTTGGGCTACAACGGCACATTAAAATGGGGCTGGTTGAAGCTTCTAAAAACAAGCTAAGTCCGATCCCTGGGCAAATCTGGACTTGAATTAAACCCAGACAACCCTTTCATTCTGGTGAAAGATGTCAAGAAATAAGCTCTTCTCTGTTGTTTCCAATGAGGGCAGATCCAGAGGAGGAAGTAGATTACATTGTAGCAAGAGGGATTTAGGTTAGAGATAAGGAAGGACTTTTTCCCCTGGCTGGCAGGCCAGTCAGGACACTAAAGAAAGCAATTTCATTGCCAAGACAGCATGTAGAAGCTTCTTCTGTGAATCTGAGAAAGTACAGACCTTTGGCTATTTCAGAGGTGCCAAACAAAAAATGGTCTAAGGACATGGAACTCATTAAGCTCTGGAGCCCCAGCTGACCCCAGAAGTCATCCTCCATAGGTGTCAATTTGCCCACATGCCGCTAAACCTATCCTTCATGTGGTGAGAGCAGTTCCTCTTATGAAGTTTCAGGCCAGGCAAGTCCTCATACAAATGTTTTTGGGATATCTATAGGCCACTGCATGTTTCATTCAACAGTTATCATTCAGCAAATATTTATGGAGCACCTACTTTGTGCAGATCCAGTTCTAGAGGGACAAAAGTAAACCAAATAGTCATTAGACTCCGTCCTACAGAGCTTATAAAAGACAAAGTAGGCCGCAGGTGACCACCCTTTGTCTCAAAGACCCTGAGTCTGTCACTCTCTGATTCCTTTTCTCTTCTCCTGAGTAGAGACGTTCCTGATTGCTAGAGATCCAGGAGTTACTTGTTTTCCTAGGCCTGCCTGTCATGATATATTTAAGCCAGCAGAGGGCGCCAAAAGAATTCACACCAGAACTGTGCAGGTCTCCTAGTCTCTGCCATGGCTGGAAATCTCATCTGTGACTTTCAAACCCAGCCCCCATTCTCCCTAAATCCTCTTGCCCAAGTCGACCTGACTGGGCCAGTTGCAAGGCCATCCCCAGGTTTTCTGGAGAACGTTTTCTAATAATAATTACCTCATCACATGCCTACTATGTGCGGGTTTTGTACTCACCACCTTCTGATCATTCCTAATCCTCCGGGCAACACACAGAGTCAGTTAATCCCCCTCATAACCCACTTTACCATCGAGAAAAACAAGGTACAAAGAGGTTAAATGACTTGTCCCAAATTACAGAGAGATACAGATTTGAATCTGCATCAGGACACTGGGCTTTTATTGTCTCGAGCTGCTATCCATCCTATCTTCTGGGCCACAATGAAGCCGAGCCTTGTCCCCATTCAGCACAACACCCCTCAGTGCCACTGGGGGCCCAAAGGCCATGCCTCCTCGAGGAGCATGAAGGAAGCCCCTGCCCTCACCTCTCTGCTGATGTCCAAGTCATAGTCTTGTGGTTCCAGGTCCAACTCAGTGACAGGCATAGCCTGCACTTTCAACCAGCCATTCTCCTCCTTGTCCTTTCTTCCCCCTTGCATGGCCCGGTCCAGCAACTGCAGGTCAAAGTCCTGCTCGCGTTTCCACTGGCAACAGAACAAGAGGGTAAAATGTAGTCACTTTCTGACTGCTACAGGAGCCATGCCGGTCCCCTTCTGGATGGGTCTCGCAGGTCCTGGTGTCCTTGGGAAGATGGACCTGGCCTGTGACTCACTGGGGAAAAGCTGTGTGACCACAGACCTCAACCTCCTCACCTCTAAAACAAGGCAAACAGTTTTATGACACATGTAGTCCTTGCTATATGCCGTAACTGTCCGTGTAACGGAGGATGAGGCATCTGTTCCTTTTCTACGGCCTGATTCCAGACCGATTTCTCTCTGACCCGGATCCCCTGAGGGTTCAAATATGCACCCCAGGGCACAGGTCAAAGACCCACAACCTTAGATTCACAATGGTCCCCGGGGATACAGGAGGCTCCCAGGTCCAAGAGGGCGACCCCAAAACAGAACCTGGGACAGAGCTCCAGAGGAGAGATTTGCCCCTTCTGCCGCCCCACAGTCATGAAGGCTTTCTGATTCAGGGGCCATACGTCTCAGCTCAGAAATAATGGAATAGCCAAGGGCCTCACTAATGGGTATTCCCGACAGGATACATTGAGGAGTGGGGGTACTGAACCCACAATGGGGCTGGGGAGGTCCAAGCAAGAACAGCTTGGGGTCAGTGAGGCAGATAAACCTCTGCGTATCACGGCATCTATTTGGGGCAGGTTTTAAGTTAGGAAAAAGAGAAAAAGAAACCATATAAAATCGAAATGCTAAATCAAATGCAATATTTCCAAGTCTGTTCCTCACTATCAACCTTTTAAAAAATGTCTCCTCATATAAGGAAAATCTAACTGGCCATTTCAAGATCCAAGCACAACCGTGTAGCTCCGCGGCAGCCTTTCTAATCACCTGTGGCCCGCATCCTCACAGGCCTTTGATGCTGAGCAGGTTTCAAGAGAAGGGAACAGGCTCAAAGCCTCTCTTCTCTTGAGCAGAAGCCAAGCAGATGCTTCACAATCCCAGGTCACCTCCTCCCTCCCACCACATCCCTCACAGAGCCCCAAGCAGTCACAATTTTCTTCAATGACCCCACGAGTCCCCCCAAGGATCCAAACCCATAGCCATATCCTTATATATCACCCATTCATGCACAAGCTCTCAATGCTGATTCCAAATCAATGTAATTGCTCTTAAGTGATGGTTCCCAATCACAGTATGAAAGGATTAAATGGTTGATATTTCAGAAGTGAAAAATTAATTTAATGATTCACAAAGGAAAAGCATATTTTCTTACACGCTCACAGTTGCCCCAGATAGAGACAAGCCCTCATTTAAACCCAGCCTGATTGTTTCCACAAACAGAAAAAGATCACTAGGCTCTACAGTGTATCCTGGGGAAGAACCACGCCAATCCATTATCATTAAACAACACATTTATTGGCGTTGATACAGAGACTGACACAAGTCTTTTTTTTAAGAGAAAAATTACAAGGTATTCAAGTTACGATTTTTAGATAAACTTTCTACATTTGAGACATCGGGTTGTAAAAGGTCAGTGTTACCCCACGTGACATTTGCTTATAAAGTTTAGAAGTTACTGGCTTTGCAGCTTTTCAGGATATGAGTGTCCTGGGTCTTACTCCTTTGGTGTCTGAGCTAACAGCTGCAGAGAGGCCTGTGGATACAGAACATATCCTGCTATCTATTCAAGTTATTAAATACTAGAAACACAAAAATTTTTTCCACAAGAAATTGTGTGATGAGACTGGACCACCTTCCACTTGGTAGAATTTATTCAAATGTACAATCGCCGAAGTCCATGCCTACTGTCCAGGTGTAAGGCATGGACTTTGATAAATTCATAAGGTGCAGACCTCTGCCAATGACCACGACCCTCGGGTGGCAGGTTGGCTCAGTCTTGCGCGGTGGCTTTTGGGATGAGTGAATTACGAGTCAGTAGGCCTGCATGAAGGGCACAGCAGAAAGGTGAGTCACACGTGGGAATGCTCGCTAGGCTACGGAGACAAGAGCTGCTATTACAAGCCCAGTAATGAAGAGCACAGGCCAGTTAGAGAATGTTCAATGCAAATTAGAAGCTTCTGTAAACACAATCAGGCAGGATTAGAGAGGCAACGAGCGGTAACACTAAAAGCAAAAGAGCTTGTGCAATGAATTAGGGAGAGAAGAGTCAGGCTAGAGGTCTAGGGAAACACTGGATTTCAAACAACAGGGAAAAGTCACATGGGATGTTTCCAAAAGGGACCTAAGGCGACCGTGGGCAGGGTGCAGTGCCTGTAAGCACCACCAGGGGGCAGCACAAATTCCCTGGCTCTCCTGGGGCACCAGGAGGCCAGTCAGCACCACAAGCGGTGGGAGACCACAGCCCTGAGTAGTGGGACATGACCCTGTGCTCAGTTGCCCCACAGGGCATCCGCTTGGACGTTGGAGAGGCTGGTTGGCTGTGCTCCTCCTCATCAAATTATATCACCGTCTTCCTCCTCCACTCCTCAAATCCTTGAACCCTGTACATAATCCCAAATCCTTGATTAAGCTGAGAGACTCTGAATGCCTACAAAGGCCCCTTTGAAATTCAGCTCAGAGAACTGATTTTGGACATTTTCTCTGGTTCCTATGCTTCTGCCGTGACAGTCTCACTCCTACTCTGGTTTCGGGTTACACTCTGACCAGGTCACACCTGTGTCTTGCTTTGTGGACAAAACAGCCCCGTGGGATGTTGTCTGAACCACCTGTCCAGGTGTAAGGTATGGACTTTGATAAATTCCATCTAGTCAATGGCCCACTCTCTCAGGGCTGTAACGAGCTTGTGTTTGGAGGACTTGGGGAAGCTCTGCTCCCTGTCCCAGCCCCGCCTGCCTGGACTCTCCTAACATACTGAGCCGAGATCTCCAGGGAGTGGCTGGCTGAGGTAGCGGGACGCGGGCAGACTCGGCCTCTCCCCTTGGCTCAGCGTCCTCTTTCGCTCGCGGACCAGGGCCTTCTGGTGCCGCTTCATGCGCTCAAGCTGCTCCTCCGCAGTCATCCTGCCCCGCTGGTGGTCCCCTGAGTACAGGCGCTCCAAGGCACTCCTGGGTCTCTGAGGAGGAAGGGGTGAGAAATGGAGCAGCTGGGCGGGGAACGCAGAGGGCAGCCACCTGCTGGCTTCATTCCCATCCTTTGTCTCTTTCACACACACACACACACTCATTCACTCGATCTAGTTGGGTTCCTCTCAGCCATAGAGAACCCATACTCTAAGCACATTCATGGACATGATACCCCAGCCCTCACAGGCTGTCTGGGCAGCACCCCATTCTGCAGATGCAGACACCAAGGCCTAGGCCCATCCACTCAGGTATACATGCAGCATATGATGAGGTGAGAACTCAGGATGCAGACTTCCTGGGCCCCCTCCTGTGAGCCTGACAGGCTGAGAAGAAAGACGTGTGGCGGGGGGCGGGGGGGGGCGGTGCTCAGGAAATGGAAAGGGTAGCATGATGCCCTTTTTGGTAGGCAGTGGGAAACACATCACTGAGCACATGGTGACAGGGACCCTGAGCTCAGGAGGGGCTGAGGTCACCTCAGAGGCCATCTCCAGGGCTCAGAGGATCACCAGTCATTATCCACCTTGGAGCCCTTCCCTCTGTGCATAATGGAGCAGTGAGCTCCTCCAACTTCTCAAGGCCACTCACAGGGAAGGTCATCTTGCTGCTTTCGGTATTCAGACCCCTCCGGAGGGTGACGTAGGGAGCAATGGTGGACGACTGCTGGAGCCTTGATGTGGACCCTGAGAGCCCTTTTGGAGGAAAGAGAAATGCAAGTGTATTTGTGGTGAGGTGGACAGGCCGACGGCCCCCTCCAATCACTTCCGCTCCTGTGAGGGGACCACAGGGCCCAACCAACAACCCACTCTTCTTCCTCGCCAGGGCCTGGAAGAGCGAGGCTCCAGGTAGAGGATGAGGGGCCAGCCCAGGGGTGTCCTCTGTCCCCTATAGGGGACAGTGTCCCTATAGATCTGTGGGCTACCTTAGTCTTCCTTCACACGCAGAAGACCGGGGCTGCTTGGTAGGTAGAAAGGATGGAGGGGTAGGAATGCCCTCATCCCTTCTTTCTAATGAACTCACATGCATCCTGCATGACCCAGCTCAGATGTCCCACCTGTGTGAAGGTTTCTTAAATGTCCCTGGCAGAATCAGTTATCTCCCACATACCTGTCTAACTAGACTGCAAATTTAATAACGCCTGGTTGACTGAATGAATGAATAAATGAAGGGAAAGAAAGTGATGCCAAACATTTACTGAGCACTTACTATGTAACAGGGCAGTCACTGTTTATAGATTTTGTCCCACTGGCCCTACATAGCAAGCATTACTTAACTATTGTAGAGGTGCACAGTCTAAGGCTCAGAGAGGATAAGAGAAGCAGTGGCTGACCATGTGCTTCCCATGTCTGGCTCTTATGGCTTTGAGGAATCGCCTCACCCTGGCTGGCTGGTGCCAAGGCTTGTGCTTTCTCCACTAGCAGTGATTCTCATCAGGGGTGGTCCCCAACTATTGGAAATAGGCATCCTGCTGACAGAAGACACCACTAGCATTTAGCATGTGGGAACGAGAATGATAAATTCTCTGCAATGCCCAGGGAATTCCAAGCAACAAAGAATTGTCCTGCCCAAAATGTCACCAATACTGCCATGGATAAACACCCCTAGGCCATACTAAATGAAAGGTTGTACCATAATGAATGAAAGCACAGTGTCAACGGTTGCTGTGGCCCCAACTCAGCAAAATCCAGAGCCCACGCCCTGCAGAGACACAGCAAGCCTTGACACTGTGGTGGTCTGGGAGTCATACAACCCCACAGGCGCTGGAACCATGGCTGTGTGTCCTTCTGCATCCACACCCAGCCAGTGGGAGAAAGCGCCTGACCATGGGGAACAGGTGAGAGGAACAGATGAGGGAGTGTGGTCCACCTGCTCAGGGGTTCCAGGAGGCCTCCCTTTAAGAAAACTTCTGAGAAAGAGTATGGCTCTGGGAAAAATGGGATATGGTGAGCCTAAGGGCCAGAGTCTGTTCCCACCTCCATCTTACAAGGATAGGGGAAGAGAGTAAGAATGAGGCCCAACTGAGAAAACTGTGTTTGTTTAAAGAAAGGATTTATTGAGTCTTAGAGTGACACAGAAGAGGAAATAACATTTTGAACGCCTGAGATGACCAAGCTGATGCAGTCACCAAACATCCCCACCTGCAGGGTACAGTGACTCTGGAGCCAGAATACTGGGATTGGATTCTGGCTCCATCACTTATTAGCTAACTGGCAAATTACTTAATTTCTCTGAGCCCTAGTTTTCTTATCTCTAAAATGGGGATAATAGTAGTACTTCCCTCATAGGATTATTATGAGTATTAACTAAGTGAATATAAAATGTTAAACACAACACAGTGCCAAGCTTTATAGTAATGGCTATTATCATTATTTCCAAAACCAGATGTGATAAAGAGAAAGACAATCGGGATGTGGGCCATAGGAAGGAAGGATAGAGCCCAGCGCTCCCTGATGGCTGCTGCCCATGCTATGATCCAAAGCTGCACAGAAGAGTACAAGGTGCTGGATGAGGGTTGGGGAGCAGTGGTTGGTAGTGGTGGGGGTTCCCAGAAAGCCTGCATGGAGAGTGTTGCCTTACCTCTGCCTGGCAACGTCTGGTACCTGCTTTCAGGGCCCACGAGTCCCAGGGAAGTTGGGGCCGTGTCCCCACTGAAGGTCGCCAGCTCAGGCTCACTAACGTATGATCGGAGCTCCACCTGCAGGCAAAGTCTGAGGTGGTCATACCTGCCCAGCATCATGCCACCTCCCTCTCCCAGCCCACGATGGGGCAAACTCTAGGGTCTTCCCTGCTCACCCTTGAGTCCCCGTTCACACACTGCCCCTGCTCCCGGTCTCGCTTCCTCTCATCCGACTGCCGCTTGAGGCCCCTCACTGAGGTGTGCCGGATGATGGTGGCCTCCTTTGGCAGAGGTGGCACGGCCGGTGGCTGGTCCTCAGGGCTGTAGAGCTCAGGGAGTGGGGGCCTGGGAGGTGCCTCGTCTTCCTGCTCAGAAAAAGGACCATAATCAGTGTCCAGTGAGAGGGAGCTGGGGGCCCAAAGGGCCAGAACAGGACACCTCGGGCCTGCAGAGCATGACCACTTCAGCCCAAACATGCCAACATTTCCCCTGGCTGAGCTGTAAAGAAAGGGGATGGCTCTGATCCAACCCCATTCTTCTCTTGGATGCACACATTTTTCAAAGTGTTACTTATATATATTGTGTCCCCAGCTCCTGAACGTAGGTTTCCTGGGTCCATGCCCTTATTCCACTTGTGGAGAGCACACCATGGAGGGAGCAGGCTGGCGACTCTGCACTTATTGGTAGGTCTATGACAGCGCACCCCCACCCTGCCTAAGAACAAACATCTGCCCCCTCCGCAGCTCTCAGACTGAGTCACTCACCGTCCCTGCACAGTCTTGGGATCCCTCTGGGCTCTCTGAGCACCAGCAGTTCCCAACCCTGACAAGATCTCAGAATCACCAATTTCTAAAAAGTCCCCCTGCCCAGAAAGATAAACACAAATACTACCATAGACTGAAGGGAATAGAATATTTGGAGACAGAGGGTGGGAGGGAGACATTTTATTGTTTTTTTTTAATATATCTTTTGATTTTGCACCCTTTGAGAGTATTATCTAATAAAAAAGTAAACAACATTAAATTCAAGAAAATAAGCCGATAAAAATGAAAGAACTATATAGCTACATTCAATAATGTGACTTAATTACATACACATAATATTGAAGAAAAGATGCAAGATACAAAAGAATAAACACAGTATTATATACAGGCAAAATTAAAGTATTTGGAGATTCAAACATAGGTAGGAAAACAAACAAAAAAAAAAAAGGCAAGGAAATTATCCAAAAAGTCAAGAAAGTGGTTATCTCCAGCAGAAAGGGCCTGCACTGGGAGAGGACACCCGAGGGCTTCAGGCTGCTGCAAAGCTCTATTTCTTGGTCTGAGTGTTGGTATAACAGTGGTCTATTATTATTTGTTAAATTATATATTCGTGCTTTATCAATTTCTGGATGAATATCATTATTTCACAAATACAAAACAAGCAAACAGGAATAAAAAAAAAAATGGTGAACCTGGTGAACATATATACATTATAGGAGGGGAGAGAAGACCCCCAGTGACCCTGGTGGTAACCCAAGTTGAAAAGCCCTGCTACAGAGGACCAAGCTATGGAAACGAGTCTCTGTGATTTTCTATTCCAGGGGTCCCCAACCTCCAGGCCGTGGACCAGTACCAGTCTGTGGCCTGGTAGGCACCAGGCTGCACAGCAGGAGGTGAGTGGCAGGCGAGTGAGCCAAGCTTCATCTGTATTTGCAGCCACTCCCCAGCGCTAGCATCACCACCTCAGCTCCACCTCAGATCATCAGGCATTAGATTCTCATAGGAGCACCAGTCCCTGGTGCTAAAAAGGTTGGGGACCACTGGTCGATTCAGAGCTGCTTGCTGTACATAAGGGGAAACTGAGGAGGCTCAGAGAGGGGATGGGCCTTGTCCGAGAACCCACTGAGAAAACAAGGGCCAGAATCCAGGCGGCCCAGTCCCCAGGCTAGTACTATTTCCCTCTGCTCCCCGTTCTGGCTGGCAGGCATCCGGCCTTAAGACAGCAGCCATCTGCCCCAGCCATTCCTGCTGTTTGTTTTGCTACTTCTACCTCCTGTTTTGTGGCTGGTGCTCCATGCCTCTTAGATCTGGGACGGAAGGAGATCTCAAGATAAAGAAATTCACAATGACTTGGTCCTGGCACCTGTCTTCTAGTTCGAGGCCCTGGGCTGTGGCTGGAAGCAGGTAGATGGTGAGCACTGGGGTATGGGGACTTATGTGTTTAAGCTAGCACTGCACATCGACCTCATCAGAGGTCCTAGGCACACATGCTGCCCAGGCAGAGCTCCTCCAAGCCTTTGTTGGAAAAATCCTGGAGGACCCCCTTCCAAGCTGCCCTCTACTGTGGCTTCTCTGGCACTTGGATCAGACACCTTGTGTGCTCCAGTCAAGGCTGGCCTAGCCCTGGGGATGTGAGCTATCATGGTACCTGATCACATCTTCTGTTTCCGTAGTCTCCTGTGCTCCCAAACTCTGTGACGGGCTTGGACTCTCTCTCTGCCAGGTAACCGTGGTGTTTGCCCAGGTAAACACATGGGTCACAGACCTACGTGACCAGGACTGAATGTCCAATTTAGATGGCAGATGGCACAGAGAATGTTCAGGACATATAAACTGAATGCACTAATATGGAGACCTTAAGCACATTTTAACACCTTTGGGCCTCAGTTCTCTTATTTGTGGGATGAAGATACTGACCTTCCTGTCCAGACTCCATAAGGTTATTGCGAAGACAAACATAGCCTAAAATCTATCAGACTGCTCAACTGTAGGTGAAGATAAAGAGACTCTTCTGCTGAGACGAGCTCCTTGTCCACGGCAAGTGTAACTGCAGGTTTGCAAGGAGCAGTCACACAGCTCTCTGCACGGTGCAGATCACAAATTCCACCTACTTAGCACAGTTACTTCTCCCTGGGCCTCAGTTTTCCCAACTGTAAAATGGGAGCAATGAGCCAGATCATTTCTAAGGGTCTTTCTAACTCTAGGAGTCTGAGACAATTATCTGCCAGAGAGGAAACAGTGGCACTCAGCTCCAGGTCATCAATACTTACAACTTTGGGCTTCGTCTTGGTTGGTGACTGAAGAGGGGATGTCACTTTCCTCAGCTGGGGAGGGTGAGGTCGGTACGGCACGTAGGTCTGCAGCTGGGGGAAGAGCCGAACCTCCAGAGGGGTCCGCACAGGGCTGGTGGGGGGGCTGGGCTGCGGGGCCGGCTTGCTCTCAGAAGTCGAGAGCGAAGGCACAGGCGGGTGAGGAAACAAAGGCACCGTTTTTCTCTCTAAGGGGCGTGGAGGGAAACAAAGGGTGGGATGGAACGAAGACCTCGGAGGACAAGAAGAGTGACTTACACCATGAAGACCTGACCTCCCAAGGGCCATCCCACCCACCCGGGTGCCGGCCTCCGGGAAGATGGCCCACTCACCCGGATTTTTGACCGATTCCACCAGAATTCTGAAGTTCTCCTTATTCGCACTCAGGCCTGCAATGACATCTTCAATCCTCCAGAGATCCTTCTGTATCTGTGATTTCTCCTGAGGAAACGAGGTGGTGGTTCATTTCCTTCTGAGCTCCTTACCCGAAGCTTCTTCTTAGGACTCATGCTGTCGTTTCAGACAGGGCCCTCGCCCTCAAGCATCCCCTTGGGGAACCCCACCAGGGCGACAGCCAAGCCTGCTTCACAGCTTTGTAGGGAAGTGCAGACGTGGAAGATGCCCAAGACCCAGGACAGGAACTTCCAAGAAGCTCTCACCCGTCCAACTTGCCTATTTTCACCTAATTTAAAAATAGACTGACTTTAAATACTGTTTGAGTCCACTTCTGTGAGGTACCTGGAGTAGTCAGGGTACCTAGAAAGAGCAGTCTGTGGGGAGAAGAGGAATGGGGATTGTTGTCTCACGGGTACCGAGTTCCGGTCTGCAAGACAAAAAGGGCTGTGGAGACAGGTGCGCATGACGTGAATACACTTAACACTACCAAAGTGTACCCCTAAAAATGGTCAAGGTGGTAAATTTTGTTATGCATATTTTACCACGATTTAAAAAATAGACCATCTTAGGCAACCATGGGTAAAGGAAAGTGAAGGCAAGGACTAGAGGTTACGCCATCCATGGAATATAAAGAGCATCTTTTAATGGACAGTTAAATCCCAGGATCTGAAGTTCAGTTAAGAGTACAATGGGCAGTGGAAACTATATGGCCATTAAAAGGAATGGAGAACTGATACAGGCTACAACGTGGATGAATTTGAAAACATTATGCTGGGTGAAAGAAGCCAGACACACAATGTATGATTGCATTTATATGAAATGTCCAGAATAGGAAAATCCATAGACAGAAAGTAGATCAGTGGTTGGCTAGAGCAAGGGTGGGGAGGTGGGGATGGGGAGTGACTGCTCATGGGTACATGGTTTCTTTTGGGGGATGAAAATGTTATAAAATTGAATGTGGGGACAGTTTCACAACTCTGAATATTCTAAAAACCACTGAATTGAATATTTTAAAAAGGTGAATTTTATAGTAGATGAATTATATGATAAAGCTTTTTTTTTTTTTTTTTTTTTTGAGTAATGAAGGAGCCAGGCTACACGACCATATGCACACAACTTATAACTGAAATCGGCTGGGAAGAGGCCCCAGAAAAAGGTGAGCAGGGTCTGTCATGATTAAAGGATTGTGGGCACCTTTTAACAGAGTTGTTTAAACATCAAATACAATATTCTTTCAGTTTTTAAATTACCATGGGGGAAGACAGCCTTTGTCCATCCCTGTGGACTTAGGAAGGCTTCACATTCCCATCTCCCCAAGGCACCTGGCCACCCTTGACTGGAAGAGTTCTCTCATGCGAGAACTGGAACTGTCCAATGCTGCAGTTAGACCATGTGTTCCCTGACACATCTCATGGGACGAGGTACTCAGCAGATTCTCAGTACATGTATACTGAATGAATAAAGGACCAATCACATAGAATTCCGTGATCAAACACTGTCCAACAGCCGTGACAACAGATATCCGAGGCCTTCTTCCTAAGGGGTTCACACTCTCATACGCTCCCCACCTTGCCAATACCAACACACATCCTCAGGACTGACGAGCAAATAGTGACCTTGATGCTCAGCTCCTCACTAAAGTACAAGCGTCCTAAAACAGACATGTTATTCAGCCCAGAGTCTGTGTATAAGCTAATGTGATTATCTCAAGAACAGAAGTCCCCAGGTAGAGTGCTAGGAAGAGGTGAAGGAGGAACATGGAATGAAAAATCAACTCTTTCTCTCCCCTCCTCTGGCAGTCTACCTGGCATACTTCTACCTGTCAGTTCACAACCCAGCCCCACTTTGCCTCTCTGTCATCCCCACATGTAAGAGAAGAGGAGCAAAGGCCAGAGAAACTCTTTCTCTAAGAGAGATGGAATCTCAGAACTTAATGACAAGTTGAAGGAAGCTTTTGGGGAGCAAAGAGGTGGGGTTTCATTCCTGTATCCTCACACCACACTGGGCAGGAAGGCTCCTGTGTGCTACACTCAGCAGAAGCCCGAAATCATCGCCCCGAACTAGGGACACCTGCCACTGCCTCTCACCCGGTTACCTGGATGTTCTTTTATCCTCTAGCTTCCCTGCCCAGGTGGCCATGAAAATCTTCATAAATAAAGCCACTCGTATTTACTTGAAAAGGCTATGAATTTTCTCACAGCCAAACCTGGCTTTAGGGAGGCAAGTTTCCAGGCCTCACTACTGTGAATGTGTTTGGGGCCATAAGCATATCTCCAGCATCATTGATTTTATTCAGGACTCTGACAGCTTGCCCGGCCTAGAATTACACCAAAGAAGTTAGCACAGAGCCGGCTCAAAGAAGGGCTCTGTGAGCTTCCCAGGTCATTGAGCAACGCCACCAAGCTGGATGGAAATCAAGCTGCAGGGAACAGGATTCAAACTGGCCTATGTCTTAGTAACACACAGGGCTAAGTTCTCCAGTGAGTCTGTGACAAAACCTGTATGTTGTACCCATTTGTTTTTTGGAGGGGAAAAATGGTTTCTGGGCCTGTTGTATACCAAATTACCATAAAATAAGGTGCTGTAGAAATATAAATGGCTAATGACTATATGAAAAGATGTTTAACCTACCAGTAATTAAATAAATGCAAATTAAAACAAGATGCCCTTTTCAGCAGGTAGACGGGCAAAAATTAAAAAGACTGATAACATCGAATGCTGGAGAGATGTGGGTAGATAGGTTCAGTACTCTCATTCACTGAGGGTGAGAGAGCAAATGAGCACAGCCTTTCAGAGAGTGTTCTGGCGCTATCTGTCAACAACGAAGTATATACTCATCTCAACTCACCAAGTCCACTCCTAGAATCCTAGCTTAGATAAATGCTAATAAATAAGTTGAAACGGCAGTTACATAGACGCTTACTGTGGCATCATTTATAAAAGCAAAACACTACAAATAATTTAAAATGCCCATCAGAAAATGAATGGCTCATTAAAATACAGAATATCTAGACTATGAAATTCTACACAGTGGTTAAGAACTAATTTGATTTCATTTACTTAGGCCAACAATGCCCAGCACAACTTTCTGAGGTTATGGAAATCTTCTATCATCTGTGCTGTCCAATATAGTAGCCCTCCACTAGCCACATATGGCTGGCTACTGAGCAGCTGAAATGATTCTAGTGTGACTGAGAAAGAGATTTCTATTATTAGTTAATTCTGATTAATTTATGTTTAAATTTAAATAGCTACCGTATTGGACAGCTTAAATTTGGAAGTATCTTTCCAAGAAAGATCCCCACAAAGCAAGGTGATGACAAAAAGAGTTATGGAACAATGTGTAAGTGTGATTCCTCTTAAAGTAAACCCAACTCCCATCCCCAAATAAATTACACAATTCTATGTGTGTGCATGTTTGGAAATGCAGAGGAAATGGTCAGAAAGGCAACGCTACAAACTGATGGCACTCATGACATACATATGCGGGGAGGGTGGTGGTCTGAGGCAGAAAGGGGAAGAAGACTTTATTTTTTCTTTTTGCTTCTCATTGGTTAGCCTTTTCAAAGAGATACAGTCATCTATTATTTGTATAATTATAAAAACGTAAGGAATGAAATGCTAAAAAAATTACTGCTAAAACTAATGTGGTTCATTGAAGTCCAAGTAGACAGATATGACAGGATGGTTGAAGGAACTAGTAACCAGAAATAATCATTTCAAGGACTTTGTCAGCAATATTCATCTAGTATTTTCAAGCTACTATGCTAAGTTCTGGAAATACAAAAAAAAGGGGGGGGAGGAATTATTAGGGAAAAGAGGGGACATTTAAGTTCTAGGGAACCTAGCAGGCCAGCCCTGAGCCACAGGCAAGAGTCTCCTCAACATGGCCCTGGACAGGTTGCCTGGAACCAGCTCAGAATAGTGAGTGGAGGGATAGCAAGGCCTGGGAAAAGCCTCCCAGTTCCGAATTCCAGTCATTTTTTGGGGTGAGGCTGATATCAGGAGGATCAACACACCCATTAATCATTTTAATGAAGAGCCTAGAACTAGTTCATCAATTAGCAAGTCTAACACCAAAACTGGCCCAGCATGGTGCCTCATACATAAGAAGCCTCAATCAATGTTTGCTGAATTCAAATAAATCGAATTTATATTAGCTCCCTGAAAGAAGAGATACAGATCTGAAGTTGGGCTGGAAAACAGGTTATTTTGTTATAAAGTTGAGGGTGGAGTGAGAGCCTGGCTGGGCACCATAGTGAGGGAACAGTGGGCAGCAGCAAGGTTTAACCACACAGGGCCTTTCTTCTCTCACCTTTGGGGACAGAGGCAGCTGTCAACAGGTGGCCTGCTTTTTAAGGATAGAGGAGGCAGGGCTCTAAGGCTGCCCTTCCTAAGTGGGGCAGGGGCCACAATGATGGGTATCTCCAGGCCTAGCCTTCAGAAATGCTAGTGACTGCCTAGAGCCGAGAGGCACCTCCATGGACCTGGATTCACACTACCTCCTCAGGTGAAAGCTTGATAACATCTGTCTTCAGGAATCGGAGAAAGGAAGTGGGCAGGGCTTCCTGCTGCTGTCTGAATAAATAGGAACCCAAGATGGGCCAAGAACCAAGGAACACAGATCACTCTCAAGTCTCTATAATGCTCTCAAGGCTGGTATTTGTCTCCTCTTGGAGCTGTTTCTCCAAATGATCAGTAGTAAAACCCTTACGAAAATGCCCGAGAACTTGTTTCTGAGAGCAGAGAGGCAGGGGAACTGCAAGGAGGCTGAATATCACAGCCTGGTTAGGGGACGGGATCCCCAAGGGAGAGCTTGGGGTGGGGAGCTGGCTGCGTCCGGGTGGAGAAAGAGAAGGCCCTGGGTGGGGCTCTCAGAAGAAATCAGAGCTCAGAGGAGATGAAGAGCCCTTGGGTCACCTGGAAAAAAAAGGCTCTTCTGTGCTGCTCCTGTAGGGTCTGCTTCAGCTGTCCCACATCACTCTCCAACTTCAGATACTCATTCCAGGCATTTTCCATCTCCTGTTGGCCAAGGAAACACTTCTGATTCTTAGTTGTCCCCTGGCCCCCAGAAGCCTCATGAGCACCTATGCCCTGACCACTGCTGACCCAGCCAGGGGAAGAGGGAAGGGGTGTCCCATAGGTCTTGGGCAGGCCTGGTGAAAGACAAGGGTTGTCTTCTCATCACTCTGACTCTGGCCACCTGTACTGTCCCCTCTTCTACCTTTGGGGATGCTTTGGTTCCCAGCCCTGGCAAAAAGGGCCTGTATCACATCAGAGGAACGAATAAAGTGGAAATTCTGATGTCTTCAAATTAACTGTACACAGAGCAGGGAATAGCCTTGCAGGTTGGTGTGAGAAATCTGGTCCTTTGGGTGCCACAACAGCCATCCAGGAGTTACTGATGCAAAGGACCCAAAGGCACTGGTAGAGATAGATATGTTACCTTTAGAAAAGGTAAACTACTGTCAGGAGGCAGCCTGCAGAAGTTCTGGTACTCAAGACTCTCGCCTCTGAATTGGCGAATTCAACTATAGTTTGGGAGATGAGAACAGCAGCCCCCTGCCCAGCCCGACCTGAGGGGGAGTGTCTGCCACCCACCACACCCTCTACACACAGTGGACTCTCTGGAGAGCTCTGCCCGGATGTGGACAAGGTCCTCCTGCAGCAACCTCTGCTGGTAGGCAATCTTCTCAAGGTGCTGGGGCTGGTCTCGGTACTGATCCATCTGTCTGTGCAACACCTCCAGCACAGACTCTAGCTGGTCCTGCACCAGGCAAGGGTCAAAGAGCAAGACAATAGCAGGACAGTCCCTGGAGGCCTCCCCACACCATCCCAGCAACTAAACAAACCTGCTGGATTCTAACTGTGGCTGAAGGGGCCAGTGTCCAGCTGGGGCCTGAGAGTCAGGGCTTCTGGTTCCAGCTCTGACCCTGCCCACTGAGTGGCCTGGAGCAAGTCATCTAACAGCTCTGTGCCTTAGTTTCCTCATCTACAAAGTAGGCACAAGGCCATCAACTCCTTATAGGATAAACAATGAGGATAAATCAGAGTTGGTGGAAAACTAAGCTTCTGGGACAAAGGCCATGTTATAAACCTTCAGCATCACAAATATAATGCCTTGTTAAAATGTAATAAAGAAAAAAAATAACAATAAGTGTCTAAGAGGCTAAATATCAGTGGCCCCCTCCATTCTGCCCCAGCCCATTCCTGCCTTCCCATCCAGACTTCCTTCCTCCATAGCCTAGAACCTAGAAGATGTCGTTTGATACAACGTGTCGTTTGATACAATCTGGTCTATGACTGAGAAAAGACAAACCTCCACTCCACCAGCCTAAGATCACGCAAAACTGATACATACTTTGTTCTCCTTGAGGGCTCGTATCTTGTCTTCCAAGTCCTGGAGGATCCTGTCTTGTTCACAGAAGATGCTCAGTTTGACCTGTGAGCAAGAACAGGTTGGAGAGAGCCTGGGATGGTGAGGAAAGGGGCTGGCCCTGCAGTGTTATCAGAAAGTCTTTGGCTATGGAATCATCCAAACTCTGCCTGAAGCTGCCCACCCCGGGTCTGAGGGCAGCAGGCAGCTGAGGGGTCAGCCTGTCACTCTGGTCACTCACGTCAATATCGCTCTCAGCAATCTTCACTGGCTTCAGGCTTCGATCTTTGAGAAGGTCCCGGCCTGTCATCTGGGAGGTGAACAATTTAAAGGAGATTTAACCATGGGGTTTGAGATAGGAACTCGGGAAGGAAAGTTAGCTCACGATGGATGGGCGTGGAGATCTTGGCAGTGGCAAGTAAGGTCACGGCACAGAAGGGGCAAAAACCAAAATCTTTTTGTAATCCTAGTAGCCCTTGTAAACTTTTCAAAGAAAATGTAGATGTTCAAGTTGCAGTATTAACTGTAGAAGCTTGTACTTGCTCAAATGAGTTCAATATGAATCTTGGAATATTTGCCACCAGTAAGAGAGTTTTGCTACCAAATCTGGGGTCAAACACAAGTGATGGAAGTCCATGACCCCTGTCCAGGGCAGTGGGGTGGGTGGACGAGAAGGAACAAGCAAATCCTCTAGGCATTGTCAAGCCTTCGTTTAAGGAAGTTTCTGAACAGCCCACCTCCCATGAGTAAGGTCAGCCTTCTTCATTCTATATTATTTGCAAAGAGGATCTGGCCAAGGGAAGAAGAAACCTGGACAATTCCTGGCTGGGGTTTTCAAGTGATCCCTGAAAGACTGGGGCTAGGTTGTACTTGTGTAAGTTACAAGCTACCCTGCCCTCTGAAGAAAGGAAACCACGAAGCAGTAGACAAAAATCAGCCAAACTTATGTGCCGGTAGAATTTCATTTCCCATCCCTCTTTTGACCCAATGTGGGCAACATGTTGTCCATCTTTCACTGACCCCCATGAAGCTAAATCCAAGTCTTTAGCCCATTTTTCATTTCCCCCAAATCTTCTTCTTGCCAAAAGCTGTGCAAGGGAGGGGAGACTTTTTCACAGATGTCCCCTCCATGGCCAAGCCACGGTCAGGAATGGCCAGGCTGAATGTGCCCTGTGTAGGGAAGGCTGTTTCACTGAACTCCATTTTGCACATCTGACCAGGGACATGCAGGATGTGGCTAACCATGGCTGAGATAAGTGGCATGTATACTATGCAGAGGGTTCCAGTGTGGATGGATAGACAACTCCTGGAGAGATGGTCCTTGCTTTCCCCCCACTCCATCTGGGTGGTCCAGTAAGTTTGTAAATGTGAATCTGAAGCAGAAATATATTAGCAATCATTCTTCTCAGTACTCTTGCCACCCATGTGCCCAACTGTCCTGCACTTCCTCTCTCCCTGACAATCATCGTCAATAAACCCAAAGATCAAGGGAGAATACCCTCTCCATGCCTTGGCCTGAGGACTGAGTCTGGCTGCAGACCCACACCCACCCATTCCCATGTCCCCTTTGGTCACATAGTAGAGGGCAGGGACCACTGTCTTTTTTTATCTTGGTAAAGTTAGCCTAGAGCATAAGGCCTGGTACACTGGAAGGTACTTGGCAAATGCTTATTGTATTGCGGGTAGGCCAAAAGAAAAGACTTATAAGTCAATGCTGTATTGTTCCTGGAAAAAGCAGAACTCCAGCCAAATTCTGCTCTTCGAACTGGGAGATTATGTGTACATACACAATACACACAGTCACGAACACAGTGACTACAGCAATCACACACAAACAGACTGTGCTGGCTCCTGCAAGGGCAGAGGGAGAGGGGAAGAATGGCATTAATGCTGGTGAACCACAGACAGGCAGGACTTAGGCCTTTAAACTCTGGAGAACCCAGCAGGTAAAGGCAGGGGAGTCTTCACTGTGTCACAAGTCCATCAAAGCAGAGGGCAATGAGTTTGTTTACCCTCCAAGGGGCTGACTCTTGGCTCGTTTCCTGGGAAAGAATCATTTTCAAAATGAGATATGCTTTGGAGATGCTTCCTCCTAGCAAAACTCTTCACCTTATTTCACTGAAGCTTTTTACAGATGATATCTTTTTGATGCTGAAATAGCAAGGCACAGAATCTAATTGAGCGATGCCTCATTTATCCAGCACCATCAGAAATGATGTATTCTACACAAAAAAGGCATTTTGAGAAAGCCAAATCTTTTAAACTTTTTGATGGAAAGCTTACTAAAAGTATGCCCTTCGCTGCCTTCGCAGAATACTGAATATAAATTCAACTTTTTGGATGAATCATAGTCATTATAAAAATCAATAATAGAGAATTTCTCAGAAGCTAGTGTTTTAGGACTATTTGCTTCTTGATAAATACTCTCAAATTTCTGGGCCTTAATTTTTATTTTAGATTGACATTATGTTTCTTTTATGTCTCAGGATATTCGCAGACCCTCTTTCCTAAGAGGTAGCTTTCTCTTGCCCCCTTTTAATGTGCTGCTTTTAAAGCACTGCGGGTTACGAATTGGAACTCAGATTGAGTCTGTTAGAATTAGGAAATCAACACAGGTGACACTCTTGGTGCTTCTCCCCGTCTCCCTCCCTCTAGCTGGGTTTGGTGCCCTTCAGGGGAGACCCGCCCACTTCTTGTGTCTCCCATAACTACTGGGCCTTAGTACATCAGGTGATACATTCTGTCTCCCCTCACTAGATACTAACCAAATTAGGGGTGGTGGTGGGGACGCTGACCTACTTTCTGCGTATCCTCAAAGCCCAGCCAGGGCCCACCATACATCTGCTTAGTGAGTCTGTGAATGTAGCAAAGCAAGGTGAGTTGGCTGTGCTCAGGGCCGACACCCCTTCCTACGGTGTAAAGGCCACAGGCCTTAGAGTGTGGGGTTCGTGATAGTGGTTATATAGCTCAGGGGTCCTTTAAGCTTCCGAATTTATCTTTTTCCAAACAGCTGAGGCTACTAAGACATATCCAGTAGTGTGTGACATCTAATTTTCCTTTTAAAATTGTGCTCTGTGTTAGCAATGTTTAAATCCATTTAAAACATCAACTATGGGTCCCCAACATCACCGTCACCAAAAAAAGTGAGTCAGTGGGCACTCATCCATTTGAAAGAGTGTCTGCATCAGAAAGGCATCGAAGGCCACTCAGGCATCTCAGTCTCCTCCACATCCCCAGACACCTTTCCTCAGAATCCGAGATGACTGGACTCAGCACCTGCTTCCCAGCCTGCAGGCTCCCCTGGAATGCAACAGCTGGCCATATTTCACTCAGTACTTCTGCATCAGTCGGGGGGGGGTGGGGTGGGGTGGGAGACACCTATTTTGTTCTAGTCCAGCTCTAGACATCAACATCCTGCTCCGAAGAGCCACCCCAATCCCAGGGCCATGGTGGAATCTGAGGACACCCCGGATCCTCCAATGTGACCAAGAACTGCTGCTCCCTCCCAAGGAACTCATGCTTGACTACCCAGACCATGCTGGTCTCTGTCTAGGTCAGCCCGCATCATGGAGGCAGACGAGCAAGAATGGGAACACAGCACAAGCTAGTAGCAAGCTAGGCAAGTCCCCCCAACCCCCACCCCTGTGGCAACACAAAGGATGGAGTCACAGAACGCCACAGATGAGAGGCTCAGCCTGATGCACCAGCCACAACTCTGAAGGGAGCTTGAATAGAAAGAAAATAAACCGAAATGACTTGCAGGAAGCCTGGGGGTGGTCAGGAGGGCCCCTGGTTAAGCAAGTGATGGAGTCGGCACTGAGCCAGAAGCAATGGAATGGCCCCGCTTGGAGACACAGATCAGATCATCTTACGCTTCTCCTGGGCCGACAGCCCAGTGCTGACTTCTTCAGCACTTTGTAAAGCACGTTGATCAAAGGTTCATTATTTTTTATCTGTTCCAAACAAAAAAGGCAAATACAACAAAACGTAACAGGTGAGACATCAAATGACACTTGAAAGAGCCAGAATTTGGGGAACTGGCAAGGGGAATCTCGAGAATGTGGAGCTCTCCAATTCAGTGACTGGGTCTCAGTCTGCCCGGGTTGCTTCCCAGCTGTTGGACCTTTCTGGAGTTCAGTACCCATGTCTATGAAATGGAGAATAATAAGTTCTGCCTGAAGGATCTTTGTGCAGGCTACCTTACATGAGAATGCCAAGTTCAATGCCCATCTCCTTCCAGGTACTGCCGCAGAAGGTAAGAGGGAACTTTGCTCCTGCTTTGTCCTCTCTCTTCACACACTGTAAGGCAGTGGTTCCCAACCTTTTTGGCACCAGGGACTGGTGCTCCTATGAGAATCTAATGCCTGATGATCGGTGGTGGAGCTGAGGCAGTGACGCTAGCTCTGGGGAGCGGCTGCAAGTACAGATGAAGCTTTGCTCACTTGCCTACCACTCACCTGCTGTGTGGCCTGGTTCCTAACAGGTGTGGCCCAGGGGTTGGGGACCCCTGCCGTAAGGTACCAAATATTTACTTTAGAGCAGAACCATCATTAGTCTCTGAGACCCTCGCCTCCACCACACCTGTGCTGCATCTAAATAATTATGTCTTACCAATGGTCCCAAATGCTTACAGCTCCTTTGGGGAAGGACTGTCCGACCCACTACAACAGTGCATCTCAGCCCTGGCTTGAACACTGGAATCACACAGGAGCTTTTACAAATACTGATGCCTGAGTCCCAACTCCATGAGACTTGGATGTAGTTGGCCTGGGCATCGGGATTCGTAAAAGTGGCTCTCAAATTTTAGCATGCTTTGGAATCAACTGACAAGCTTTTAACATTCAAATTTTCTGGCCCTTACTCCCAGAGGTTGCTACTGAGCAGGTCTGGGATGGGACTCAAGACTTTGCATTTCTAGCAAATTTGCAGGTATTGCTGATGCCGCTGGTCTGGCATCCCACTTTGAGAACCACTGCTGTGAAACAATGTTTCTCAACCATGGCTACACATTAGAAACACGTAGGGAGGTTTTTTGTTTGTTTTTGTTTGTTTGTTTTTTAAGAGTAATATCTGAGTGTTATCAATTCAATCAGAGTCTCTAAGGGATAGGGTCCAATCACCGATATTCAACTAAATGGCTCCCCTCGTTGTTTTAGCTCATGGCCCAGGTTAATAATCTCTGCTCCAGAACAACAGACCTCAAATTTTAGTGTGCACAAGAGTCATCCCGAAGCTTAATTTTTAAAAATGCAGAATTCTGAGTACATCTCCAGAGGCTCTAATTCAACAGAACCCTCCAGATCCACAATTTTTTTTTTTTAATCGAGCTCTCAGGTGATCCTGATCACAATTTAAGAAACTTTGCTCTTAACTTTGTTCAGGGAAACAGACCCTGGACAGAGAAGCCTTGATCTCAGGCTCAAATAGTCAGAAAGAGCCTGGAGGTCAGGTATCTGGAGCCACTGATGATATTTGCCTCACCAGGCACAAGGGTCTCTCTGGGGTTGAGTGCAACCTGCTCTACCTACAAAGGCACCACCTGAGCGGCTTGCAGATACCCTCCCCTCCACCTCCCCATCCTAGCTTCATAGCTACATAAAAACAATTCATGGTGTCAACAGCGAACCCCAACACACCTACTTCAGACCCAGCTGGGGTACAGGTCTTAAAGAGCAGCACGTTGATGCCAGAAATACAATTCAGTGAATACACCTTTAGGGTGGGCGAAGTACATGGTACACGGAAAAAAGAAGGCAGGTGTGGAGTCAGTCACAGGTTGAATTCCAGCCATATAACTTTGCAGAAGTTACCTCTCAATACTTGGGTTCCTGGTTGGTAAGGTGCAGATAACAATTCCTATCGCTCAAAGATGCTGAGATAGACTGCGTGAGATAGTGAACGTCAAGTGCGCAGACACTGCTAGGCAGGAACAGATTCTTAATCAATGTGGAGTCCTTTCTACTCTGGCACCACCAAGTAAAATGCCAAAGAGATAAACATTTCTAAAAAGAACATTAATACAGTTGTCTTCTAAGCCGGTGGAGCATGCCTTTGTGTGATCACTTGGCACTATGACCGGAATGCTCACTTCAGAAAGAAAAGCCTCCACAACATGTGGGGAGCAAACACCACCGATTCCGGAAGCTGAGCATCTGCTGATGGTGGGGATAATGGGCTCTGGATTCTTAAGTCCATGGCCTTTGGGGCAGGGACAAGTGGTACCATAGGCCAACCTGGGGGAGGCAGGGAGACTGTCCTACAAAGAGGCTCACCTCCTTACTGGTAGAGGCTGTGCTCGTCACGATCTCCACACCCAGGCCCTTTCAACTCTGTCCACAGAGGCCCTCATCCCAGGGACCTCAGCTGGGCCAATAAGCAGCTCATTTTATCTAGCATGTCATAGAATCTTAAGAGCCAGTAGGTCTCAGGATTTTCCTGACCCAGTCACTCATCCCACCCAGTGCTTCTCTAACCTTGGGTACACCCCAGTAAGGGGGAGTTCGCCGCAACCTGTGGTGATCCTTTTAGAAGTCTTTCCTCTACTAAATGAAACCTGTCAACTTATAGCTACTCTCCACTGGTCTTACATTCTCCTTAGGGCAACATTTCAGAGCTTTATAGACTGTCTCTGTGTCTTCCCTGAATCACCCTTACCTTCGACCATTCTGCACTGGAGCTGTGCTGGCTGCTGCTATTTGTTGCTGCCCAGCATGCCCTCCCACTAGAGACCCCTCTCCCTTACTCCAGGAGAGGCTAGGCTGAAAGGAAGTGACCCTAGGTTTGTGGGTGGTCATCTTCCCTGGCTATGTGGAGGCAAGGGAAGTGACGACATGGCCTGAGCACCTGGTACACAGCCTCTGGAACATATATTCCCTTTTTGGCTTAGCAGGTTGATTGGGGCTTCAGACACTTGCAAACAAAAGCATCCTGCTTAACACACCCTTCAGCCACGATTCTTGCAGGCCCTCAACACCTCTCCTTTGATTCCAGCCCTTCCCTCATTTGGATCTTGAGGTGAGACGCTCATCCGGGAACCCCAAACCCCAGCTGGGTCAGAGCAGACCCACTGCCTCCCTGATCTGGGCACCCTGTCCCTTGGAGGGAGGCCAAGGTGGTGTCAGCTCTCCTGGCAGCCATGCCAGACTGATGACTCACACGCAGCACCAACCCCACATCTCCTCCCACACGTGCTGCTGGTGTAGTTCATCTGGGGGACTAGTTCTCGGAGAGGAGCCAGCAACTGGAGCAACAGCTATAAGGCCAGGGAAACTTTGGTATCAACACAACTGTTTCCCATGACAAATAGTGACAATTTACAATTACTGATGTTCTGGGCACACACAGCTCCTAGCTAGTGAAACACCCCAGGGGTGCACCTTGCCTCTATCACATCGAACACATTTCCTGGCTCAGTTCCATCAGAAACTCAGTTCCTCTGGGTCCACAGTAGCAGAAGCAGCATTTTAAGAGGGGCTGGGAGGCAAGGCGATTAAGAACATGAGCTTCAGAGTCAGAGCGACACCCAAATACAGACTTCCCAGTAACTACTTATGTGGTCCTGGGAAAGCCATTTATCTCTATGAGCCCCAGTAACCAACAGATGCCATCACCTCTCTTCCAGGGCTACTGCGGGGTTACAAACTTAATAGGAGTAAAACACAATCGCTGGCACACATTATGCCCTCTATTGTTATTAGCTTCTGTTGGGGGTCGGGACACACAGGAACTCTTGGCTCTGCTCTTCTATCCTGTGCCTCAGTTTTTCTCTCTCTAAATCCTCTTTAACTAAATTCTATAATATTGAAATTAAACAAACCTGAGCTGGATCTTCCTTCCAGGAGGGCCAACTGTAAGTTTCAGCTATCCAATACAAACGGGAACCAGAAGACAGGTATTCCCACTAATTCTGGCTCAGGCACTTTATTCTTTCCTGCACTGTGCATCAAGTACTGTGAAGAGTGTTTCATGGTACACCTGTGTAGCTGCTGAGCCAAGCCTCTGCCAGGGGCCGCGGTAGGTGGATGCTCTAATACTTCTGTGACGAATGCATGGCCCCAGGGCAGGGGTGAGAAGAACCGAGCAGGCGACGTGGTGACTGGTGGTCAGGAAGGCCAGGGACTGTGGATGTGGCAGCATGCAGGGCAGCTGTAGGCTGGGGGCTGGTGGACCTCTCCCCAGGCCCAGTGGGGATGGTGGGTGTGGTGGAAGGACCCTGCCCTGTTCCATCAGGGCCCAGGAGGATGGGCTGGACTGCCCACTTAGCCCACCCCACCATGCTGAGCACTGTGCACCCTGAGGCATCACTACTACACTCACGCCACATAAGCTTAATGTGCACTGGTTGTGAGAGAACCTTGTTTTGCTCATGTCCAAAGCCAAGTCAGACTTTTGCTCACTGCACCTTCCTTCCAAAAGCCTGGGATAGAATTGGGAACCTGGATGACCTGTCCCTACCTCCCTCGCTGCCCTAGCCGCACCATCCTCACCCTAGTTCTCTTGGGCTCTGGCCGTCCCCTTCCCTTTATCCCCAACCCGAACCCTTTGGCTCTTCAAGGCTCCACGTACATGCCGCCTCCTCCGGAAGCCTTCCCCGCACTGCAACCCACAGTCACCTTCATTACCTCAGCTCTGAGCACTGGGCCACATGGATCTTTGCACACTCACTATAAATAAGACTGTTATTTGAGGGATATTTTCTATCCCTAACCCAGAGAGCTTCAATTTTTCTTTTGCATCTCCCCTCAGTTCCTCCATGGCTGGGTACACAGCAAGCATTCAGCAGACCGAGAAGTTAAATAGTCGATTTCTAAACAAAGGCTTCAGCATGAGGAGGCCCCCCATCTGCTGCCATAAGGCCTAATGCTCATAGTCCTGCTTCTACAAAGCTGGATGACAGTTCCCATGTTAAACATATCTCAAGCCAGGTCCATCAGGGATTGGTGGAGGCATGCCTCTGCGGCAGTCACCTGGGTGTCCTTCCATGGGCCCCTCACACACCCTCTCACACCACAGTTTAAATTAAAGGCCACATTCTTGCAGTCTGTTGCATGGCCTAGGCATATGAAGTGCTCTTCACAGTGGGGAATTTCAGAGAGCTCTGCAGATGAAACAATAGCAGCCCTTTCAGGCAGGATGCTTCTCACTCGCTCCCTCTGCTATGGAGGCTGATTTATAGCCTGAAGCTTTATCACCTACAGGGAAGAGTCCAGTGATCATCTCCTAAATGGGGATGGGATACTACAGAGCCCTTTAGAGCCACATAATTCCATGCGGAACCTTCTCCCCCAGCAGCAAACAATCTACCAAACTACTTGAAGCTGAAAACACACATCAGTGGCGCCCTATGAACAAAACTCACCCCCGCCCCACTGGAAGTTCTGAAGAAGCAATTGGTTATCATCTGGAGGAACCTTTTGGCTTTGACCATGGACAGAAAGAAATTAAAATCCTGTGTCCTCATTCTGTAAGTCAGATACCTTACAGCAGAATCCACAAGAAACTGAGCCCAGAGTTTAAGGGTATAAGAAATAAAACTCTTATGACTCAGACAGCAGACATCTTCATTTAGGATACAGTTAGGGTAAACACCTGTACTGCCTTTGGCTTGGGCTCGGCTCCCGTGGGGCTGACACTCTCAGAAAGGTGAGTACCCAAAGAAAGCAAGAACCCAGATGTTACTCACCTTTAGGTCCAGATACTCCAGGTCTTTTTTCAGCTGGAGGTAGGTATCATCAGCCTTCAAGTGAAGCATAGAAACAAAAAAGCCAGTTATGAACACCCAGGGTTTCTATAACTCAGGGTTTCATGTATGAATTATTTACATTGCACAGCTTCAGGGACAAGGGACCACAGCAGACCAAAACATCCAGGACCACAGAGGAAGCGCATATGTCTCAGTGCAGTTCAGAGCCCTCTTTCAGCACGGTGGATCTTGCAGGTCACTGTAGGGAAAGCCAACTAGTGCCCTCATTAGTTGAGGGGACACACATCCCACCAGAGGGCTAGGACAGCAATGCCACTGAGGTGGAGGTGATCTCTTGACAAGTCTACTTGGAAGAAGACATGCCACACCTGAGCTAGGGGCTCATCGATTACCTCTGCTCCAATTCTTGCCATCAAACTTTTGCAATGGGTCATTCACATGCATGAAGCAAAATGACCCCAATTCGTATGGATAAATGCCTGAAAGAGGCAGGGAGCTGACCTAGGATACCCGGGGAGGTCCTTTATGACCTTGGATTTCAGAACAATGAACACTAGCAGCCGCTGGAAGTTTTCTGAAGTTTTGGCTTCCTTTGCTCAGGGTGGAGCCAATGTAGCCACGTCAGGAGCTAGTCAAGGAAGGTCTAATGTCAGACCTATCTGCTTGTGTCACCTCTGACAGCCTGTCGAGTTCTTCAGAATAATTATCAGGAAAAGTAAGAATAAGGAAAAGTGATTTCCTAGAACTCATGCTTCCCACGTAACAGATCACAGAAGCTAACTGTGAGGCAGAGGGGCTGTGAAAACTTAAGAAAAGCAGTCCAGGCACCACTTTCTTAGCACACTAAGAGGCCTCCCAACAAGCCAACGTAAGCCGGGTCTGAGAAGGTGGTGCCCATTTACAACTCCGATGTAAAACAAATATACAAATAAACAATGTGAAGTGTTCAAGCAGTGCTTTTAAGCATGAAAAGGCCTGGAGGACCATTGCCAGGGACACTAGTGGCTTGCAAGATCTTATTTCTATCCCTAAACTGTCCCCTTATTCATCCCTACTTCTTTAATCGGCCAGTCCCTATAAACTTCCCACAGTGGTAAGGAGGACAGAGTAGAGGAATGTTATTAAAAATCTCCCAAATTCATAGCTTACAGTTTTTGTAAGTGTTCCCTTACATTCATTTTTCCAAATACATTTCCTGAGTGCCTAGGGCCCCACTAAAACAAGACAGGTAAGGAAGGAGACAATCACATTACGTGATCTCCTGATCTACTTTCTGCCTATTTCTATGCAGCTCAGAGGGACCAGCATCTCCTTCAAGCTGCCCAAGATGCCTGGGACAGCAAATGTCTGGCCACTCCCCGAGGAGATTGTCCGCAAACCCTCACGTTCTGGAAAGTTAAGAACGCTGTGCAGACAGGACCTAAGTTTTGGCTCTAGCTGAGGGATCCCGGGCAAGTCACGCCCCCTTCTTGATCCACTGCCTGGTGTGTGGCAGTACCTCCTGTCCTATCTGACCTCCCCCAGGTTACTCTGAGGTTCACCAGGGTCAAGGATGTGAGGATGCTGTCAATCAGTAGGGCACTCTGCCTTCTCCCTCCTGGTTTACACACACCTTTCAGCATCCCAAAGGAGTGCCCAAGGTGGCAACAAGGACGACAGCCAGCACAGCCTTTTAGACATGACCACACACGCCAGCCTGGCAGTCACTACTCACAGCCAGAGAAGCCACCATTCAGGTCCCTCGCACCACATGCAGCCTCTTCCCTGGCACCCAGGTGCGGGCGCCACCACTGCTGTACAGTGTCTGGCGGTAGCATCAGAAGCAAACAGGCAGGGAACGAGGGAGAGAGCCAGACAACAAGTACAGACTAGAGCGCGGGCACAAGGGAACACGGGCCAGCATGTCACTCCCTTGCCCCCAAGATGGCCCCCGGCCCTGAGAGAGCCCACCAGTGAGCGCTGACCTGGCAGGTGGGAAAGGTCAGCTGGTGCTGCAGTAACTGGCCGACGGCGAAATTTCGCACACTGGCCAACTTGGCCTGGTGCCGCCGTAACCGGGTGAGAAGCTGAGAGAGCTCCTCCAGCTGCAGGTGTATAGACACATCGAGGAAATTAGCCACCACAGGAGCACGGCACTATAATTACTCTTCACCCCAGTGCCAGGACAGCACTGACGAGACACCAGTAAGCAATTATTACATTATTTCTGTCATTAGGACAAATAAACTCACTGGCAGAAAATGGGCTGCAGGAAGTTCTTTCAGGAAACAGCAACCCAGACCCACACTTTTAAGACTGTTCACTAATCAAAGCAAGGACCAGGCAGAAAGGAGAGGAGCTAATGTGAAAAAGGCAGGTGGCTAGAAAATGCTGCCTGAAAGAGAAGGAGAGCCCACATTCTCCACCACTTCCCCAAGCACTTCACTGGATCTGGGAAAAACTCAATGCCGGCTGGGTAACCCTGAGCAAGTCGTTTGACTTATCCGAGCCGGAATTCCCTCGGCTCTAAAATGAGGGTTGAAAACTGCCCTGCAAACTGCATTTGACCGGCTCAGGGCAAAACACTGGAGATTACCCCCTTTGCAGGATGTCTCATATCGTTCGCCTAGAAGGGGAGACGAAGGCGTGCTTACCGATTTTCCATGTAAACTGGGGGCACTGACAGTGTGGGTCATGTAACCCATGGAGGGCATGGAGCGTCGGTCCACGTGAGAGGAGTTCTGCAGGTAGAGAGACAAGAAGTCACACTGAAGGCCGGGCAAGGAGGCCAGGGCTGAGGCCAGAGCCTCTGCCACTTGCTACCAGGGCAGCCTGCCACACAGCACTTCACCTCTCTGAGCCTCAGGCTCTTCATCTATAAAAGGGAGATACACACTTTCTCACCAGGTTATAGCAGTGGTAAACTGTGAAAGCCCGTGGAGAGCTCAAATTAAGTTGGGTTATAATAAATAATTGAACCGATTGAAAGCAGACCTCTTTTCCCATCTTCTAAGCTACAGGCAAGCAGACGTCTAGTTGTGCGACCCTAAGCAAGCTGCTTACCTCTTAATGCCTTGAGAATTCTCATCTGTGAAATGGGCATAATAATAGCACCTACTTCTTAGAGCTGCTGTAAGAATTAAATCCTTTAGTACTACACCTGGCACCTAAAACTACTGCATAAATGTTACCTATCATTATCCAAAATGGCTCAAATTTGTGTTTAAACCAGGTGAGGCTCCTGACACCCTAATCCTGGACCCCGGGAGCCAGGCAGGGCTCGAGCCTCACCTTGGTGGCATGGCCCCACGCCTTCCTGGGAGAGTCCCCCAACGAGATGTCCACGCTCCTTCTCTGGTCTGGTGGCTTCACGGTGACCCTCTCTGCTGGTGTGTGTGGCCGCCGGGGCGGGAAGACCCTGGGAGGCCCCGGGGGAGGGAGGTCCGAGGGAGACGGAGGCACAGAGATGGAGCGGGGCACCTCCAGCATGCTCCTGCTCCGGCCCTGGTCCGTGAGCTCCGGGGAGCCCGCAGAGATTGGCGCTGTGGGGCTGCCGTGTCGGAACTGCTGGCGCTGCTGCCACTCGTACAGCTGCCAGACGGTGCCATCGCGGTGTGCCCGGCGCTCCTCACTCGACATCTTCAGGTGGCTGGCTCGGTCTTGCGCATACTTGTAGTCACTTGGCAGGTTGCGGGGAGGGGGCGAGGAGCCCCCTGAGGGGTGCCGGGTGCTCTTGGGTAGAGTCTGATAGTTTTCTGGGAAGGACAGAGACTGGCTAGGACCCTGGCGAGGAAGGGTCTGGTCTGGCGGCAGGCTGAGGAGAGAGGAGGAGGACAGGTAAGACGATCAGCAAGGGTCTGCCAGGCTTCTGGAAACAGCTAGGTAAATGTACGAAGCCAGGCAGGTGAGGGAGCCCTGTAAGAACCCCAAAGAACAATCAAAGCAGACATCCAGGACTTTTGTCTCTTTCTCCCCTGGCAGAGGACTCCAAACCAATTTTTCCCCGTCAGCCTTGAAGAGTCAGCCCTTCACCAGGCCGACTTATCTGCCCCACGCCCGTCACTTCAAATGCAACATGATTAATCCTGCCTCTCCTCCCTCTTACTTGACCCATCGTCTTTTCTAGTGGGTGTGCATATTTCTAGGAAGCATCTCACAATTCTCCAGGTCACTAAGACTTTCCTTCTGCACTAAGTTCTGGAGGTACTTTAAAAAGTGGCTGCCATCAGTTCCTTTCTCTCTCTACTACTCTAACCCACATATGGGTTAGTGACCTCCCCCAGACAACTTTGAGTCCTTCCTAAGTCGTTTATACACTGTACTGCCTGGCTCCAATCACTCCTGGGCTCCAAAAACTTCAGTGGCTCCCCATTGCTTATGAAATAAAATCTAAACCCCTTCACCTGGTACTCATAGCTCTCTAGCACCTGATCTCAACCCACCTTGCAGTCCTGCTGTTTTTCCACTGCTCCTCCTACTGGGGCCAGGACTGGGCAGGGAGAAGCCAGGCGTCTAGGGCCCAACATGTAAGGAGGCACCCGCCACAGGCACAGCCCTGTACTAACTGAAGCCTGAGAGCCTCACCTGCATCCCGCCCGGCCTCCTACACCCCTGGGCAACTTCTCATGGTGGAAAAAGCAGAGGCAGTCAAACCTGGGGTTGAATCCTAGCTCTACCTAATCCACCGGCTATGTGACCCCAGGCAACCTGCCTGACTGCTCTGAGCCTCAGCTTCCTTGCCTGTGACAAGAGAACGGCATTCTCTGATGCTGTTCTGAAGAGTAAATGAGACAAGAGAATGAAGGCTCCATGCTTGACACACAGAAGTCACTCCACCAGTGGGGTGCTCCCTTCCCATCTCTCATTCTCATAATATTGTCTTTCCCTCCCTTACCCGTTGCTCTATTCACCCTCATATCACTCATTCTCCAGGACCCTGTCCCATGCCTCTTCCACGGAGACCTTCCGCAATGCCACAGCCCTCAAGGGTTCTTGTTCTGCTCTGACCTACTTATTATATGGTCTGTAACTTTTCCAAGGTCCTGTACCGACATAACCTTTTCATACCTGCAAGACATCTCTCCCCCAGCCAAGGCTGTAAATCCTTGGAGGGCAGGAAATGTGTGTCACATTCTGTTGTATTGTCCTTGGTCTGAGAAAGTCTGGACACATAACTAGCCCTTCAATAAATACTCCAGCTCACAAAAGCTGGATATGATCGTTAAAACTACTACCAACCAGCCGCTTTATTTTCTGAAAGAAAAATTCAGCAAGGGGCAAAGTATAGAGTTTTATTCAGTCTTAAAAGTCTGAGCTGGAGGCAGCATGATGTTGTAAACAGAAGAGGTTTTGGAGTCAGACAGGCCTAGGTTGTAATCCTGAATGCTTCTAGCAATTTTATCTAACAAACTTTTATACAGTGCTTACCACAAGACACTATTCTATGCCAGTGCTACTCCAATTGTGCTCTGTGGACTGGCAGATCAGCAGCAAAGCGAACTTGTTAGAAGTGTAGTTTAACAGGTCCCACTCCAGACCTGCCCAATCAAACTCTGGGGTTGGGGCCCAGCCACCTGTGTTTTAACAACCCCTCAGGTGGCTGATGTTCTAAATGTTCTAAAATTGTTCTAATTGTTTTAAAACTCATCTCATTTAATCACTTCCTAGCTCTATGTCCTCAGGCAAGTGTCATTTATGACTTCACTTTCCTTATTACAAAATGGAGATACTTAGGACCACTTCACAAATTGTTGTAAGGATTTGAAATAGTTGTCCCTTTTCATCCTTATCCTTGTAATTACAAGAGGTAATTCTAAGATCTCTTTAACCCAGACTAGTCTAGTGTGTCTATCTAGTCTGTCTTCTTGCCACTAGGTGGCAGGGTTTGCTATTCATTTCCCAAAATCAGAGGGAACCCTGTCTTTGAAGAAGGGGCAGTGCCCAAATCCCCTAACGGTGGTGGTGGCAGTGGCACAAACCAGGCTGGGGTCTTCCCCTGGGACGTTTATAACTTTACTAACCATTGTTTACTTGGCCTGAAACAAAATGCAAACTATGCAAAGCACATCCTACCTGTGCTCCCACCTGGACACTCCTTCCATCGGACTCGGCAGCTCACTCTCGGTGCCGGCCTACAGTGTCCCGATGATCAGAGTCCCCGCACTGGGTCGGGCCCCAAAGCCTTCAGCTCATCCTCTACTAGCCTGTGCCCTCTGTCTCTGTGCTGCCTACTATCCCCCCAGTGCTGGCTATTTGGGGGCAAACCCAAAGGTTAGCCCCGGCTCTAGAGGCCAAACCACAGTAACTAACCGATGGCAGAAGAAAGGATACAGGAGGTAGGGTTGTAAGATGAGCTAAATCTCTCTCAAAGCGGGCAGGACTCCCAGAGCAGCTTTGTCCCTGACAGGAGATCAATTTTCTGGCCCCCAACTCCAACCTTACCCCCAGAAGAGTGCTCATGGACTCCTGCCCTTGTACCCTGCTCTGCAGCTGTGGAGCATCCCTGCTCCAAAAGGCACCAAACCAGATATTCTGCTTCAGCCACTACAAAACGGTCATATTAAAATGTAACATCAATTTTTATAACTAATTACTTATTCAGCAGATATTCCTCACCCCAACTTCCATATCAATTGGGCAGGACTTTTAACTTTCTACTCTGCTCTTCATTGTAATGTTTGAGACCCTAATTCTACCCCCACCACTACCTTTTTATTTTACAAGTATGCATTACTTTAAACACCAAAAAAATAAAAATAAAAATAGAAGGCTAGAATTTCAAAACAATCTCTTAGAATGTGGTAAGATTCTAAGGATATGTCAGTCTGGACCTCACAAACCATTATTCTAGAGAAATTTAATGATGTGAAGTATATATCTCCAAGTTCTGAAAGAACAGTTAGAAGTATTTTCTTGTGTGGTCTAGAATCACAAGTATGAGACCGTATTATGGCCCAAATAATTTTCCTTCCAATGATCGACGTGCTCAATCTAATGAGCTTATTGTAAGCACTGTCTTAATCATACACAAAGCAGAGATATCCACCGTCTATATTTTCAAATAGAGGAGGTTCCTTTATTAAGCAGCCAGGTCTATTTATTACTTGACTGTAAGAAATTTCACATGTCTTCAAGGGAGAAAAAAAACCTCTGGAAAAACAAGGTGCAGTCAGTCCTTTCAAGATACAAGTGAATGATCAGACTGAGCACTTTGCTTACTCAGAGACTGACAGCTTTCTTCTCAAAAGGGTATTCTAAACTCTGCCTTCAATTCCTCACTTTTACTTTTCAGCCCACTGAGAGTGCTTCCACCACTAGAATGAAATTCTTCTGTGTGCTCAATGACCTCCAAGGTCAATGAACTGTTTTTATCTACCGACCCAATATCACGCTGCCCCTTAGATAAGAATGGCTCAAACTCCCATCTCACATCCTGGGGACAGTCCAAGGGCTTCCCCAGCCACCCTTATCTCCTTGCAGTTGACTTCTCATCCTTTAGCTCCCCGAGGTGCACCACCACTCCACCCCCAAATACAGGCCATTGCGTGTAGCAGAATAATGCAGGTTTGCTGGCTGCCACAATGGTTACACAGAGACATTTCACAACCAACAACTTATAATTGCATATCAGTCGCACAGTTTTTGGAAGTCCTTTCTGTGCCCCTGCCACAAGGGCCAGTGAGAAACCTGACTGGCCATGTCATTTTTCTTCCAGCTTTCCCCTCCTATTATTCTGCCTCCTAACCTAACTTTAAAATTCTAGCTCTATTAATAAGGGCAATTCAAGTCCGCCCATCTAAGCCCATCAAGACACTCAGCAGAACCAAAGGCCTCTGCTACTGAGCAAAAAAGCAGCAGAAACCTCAGGTTCCAGATACACCTCCAGTGGTGCCAGACCCCTCAGAAAGCACCACCCCCAATGAGAAGTCCTTTTCTCCCTCTCCTCTGACTCCTTCCAAACACAGCTCCCCTCCCCGCATGGTTTTCGTCCTCCGTCTCCTGGGAGGCTCCTCTATGGCTTCTCTGCTTTTGCTCACCCCTTGGGCTGGAGATCCTCAGGGTTCTGTCTTTGCCCTCTGTTATTGTTCACTCTGAGCTAGAGCTTCTCAACCCTGGCTGCACATTAAAATCACTCGGGGCAGGGAATGTTTTTAAAACTCCTGATGTCCAGGCTACAACCCAGGTCATTGGAATTAGATTTTGGTGCATGGTATCCAGGCCTCGGTAAATGTCAACTTCTCTCATATTCTGGTATCACGTGGGGAGCTTTTAAAACTTACTGATGTATTGATCTTACTCCAGACCATTTAAGTCAAATCTATGAGCAGGGCCTCAAATGATCAAATTATGCGGCCAATATAAAGAACTACTGCTCTAAGCATTCCAACCTGAGTGATCTCAACTACTGCCAGGGACTCAGTCACCACACCTAGGGCAATGACTTACAAATCTCTCTCTCACCTGAATTTGCATTCCCTATAACCTACCAGTCATCTCCACCTGGCCACTCCACAGATACCACATTCAAGCTCATTTTTCTCTCTGATGCTCACACCACATCTACCTATTAACCAAGCCAAACGTGAATGTTAACCTCAACTCCACCTGTGGTCTTCCCCACTTCCAGCCTGAGATAAATGTTTAGCAAAGCCTACACCTGGCCAATGTCATCAGCTATGTATCCTAACCATCCTTGCCCCACAATCCTCACCATCCTCACTGCTTTTGTTTAGGTCTCCCTCTCCTCTGACCCAAACTGAAACCACCTTATACTTGATCATTTTCTCTTCTCAGCTCTTCTCCACCTAAACCATCTTCCATATTGTCACCAGAGCAAGCAGTTTATCTAAAACAGTAGTTCTCAGTGCCAAAATGGGGGTGGGAAACAGGAACGTCTTTGGAGGGCAATTTTGTAGTACCTATCATAATTAAAATCGCATCTGTCCTTTACCTAGTAATTCCACTTCAAGTAATTTATTCCTCAAGTGCACTTGCATTTGTATGCAAAGATGACTGGGCAAGGCTAGTCACTGTAGCAGTTTGTAATAGTAAAGGTCTGTGACCAACCTAATTGTCCATCAAAAGGGAATGGTATGAAGATCACTGTAGATTCATATGATGGAGTACTCTGCACCATTTCAAATTAATGATATATGCCTGCATGTGCTCTCATGGAAAGATAGCTAAGAGATATTAAAATGTATAGCTATATACATACATATATATTGATATATTAAGTGAAAAGGGCAAGGTGAAGAGCAGGATTTCTTTTTCCTTTTTTTAAAACACAGTGGTTTGTCTTTGGGGGGAACTCGGACTCTGAAATAAAATAGGACACTTATTTTTCCACTTTGTGAGTGGAATACTGATTATTTGGGAGATTTACACACCTAGCTGTGAATTTGGTGATGAATTAGTAATTATTGGTAGAGAAAACTAACTCAAAGCATGGAAATTATCTATACCAGTGAAAACAAAAAATTGTACAACGAATGAAATTGAATTAATACTATATGCCCCAGCTTTGAATATTGGCATTGTCATAATAATGTAAAAACTGACTAGAGATCTAAAAAAACGTTGTGCTATAACTACACTGTGAAGCTGGGGTTAAGGTAAGTATGTCTGTTAGAAAGGAAAGCTAGTGGGAGAGACTTAAATTCTTATCTTCTACAGTAAAATGTCAACAGATAACAAAAGCTGAAAAGCCAAGCAAGAGTAGTATAACTATCTTACCTGGAAATATTAGGTAAATTGAAAAATCTCCTAAAAGAATTGAGAGTGGTTGCCTCAAAGGGGCAGGAATCAGAAGCAGGGATGGATGGGGGTCATACTCCTTAAATCCTTAAATTACGTATATGTATTAGTATTTAGTTTAAAAATTTTTTTTTTAAATAAGGATAACTACAACTGCCATTTTCATTTTGGGTGGAGTATCACCTGAGGGTAGATCACCTGAGAAATTTCTTCAACATATCCATGGACCTGCTGTATTAGAACTGGAATGTAGAACTGGCTCTCTGGTCAAAAAAACCTCCCCATGTGGATTCAGATGCCTCTTTCCTGCTAATACCCTTCAAATCACCATCCTAAATATTAGTATCATGCCAGGCTCATGTTTACAATCCATCAATGGCTTCGGTTGGCCTTCAAAATTAAACCCAAACTGTTTAGTAGGAAACACAGCCTCACCAGGGCCAAAGCCTCGTCTTTCCTATCTGCCCCTTTTTCTGGTTTCTTCTGCTTTTACCTCCCTTCTCGGCAGCCTCATATTGACTTCGGTTCCTAAGAGTTGTTACACACAAGAGGGAACACCTAACTTAGCACGAGTAGCTTCTGACCACACTGTCTCCCTCTGTTGGATCCCCCTTCTGCTGCTAACTTCTAAGTGTTGGGGTGTCACTTATATGCTGATTGCTCCCAATTAGCATGTCCAACCAGACCTCAAACCTCAACACCACAATCCATATCCAATTCCCTACCTGGTATCTCCCCTTGAATAGCTAACAGCTTTCTCAAATTTTACATCCAAAATGGAAGCCCTGATTTCCCCCGAATTTGTTCCTAAGCCTTCCCCATCGCAATAACCATCAGTTGTTCAAATCAAAATCCTAGGGATCCTCGTTGTTCCTCTCTTTCTCTCATCCCGCACATCCAATGTGCTGACAAGCTTTGCCGTTTAAGCCTCCAAAATGTACTTCGAAATTTATTTCTCTTTCCACTGACTATTGCAACAGCCTCCTCCTTAGGCTCGTAACTTCTTTGTGAATTATTAATCAGATCACATCACTTACCTGTTTAAAAACTTCCAGTGGTTCCCCTTATTGCTTTTTCAAATAAAATCCAAATTCCTTACATTGGAGTATAAAGACCTACAGGATACAGCCTCTGCCAGTTTTCCAACCTCATTCAGCAGTAAGGTCACTTAGGACCACCTAACCTAGCACCACAAATAGCCGCTTCCTGCCCCTATGTCCTTGGGCAGTAGCTTGTTTTCAATAAAACACAAAATGTAAACAGAATTGACACCCGGTCTGTCCCAAGTGGGAATGAGAAGGTATCTTAGCTACAACACAAAAGGCCTTCCTTCTCCTGGTCCTATTTTTTTCCACGATCTACCCTCACAACTGCCCAGTTGGGCCAGATCCAAAAACAGGCCTAGGCTTCTCCCCTAGGGGCATTTTGGCCTCAGGAGCCCACAGGTGGAAAGCCTTGGGCTCATCAACAGGGAGAATGAAGTCTGGTGTTTTAGCACATATATATCAGGCCTCTGGCAGACTTGGTCTGAGCTCTGGCACATACACTGTGACCCCTCAAGCCGCTGGGGAGCTTTCTGCCCACACCATGGCTGTGTTATCTCCTCTCCAGTCAGTGATTTGCTTTACAAGCCTGAGGATGGTGTCTTCACAATGAAGACAAAACACAGTGGCTTCTGGGGACAACAAAGAAGCTGAGTGACCCTGAAATCTGCACATTCATAAACATGTCCTAATTAAAGTTATAATAAAATACAGGGCTTTGCAAATAGCAAGAATATATACCCTCTAAATAATTAAAAACTGCTTCTTGAAGGAATGGGTATGATAAAACCAAATGTCAACAGTGCCTAAAGTTAAAAATCGGTCTGTATTTACTTTAGTTTCTACAAATATTTCCAGATGCATAGAAGGAGCAGCATAAGAGGAGGAGTTACTATCCACATGCTGACCATCTCCAGGCACACTCCCTGGGGAACAGAGAAGCCTCCTGATGTAATCTCAGTGGGCTTGGGAGGCTCACATACCCAGGTTTGAACTTGGGCTTTGCCAATTATTTTTGTGTCCTGGGTTGGTTCCTTTACTTCTCCATGCCCCAGTTTCTTCATTTATAAATTGGAGCTATGGGCCCCTCCTTGCAGGGTTGTTATGGGGATTTATGGAGATAATGAAGGCAAGAGGATTTATGGCCGGCATTATCCAACACGTGCTGAGCAAATGACAGTTATGTTATTTTGTTATTATGTTCATTAGTAACAGTGATACTGGGTCTGTTACTAACCTCCTGCCATCCGCCTTCTGGGACTTTGCCCAGTGCTCCACCTGGGCCAGGCTGCTCTTTCTCTGGCTGTGCTTTTCATGGTTGGTCCTGGGAGGAAAGGCCCGCTGGTACCCACCAGTCCCGTTCTGCTCTCCTAGGCCATATGCGATGCCATTCTTCTCTGCACGCTGGGGCTGTGCCTGCTGGCCTCTCAGGCCACTGGGTAAATCCACGAACAAGGCATCTTCTTCAGCTGGTGAGTATGGGGACCTGGACTTGCTTCTGTCCCGCTTGCCCTCCAATGGGTCCCTCTGGGAACGATATCGTTCTTCCTCTTGCTCTCGCGTCTCAAATCCAAAGGAGTCCTCATGGCGGCGATGAGAACAATCCCTTGCATGTCCAGTTCCCACGCGGCCACATTCGTGACAGGACTCTGTGTGGTTAGCCTGGGGGACTGCCTGCCGCTCCAGCTTCTCCATGTCTCTGCAATGACAGCAGCACATTAAGCCTTTTCCAGACAGCACAGCTGGCAGCCAAGACATCCCGAAGAACACACTTTACATTCAAATTACCTCCAGGCCTTTGCATGGGCTGTTCCCTCTGCCGTGACCAGTCTCTCACTCTGCCTACTCAAACTTCTACTCCTTTGGGATCTGGCACCTCCAATGTCACCTCTGCCAGGGAGCCACCCCAGCCACACACACTCAGTCTAGATCGGGACTTTAGCGGACTCCATTGTCACACAAATCACACTAAACCATAACTGCATTTATTCATCTAGCACCCAAGTAGGCTATGAGTTCCACCAGGCCAGAGGCCTCTGGCCAATCATCATCTGCCCAGAACTTCCGTGCAATGACTGGTACAGAATAGGTGCTCTATAAATACTACTAAATGAATAAATGATACATGAGACATTCTCATGATTTTCCCTTCTGCTATCTGTCTAGCTATCTGTCTGGGGCAGTCTAGCTCAGATAGAAGGCTCCTGAGTCCAGGGTCTCTTCCATTAGCAGCAAGCACGGCCCAAGGTACAACTGTCAGCATAATTAAAATTCCTCCAGGATGGTGAGAAGAGAATCGGCACAGCATCCTCTTCATATGACCACTTACTGATCTCGTCAGGAAACTGCTCACACAGGAACCTACAAGAACACTGACCTAACAATTCTCTGAAGTATTACCAGTCTAAATGTAAAGATAAGAAAACTGATGCACAGGAAAGATAAATGATTTGTCCAAGATCATACAGCTGGAAGAGAGTGGAGCCAGGGCTCGGTCTCGGGGAGACTGCAGAGCCCATGTGCTTTAGTCACTGCTTTCTACTGCCTCTCCACATGCGTGCTGATGACCTAGATACATGAAAAGCTGGAAACTGTAATAGAGAATAGGGTGAAGCGATAGGTTAGGGTATGAACTGAGGCTAGAGGAAGGCCTTCTGAGGCATAGAGAACGAGTCCTCTTTCATGGCCTGTCTGCCACTGTAAGCTGCCTTTCTCCCCACCTCCTCGGGGCAGGGTTCTAGGTATGTCTGCATCTCACTACCTGGTGCCAGAGACACAGTAGTGGATCCATAAGCTTTGCAGAACTTAGTTTGGGGAGGGCAGGAAAGGGATCTCACTCCAGCCCAAAAGGAGCAGAAAAATTACCAGGGACTCTTCGATAGAGCAGCCAATCTACTTGTACCTGTTGGGAAGAAGTTGGCCTTGAAATCCATCACTATTCAAATGGCCGAGCCAGAGGGTTTTCCATTTCAACATAAAAGTATATAATGGAAATGCTGCTGCATTTATATTCAGGTGGTCAGACCCCAGGTGTTCTTGCAACAACCTCAGAACCTCAGCAACCAATAATCAGTCCAGACCCAGGACAGAATTGATCCAGCCTGAGAGCTGGTTAAAATGTCAATATAAAGTGAAAATACAACCCCTAATGTAGGGTCTGCTGCTTTGTGTGTATAAGCCTAACTCTTGGCCTTAACTTGGACATGGAAAACTGAGAAAAGCAATCGTACATCCCACTGTTCATGTGCTCGTGATTTTTCCATAAAAACCCAAAGCTTGGGGGAGCGGAACTTGTCTGGACCCTCATTAATCCTCCACTAGGGGACGTTCCACCCCCTTCACCCCATCTCTCATCCCTTCTTCTGGTAACAGCATTTCAGTTCTCATTTGGGGATCACTCTCCCTCACTTTCTGTCCACGTGGTTTGGGTGCCACTGACTCTACTAGTCCCTGTGCAGCTAAGGCTCCAAAGTCACAGTGATTGGTTCATGAGTCAACACGTGTCTCCATCTGGGCCCATCAGAGTTAGCCCTGAGACTTTGGTTCAAGCTAGTCTTGAGTTGCTACAACTATATGGGAAAGCAAGTATTTGAGAATAAAACCAACACCAAGGAAAGCAGGTAAAGAAAAACAATCCTAAACACTTGGCCTGAGCTCCTAGATTTAGCCATATGTAAACCAGACATAACCTTGGACTTTTTGGTTGTGAACCAATAAATTCTCTTTTACTTAAGCTAGCTGAGGTTTAGTCTCTGTCACTCATAGTGGAAGGACTCCTATTACACCATTTTTGACATACGCTGATGTTGATCTCTGAGGGCCCTTTCACTCCTAATGTTCAAGGGGTCTATAAGCTCTAGAAGTAAGAACATGTGGGAAATCTTCAGGGACTTATCCTTTCAGAAAAAGCTATTCTTACTGTAAGTTTATCAAGGGACAACTCTGTTCTACAATGTACACATCAGAGGTTTTAACTCTGCCTTTCCTTTCTTCCTTGAATCCTCCATAACCATGTCAGTGTAACCCCAACCAGCAGCCTTCGAGTTGCCTAAGTTGACCTTTTTCTTCTTTGTTGTTTCTCCTATTTGGAAGACCACCCACAGGGGATGTGCTAAGGCTGCTGCCTAGAAGATAAGAGCTCTGGCTGTCCTTTGGGTCACACCATAGCGAAGTCACCAAAGCCTTATACCCTGGTTAACTCTGATTGTGAGCTCTAAGGAACTACACCTCCTTGTTATTCATCCCCACATAAAATAAACAGCATTTTGTCATAAAAGCCAGGTAGTGAAGCAAATATGCCACCTACATGTATGACATCAGAACTGAAGGAAAAGGGTTTCCTCAACTCCAGGACCCAAAGATCGTGGTATAATATCTCAGCCCAATCAACTGTAATGTGGATTTTTCATTCTTTACTAATCGACAACCATGTATTTACTGAGCATCTATATTTCTCCACTGGGATGGGAATTTGGAGGCATAAGAAAGTAGTACAGAAAATAGCCTCTGTTTTCTCAGCCAGATGACCTTAATGCCCAACTGAATAATAACCACATTTAATATTGTCTCATAAACTGACCCCAAATCATGGAGTTTGCCAGGTTTTTCTAGCCTTGGAGCTAGTTAACCATAAACCTTAGTCCTTACTGTGTATGTACATATGATTAAACATGCCCTCATATATGTCAGTGATTCCTGAAAATAAATTTGATAGGGAACAATAAATCCTTTTCTTCAGATTAACACCACCATTTACTACAAAACAAACCTACAGAGGGTGATTAAAAGAATGGTAGTCTGCTTGCCACCTGGCAGCTTTCTAGGACCTACGACCTGGGGTTATGAATAGCTCCTAGTCCCATGGCTGCTGGTACATACAGAACATGCCTAGTGCCCACGCTCAGGCTATGGCTAAAAGTAAGAAAAGGGAAGGTAACGTTCCCTACCCCAGCACCTCGCCTGACTTCAACACTTAACTAAGTTATAGGGTTTAAGGCGAAGATGTTTTTTTGATTTCCTCCCTGTCTCCATGCATTCCCGACAATTTAACACATGACTTCTCATATCAGGAAACCTGTCACAAAATAGATTTGCAATGCTTGATTTAGCACAATGATGGAAAAGGACGAAGTATCTCTCTGCTGTCAATGACTGTCATTCAGAGAAGCTGGCTATGCGGGGCATACAGGTTTAGCTAAGATAACACAAGCCTTTCCTGCGTAGGTCTTTACTATCATTGTAAACACTCAGCATCAGTGACTGTTCAAAACGTAGAGAATTCCTGACACTTGTGACCATTCTGGCCATCTATGTCTCTTCTTGAGCAAGACAAGCCCAGAGCACATAAAATTTAGTGCGAGTCAGTCCTGGTTCCAAGAGCTGGCTCCACCCCAATATATGCTGGGTGCCCTTGGGTAAGTCCTTGACCTCTCTGGCTTCAAGTTTCTCATTGGAAAAATGGAGACAATTGCCCGTGCCTCCTGGGAATGTTGTGAGGCTTAAAGGAGACAATGTACAGAAAGAGCACAGCACTGTGTCTGGCACATAGTGTGCCTTCAAGTACAAATGTGTTGACTCACAACATCTATTCTCTCCTCCTTCCTTGCCCCAATTTTTTCAAAGCAGCAATGTTCCCAGTGAAAAACTTATGTTTCCCAATCTCCCTTGGAACTGACCTAGTTCATGGTTCATCATGCGGCACAGATCTGACCAATAAGATGTACGGTGAAATCACTGGGTGGGCCTTCCAGGAAAGTCTTTAAAAGAAGGCACACTTAGCTGGCTTAGCTAACCCTTCCCTTCTTCCTGCCTGGAATATGGGCTCTGTGCTGGATAGCAAGGTGACAAAAAAGTAGATGAAAGCCACCTGCCAGAAAGTAAAAAAGAGCCTGGGCCCCTGATGGCATCATATAGCTACTATACTAGCCTGGACTACCTACCTCTGGATTCCTGTTATGTGAGAAAGCAAAAACCCAGTTTGAATGTGCCATCCTAAATCGGGTTGTTCTAAAACTAGCAACCAAATGCAACTCCTAACTGCATTAGGTGCTAAGCTTTTTATTAGACTTATGTTAATAAGTCTGCTTAGAGCAAAGTCTTATTTTCCCCTGCAAGTGGGAAGAGATTAGATCTCAGACCAGATACTTCTCTCTCATCCCTTTTCTCCATCAGAACTTGGAAGTTAACATCATACCAAGCCACTGTGCACCGATTTTTATTTTATTCTGACCCCTTTTCTTAATGCTAAATACATGCGCACCTCACACACATAACATCTCATTCAAGACTCAGTAAGCAGAAGAATGACAACCTGTAGCAGGGCTTGGTTGGACCTTGGTCCTGTTAGCAGATAACTGCCTTCTGTTGCAATCCTACTGGATGATCCTTCACCATTCACCTTACCTAAACAGCCAAATTAGCAGCCTAAGAACCAGGGCCAGGCCACTGACATCCTTGGAGACTTGGTCTGAGCCTGGTCAGGTGGCAAAAGTCCTGTCCTGGGAAACCAGCTCAGCCTGTGTTGACAGATGCCGAATCCTGAGCACTGACCCCGTGTCTCAGGAGGATGGTTGGCTCGAAAGCCAGGACCCACCATGGGCACAGTCCATAGACTTACATAAATGACTGAAGAAAAAGGGACACAAAGCCTCTAGGGAGCTCTAATCCAACTTGAATTAATTCCTAGCATATCAGGAAAAAAATGGCTGGTGAGGAATGGAGACTGGAGTTGGTTTCTTCTTTTCTCCAGAGTTAAATAGGTCGGTTCCCCCTGGGAGGAGGGGAAGGTATCTGGCTACTTTTCATGCTCTGCTCTAAATTAACAATAGAGGGCCTGACACTCTGGCGACACACTCCCCAATTCTCTAAGCTGTCCTCCCCTAGAGAAGAGCAAGGCCAAAGAATAACCAAAACACCAGACTGCCAAGCTGAGGTGCCTCTTCCCTCAGTGGAGTTGCTATTGGCAAAGTCCATTGTGAAGTTTTAAGGATTGACAAACCAGACAAAAAAAGGAAAGATACTGAATGTCAGCCAGGTCTCCTCACTTTATTTATTCCCGCCTGGAGAATCTCTCCCTATTCCTTCTACCTGAGCAAATCATGCTCCATCATCTCAGCCCAACCCCAGCTAGTCCAGAATTCTGGCACACACCAAGCTCATTCACTTTCCATCTCTCTATACTCCAGTCACGGTTCTGAGTCATTCATTTTTCTTACGACCAATGCTTGGTTATTACTGCCCTATGCTGGATCCTTCTGTGTGCCAGGATCTTGACAATGCTCATTTCTAATCTCTACAAAAATCCTGCAAAGACAGTACTATCAGGGTACTCCTATGAGTACCAGATTACTTATAATAAATTATCTCTACTAAAGGGACCACAGCAACAACAGCCATCACTGACTGTGCATTCACTAACTACAAAGCCCTGAGCTAAGCACATTAAATATATTACTTCTCATTGCACAAACCTGCAAGATATTATTCTTTCATTATAGGTAATGAACGTGATGCTCAGCTTGCCTTGGATCATGCAACCAGTGACATAAGCAGGACTCAAAGCTCATTCTGACTCAACCCCAAAGCCCTGTACTTGACTAGAAAACATGTCTATAAATTAGTGCTGCTGAGGTCCAAGAGGCTTGTCCAACCTCCTGTGTTCCCACTATACTCTATCCAAAGTGATCAGAATCTGGAAGACCAAATTAGTTCTCTGAAGAGGGTGCAGATAGCCAGAAACGTAGGGGCCATTTCTGAACAGGATGATTCCCCACATGCCATTCCCAGAATAGTGCTCAGACTGCTCTCAGACATCTCAAGTTGTTATCTGAACATCCCATAGGTAAAGATTTTATAGCTGTTTTGTTCATCCATCCGCCCACCAACCTGCCCAGCCAGCCAAACATCCGTACTCCCATCCATTTTTTAACTAAACATTTACTATGTGCCAGGCACTGTTGTTGTTTTCAACGAACTTGCAGTCTAGTGGGGGCAACAATGAAAAAGCAGGCTCGCATAACTTCAGCATGAAAGTTCTCTGCATAGCGAATGACAAAGTGCTAAAGGCAGGGGCATCTAATATGCTGAAGGGTCAGAAAAGGAAGACAACATCTAGGCTAAGACTTGAAGGATGTGAGGCAGTTGTCCTAATAAGGGTGAGGGCCAGGGGAATTGATGAGCAAGGCCCAGAGGGACCCTAGCATCTCATGAAATGGACCTCTATCTACCTGTCAGATGTCATCACAGTCTGTGCTCTCCCTCATTCTCTTTGATTTAGCCATGCTCCCTAGCTTCTGTTTCTTGAACAAACCAAGTTCATTCTTGCCTCAGGGTGTTTGTAAGTGCCATTCCTTCTGCCTAGAACACTTGTTCTCAAAGTTTTGTGTACGTGACTTTCTTGTATCAGTCGGGCCTTACTCATACAGAGAAGCTGCCCCTGACCACCCTACTCCCTGCCTGCTAGTTCCTCCCCACCCCATCACCCTATTTTACTGCCTTCATGCATAGATCTTGATTAAAAAAAAATCATCTTGTTGGTTTGTGTGCTTATTTATGGTCTGTCTTCCCTACCCCCACACAAGAATGCATTGGATTTTGCCTCTCTTGAATAGTGCTGTATTTCTCAGCATCTTTAACAGAGTCTGACATAAAATATGCCCTTCATAAGTATTTGTAGAATAAAAGACTAAATGGATGAATGCACAAACAAATTCATCCAATTAAAAAACTTCTGTATAGCTGGGGCATAGAGAATGGGGAACAGCAAGAGCCAAAGGTATCTGCAGGGACCAGACCCATGCAGTGCTCAAAAGTCCTGCTAAGGAAATAAGATTTTATTCCAAAAGTAACTAGACCTTCAGTGCCAAGACAGGACTATAGTTACAGCAGAGACCACAGAAGTTTGGAAACTGAGAAAAGAGATAAGTTGTCTTCTGATAGGCCCTCCTATCTGAGTCGCTTGTCAACTTTGTGAGCTGTGAAGACAAGCTGACCTCCTTGCTTAGTGCTTTAGTTTGTCATAGAGGACAGGCATCCTAAGATAAGAGAGAAAAAGCAGTCCAACAGGGGAAGTGGGAAAGACAGATTTTAAGGAGGCTGTAGAGAATCAAAAACCAGAGTCCAAAGTCTGGCAAGTAGAAGAACATACAGATGGGGGAAGAAATTAGGAACAGAAGGAGGTAGTTGGCAGCAGTGCTTGGTGCCCCTTACAGCATGTGGTGTAGGCTCTCAGGAATACTTGAATGAATGTCTATCAAGGGATCCTGAAGCCTGTGTAGGAAACAAGAGGGCAAAGGGAGAAGGTACAGTGAGGGCACTCAGCTCTGTTCTTTGGTCAGAGAAATGATGTAGGAAGAGGTTGGAAATGGAGGGAGGTGAAGAGTAGGCTGAGAGGTGGTGTTGCAGGGAGCCTGGGTTGTTGAACCACAACTCACACTGCTAGGGGATGGGCCCATCCTGGCAAGGAAGAGAGTGTAATCTGCTCACAGAAGATTCATCATCAGTGTGATCCAGGGGATTAACGATGAAACTGGAAGGATGTAAAGAAGAAAGAACCAATGATATTGTTAAATCAAACCTATGGAAGCTAACATATTTGATAAGAAGTATCTACTTTGTCGCAGGCATCATGCTAAGCAAGGGCTTTACACATTCGCTTATGTAATACTTGCAAGAACCCTAGAAAGTAAAACAAACTGAGGTTTAAAAAGCATACTTAATTTGTACAAGTGACGCAGTTAGAAAGTAGTAGAGCTGGGATTTGAACACAGGTCTACCTGACTTCAGAGACTAAGCTCTGAGGAGAGATACTTAAGGTATAAGAAATCAATATAGCAAGAAGTGAAGCACCAGTCAGCTGGCCTGGACACTGGCTGTTTGCACCTCCTTTGTCTCATCACACAAGTCATTGCTCCTTACTCTGCTCACAGCCCTAATGTTACCTGGGCACACGCCCCTAGCTGACTCCCTGTCTCATGGCTTGGTTTTCCAGAGTGAAGCATCTATCCCAGGCCTGTGACAATAAGCATGTGTATCCCCCTGACCACAGTATGTGGTTTAGGTTATAAATATGATCTAAGCCTGTTTAATAATCATGGATCTCAGAGCTTCTGGACAAGACTCTGACTTTCCGGCTGGACTTCGACCTGGATTAACATGGGTCAGGGGCTATTGCAGCTATCTTGCCAACAGATGCTAGATCTGCCACGGAGTTCAAGAATGAATCCAATTCAGAGGTGGGCAGAGCCCAGAAAAAGACTGACAGACTGACTTGTATTGATATTGTCTAAACCCTGAACCCAGCTGTTTCTTAGGCTAGATCTATCCTGAACTTTTCAGTGATGTGAGTCAATAAATTCCTTGCTTTTAAGGTAAATTTGTCTGCATTTTCTGTTACCGTCAATCAGGAGTCCTCATATACCACATTCATACAGAAAGCATCTGCCTATGTGACTAAGGATAGAAGCATCTATCAAGGAGGGGAGAGAACAAAATGCTACTACTGGGGCCACCCACTTAACAGAGATGGAAGTTTTCCAATGCAAATCACCAAATTGGAGGAGAGGCAAGATTCAGTCCTGCCTGGTGAATAATTCTAACTAACCAAATGTCTGAACATCTTATTCTGGAAAAATAGAACATTTAATAAGTCTGGATTTGCTTAGCTGACAATTTCATCTCTCAGAAAGTTAAGAGAAAATGCTATTCTGTCTTTATTCTGACTCAGAAGGTAGAACAAATTGTTTTGTTTTGTTTTTAAAGGAAGGAACCTTGGGCAAACATGATTATGAGATTTTGAGAGTTAAGAGCATAAGAACAAATTTTAAAAGTTCAAAGAAAATCTAGGGACAATATGATGGCTTAAGACCCTAAAAGGGAAGGTAGCTAAATAGATAAAGAATGGAGCCCTTCCAAAACCAAAATCTGATAATTATAAAATCTTCGAATAGGAAAAAGTAACAGTATCCAAATCTTGGCTAGCAAATTAATCCTGAATGGTTCAAGGCTGACATTATTTATCAATCACAGAACTCTCATTCTCAAGTTATCCTTGATCCAGTGCCCATGATGGATTGAACAAAGCTGGGACATAAGAATGAACCCAAAAAGAAACCAATGTAACAACACAGGGCTCTCAGAGTTCACATTATAAAAGGACATGCACAAGAAATGAAATGTGGGGCACAATGTCAAGCCCAAATCCGTGGTGGGATGGGCCCACAAGGATGTAGCCAAAATGGTCAAGTCTAGAAAGAGCTGACATTTGTTTGAAGCAAAGCAAGACAAAAACAAACTTTTTTTTCTTTCCAAAGAATTAAAATAAAGGAGAGAGGGTCTTTTTAAAAATATGAGATATTGGTATCTCTGCTTCGGGAAGATGACACAACATAAATAAAGCCAAATTCTTCAATTTCTTGATTTAGTTCTGTTATCTTCATTAAGAAAAATGATCTTCACCAAGAAAAGGACAACCACCTTAAGAGAGACTGAAAGTGCAAGATGGAGAGAAAGATGGGAAAAGCCCAGCCATCAGCATCCCAGGGCCTTCTGGGAACTTGGACAGGGGCTCAAAACACCTCTTAGCTGATCTCTGAAGAATAAAAGATAACGGGGAAAATGCCAGAATACTAGAGACTGGCCAACAGCATCTTTATTTTCAAAAGAGGAAAAATAGACTCCATTAACCACAAGACTAGAGAGCCTACCACCAACCTCTGCTAAGCTGCATTCTCAACCAGGCAGATTTCAGAGCATGCAAGAAAGGAAGAGCTGAGAAAAAGGCAAGCAACTCAGTAGAAAAATGGGCAGAGAATAGATTCAGGCAACTCACGGAAGAGAAAATACAAATGGCCAATAAATATAAAAGATCCCCCTAATCATGGGAATACACATTAAAACAACCAGATACTATTTATGCAGCAGCTCAGCAAAAATTTAAAAGTCTGATAATATCAACAACTGGCAAAAATGTAGGTAAATAAGTACTCTCACTAGTAGAACATACAGCTTTCTTTAAGTGGCAATTTGGTGGTATTGATTAAAATTAAAAATGCATGGTATTTAACCCAGCAACCTGAAAGACTCACACATGAAGAGACCTGTAGAAGGTTTTTCATTACAGGACTATTTATAAAAGTAAAAGATGAGATAAACTATCCAAAGTTTGGCCCATGCTTAGATACACTAAAGTACTATAAAATACTTTACAAAATAAAGTCAATCTATACAAACTGATACAGAATGATCATTAAGATGTTATCATTCATACTTTTAAAAAAGCACAAAAGAAACCTATATATTTCCGTAAGTGCATATATGTATATAAATGAATAAAAAATAATTTATGAGGATATCCATTAACCTAGTAACAGAGAATATCTGTCTATACTTTTTTACGTCTTTTATAATTAAAAAGGTCTTCACTTATTATATAATTAAATATACACATTTAACAACTATGTATATAACAAAAAGTCAGACCCAGTGAGCATTAGAGACCAGCACGTGTACCAGGAGTAAGACCTATCAGGCCTACTCAGTTCCTTTTTCCTGGGATGATGAAGGAAATGCCAATGGCACTATGAACAGAGTGCCCACAGACTAACCGCAGGGCCTTCACATCATCATCATGGACATAACAGGAAATTCAAGCTGGACAACAACGCTAGAAGGCACGGCCAAACTTGACTGAGTACCTACAGTCAAGAGTTACTGATCCAGAGCTCACGTGGAATCGTAACATATTCATTTATTCTTTCAGTTTCTCAACAGACATTTGAGATCTTACTATGTGTCAAGCACGAAGAAGATACCAAGACGATCCCTGCCTGAAGCTTAGGATACTGAAAAGTAGACAGAAGGGAAAACTTAAAAAAAAAAAACCAAAAAACAAAAAAAATTGTGACACTCACCTGAGGTGTTACGGAGGCTGCAAGAGTAGGGCCTGACCCCGACCTGGCCTCTTAAAGGAGATCACCATCTATACCAAAAGCCTAGTTCACCTCAAGAAAGGGAACATGCATCTTGAAGTACCTCTAATACCAAAAATTGCATACATGTGAGTTGGAAAAGGTTGACAAGCTAAAACACAACATGTGAAATCCATTTCTGTCACTAAAATATCCTGCCTTTAGGCTGCTGGAGCTCCCTTTTGTTTTGAGGCCTCACTAAAAGATCACTGTCAAAGAGACCTCTGAGTTAAACAAGGTATCTGGATAGTGAAGAATGGGGCCCATGTCTGATGAGGGGTAGCTAAAGGCAAACCCTGACTTTTCCAGGCCCAGCCGACCCTCTCCAAGCCCCTGACTCCAGTCATTACTCCCCTGCTTTCTCTCAGGGAATCACTGAGAGACAACAGACTCAGGAATTTCAACATCCCCTCGGTTTGCTCATCAGAAGGGGCAGATGGAAGATAGCTACCTGGTCAGACCCCATCAGCATGGTGAGCAGTCTATGGCAAACTTAGTTTGCAAGGTCTTTTTTGTCCTTCCTCTCTTCCTCAATTTGGTGCCCTAAGGTTGTCCCTTCCACCACAAAGAAAAGACAAACTGAGAAACACACACCAAGTTCCAAGGCTTTGTATCACAGGCTGTCATTTCACCTTCCCAGGCCTTCATGTTTCTCTGTCTAATGAAGAGAGTGGACTAGAATCTAGGGGGTTCTCAGGGGTCCCTAACTCCTAGGCTGCAGACCGGTACCAGTCTGTGGCCCATTAGGAACTGGGCCACACAGCAGGAGCTGAGCAGCAGGTGAGCGAGCCAAGCTTCATCTGTATTTGCAGCCACTCACCAGCACTAGCATTGCTGCCTCAGCTCCACCTCATCATCAGGCATTAGATTCTCATAGGAGCACCGGTCCCTAGTGCCAAAAAGGCTGGGAACCACTGGACTAGATAACTTCTAGGGGACCTTCCAGCTCTGACAGGCAACGTGTGTTTGCCATGTATGCGTTCTCTTCCAGAAAGAATTCGTTGTTTAAAAAGACTTCAAAGAGAGGGCAGTGCTTAATATACAAGTGGATGAACGGTGGAAATTTGGCACCCAAGAGTTCTTATTTGGGTCCTGATCCCAGTGTTGGAAGCAGTGACAGGGACCCTCCATTGGGACTGACCTCTTCAGTGATGACCGAGACAGCACCTGTGCAGCCTGGTTCATGGCCCTGACCCAAGCGTTCATGTCCTCCTGGGTGTCGGCACTGAAATAGTAGGTCCTCATGCCCGACTGCTCGGCCTGAGAGCCCCTGGTGGAGCTATTATAGATGAGCGCTCGCATCCCCGCATGCACGGCCTGCAAGATTAGGATGGAAACCCAGGTTAGTGCACGTTTCACTTCTAGGAGCAAAAATAAGGACACTCGGGCCACGTTCTCCCCTCTTCCAGACTAAAAGTCCAAGCACCACCCTGCTTGTTTCCACACCTGGAAATGCCACAGCTGGATTCCCCTTAGTGCAGTCAGGCCCAGGGGCAGCTGTGCCGACTCCCCCACAGGAATGCCCTGCAGCTGTACCTGTTTCAGACTTATCTTACTTCTGTGTAGGGAGGGGCACACAGTCAAGGCTTATGTGAGAAAGACTTTAAATAAACCCTCATTTCACAGAAGCAGACTCTCGGGAATCCCCGTTTTGGTTCTTCTGAAGCACACAATTACTGGAACTGAGTCAAAAACCAGCTGCAACAGCAGGTGGCTCAGTGCAGATATTCACTGTGCTTCACGGTTTAGGCATGAAATGTGCTGTGTACTCATTAAAGAAGCTGCTGTTCTGCTTCTCCCAAGAGGCACTACAAAGTTTGACAAGCTAACATTTGACTGAAAATCCTTGCACACCTACTATGTGCTAGGAAGCCTTAGGGTGCTTTCACATGTATCCTTGCAAAGAGCCTATGAAGAGGTACCGAGAATGACCACTGAAAAGCAACTGGGATGGTTTGCAAACAAGAGGCAACTCCAGTGTTCCCCTTGTGCTCTGATAAGCAGGGGCCTATCTTAATCTTGTCAGGAAGAGCCTTACCAAACCTACATAGGAAGATGGTGTTAAAAAAAAAAAAAAAAAAAAAAAAAAAGGAAGATTTACTGAATGACTACTATGTGTCTCCTGGCAACTTCCACAACTTTAAACTCATTTTAATCCCTTGACAGGTAGGGACAGAATCTATGTTTTACAGATGTGGCAAATGAAGGTCTGAGATGTTAAGTAACTTCCCCAGATTTCCACATCCAGTAACAGATTATTCATAGCACTTATCATTATCTGGAATTATTTATCTTAATACTTTTTATCATCTATCTGTCTCTTCCCTCTAGAATATAAGATCCATGAGAGCAGGGGTTTTGTCTATGATGTTCACTACTGTATCCCCAGGAACAGTGCCTGGCACATAGTAGGTGCCCAATAAATATTTGTTGAATGCATGTAGAGCTGGAGCCAGGATTTATACCCAGGTCTGTCTGACTCTGAGTCCAAGATCTCTGTACAATGCTTCCAGGTCCTATGCAAAAATGAGTATGATTATATAGACCACTGCTCTGATAATCTGGATCCAGAATGAAAGGCAAATTCCATGCAAGGACCAGTCAGAGAAATAAAATCAGAGAACCAATTAGAAGCTGGAAAATGACATGCTAGAATCACTAACGGTCACAAATGAAACTTCTCAGATGAACTGTCAGCATTTACTTCTCCACACACTAACATTCAGGTCCAAAATGCATGTTAAATATGGGCTTGCTTCTGACATTCACGTATCTGAATCCATCCAGTTCAGTGCCAAGGAATTGCAGGCAAACTTGGGCTGCAGCAGAGAGTCCCTACATCAAGCAAATCAAACCTGATTTCCTTCTTTACATGTCCCAGGAAGGATTCCTCCTATTTAAACAAGGTGGAAATATGGCAATAAGAACAGATTGAGAAAGGACCTATGCACGTCTTATTGTGAATCAGCAGAAATTCTTGGAAAGTTCCCCTGGACAATGACCCCATAAGATCTCTGACACCCCCTTCCAGAATTTCTGCCCAGCCACAGATGGTTCTGGGACAGGCGCTCACCCCATCGGACACAAGGCCACCCACAAGCACAGGAAACCCATAAGCGTATGAGAGAGCAGGTCCCTGCTATACAGGTTTCATGGAGCCAGCTTTGTCCAGGAAATCAACACGGGACACACTTCAAACAAGGAGAGTTTGCATGTCTTTCATGGGCCTTGGGAGTTAGATCCATCGTTACAAAAGGGTTAAAAAAGATCACAAACACAACCTCAGTCACTAATTAAACTGCCAGCATGTGCTGTGCCAGCTACACTTGGCTCTGAAGAACAGGTTCCCAACTACATGCTGCCTGTGCCTGGGCATATTAAATGTGTTAACTGTGAAGCCAAGAAGTACAGGGAGTTCCCCTTCCATCTGGCCAAGTGACCCAAGTCCAAAGTGCCCTAAGCCTGAGGAAGATGCCAGAGCCAAGATGATTTGAAGTCACATCTTGAAGGTACTCCCTTCCCCTCTGCTCTGCACTTTCCAATTAACACAATCCTACTAGGTAACTTTGCATGACTGACCAGAAACCAGGCTGTACCTAAAGGAAATGAAACTTGCACTCCAAATGCCAGTAGAGTGGACCTTCAATCCATCCCATCCTCACCATCCCTAGGGGACCTAGGAAACGTTAACGGTGAGGGGATTATGGAGGCCACTGAAGGAGATGGCTTCAAGATCCCCCAAGTTTGGGCCTGACCATCACCTTCCTAGAGCCTCAACACCTGGCTATGAAGATGCCAGAGGCTGTCAAAGGACAGCCATCAATTATCATAGCCTCACTCCAAATGCCACGAAGACAAAGGAAGTAGAAAAGCGGTTTTACAGTTAAAGGGATTTCCCTAGGAGTTTTCAATGAGCCAGAAAACAAACCAAATTTGATTCTAATTGCTTTTCAACAAGATAAACAAAATGGACAAACCTGAAAATTTCTTCAACAGGCAGGCAGGCCCCTAATCCTCAATGTAAGTTTTCATACTAAAACTGATAAAAATCCATTATGAGGGACTGTCATTTGCAGTAAGTGGCTGGATGCTTGTTAGACTGGCTGACTACAGTGATAAGAAAGCATGAGAAGGCTGTGTCCAATTTGTAATCACAGGACTAGAAGTGACAGGGAAAGAAGGGTTTAAACACTTCAGCAAGGCTGGAGGACTCAAAAGCTCAGATACAAATGAAAGAAATTGTGATGTGATATTACTCTTGGGTAAAGAATTTATAAGTTTGTTAATATGAGTTTGAAATGCTCTAGCTTAACTTCTCCCCCCTCCCCACAAAAACACTGCTTTTATGAAGCCATTTTTGGGAACACCATTATTTTAGGATGGAATGACAGCCCTGGAGGAGAGGGAGCAATACCTTAAAGGAATACTTGCGACTTATGCGGTCCTCAGGAGCCACAGGCGAGACCACGTAGCTGGGCAGAGGGACACTCCCAAGGACCGCTTCTTCTCGGCTGTCTTTGAATTGAAAGACACATCAGAATAAACTTGTGTAGCACCTTCCCGGGGCTGGTCCATACCACTGCTCTAGTTCAGGTCTCCCAATCTCTACCCAAGACAACTGCATTCACTGATGGTCCATTTGGCTTTTCCGTAGGGACCCTTGTGCTAATGTTAGAACTACACAGGTGAATAAGACAGAGCCCTCTCCTCACGGGTGGAGACATGTAAACACGCTCAACTCAACCTGCTAACTCCTAAAACACAACAGAATACCAAGTTGTGCAGGAATACACAGGCAGGAGTGGCACTGTCTGGGGAAGTCAAGAAGGCTGCAGAAAGTGATATTTAAAGTGTCTTAAAGGATGGAGAAGGGCATTCTGTGTGGAGCAAACCTCATAGGCAAAGTTAGAGCATGTGTGAAATATTCTAACTTCTACATCTATTCTCATCTTTTTCTAAACCATCTTCATTACCAGAGGCAACTTCCTGATCACAGTTAGTCCTGTCGCTTTCCTACTCAGAGGCACTCACTGAATGCCAGCTGGATACAGAATGAAGCCCAACTTCCTCTGCCCAGTGTCAACAGCCCTTTGCCTTTGGCCCTTACTCACCTCCTGAGCCTTATCTCCTAGTACAATTCATGCAAAACCTACTTTGACCTTGCAGGTCTGTCATTCCACTTCCTTCTGCTTCTAGAACTTAAGTTGTTTCCTCTGCTTGGAATGTCCACCTCTCCCCTACACACAAAGCTCTACCCAACCCTAAAAGCCCAACTCAAATCCCATCTCTTCTAAGAAGACTCCTCAAATTCTCCAATATGGAATTAACTTCTTGCCCTCTCTAACCTGCCCAAGCACTCTGGATGTCTTCTAAACTGCAGCGGTCCCCAATCTTTTTGGCATCAGGGACCAGTGCTCCTATGAGACTCTAAGGCCTGATGATCTGAGATGGAGCTGAGGTGGTGATGCCAGTGCTGGGGAGAAGCTGCAAATACAGATGAAGCTTTGCTCGCTTGCCCGCTGCTCACTTCCTGCTGTGCGACCCGGTTTCTAACGGACCACGGACTGGTACCAGTCTGTGGCCCAGGGGTGGGGGACTCCTGTTCTGAAGCATCAATCACAGCCTTTTCTGAAAAGTAAGCTATTTCTTCCTCCATATTTTGAGGCTTATTTCCTTCTCACCACCGCATAGCCCCTAACTCTATGCACCGGGGCTCCATAATTGTTCATTTGGCCAACTCAATTCAATATCATGCCCATCCAATATCAAAGTGGATAAACCTAGGTATCAAGTTACTAAACAAGATTTATCTATACTTTCCACCTCTCCAGATTGTGTCAAAGGTATGCTTATGTCCCAAGTAGGACAGAAGCTGACAACTCCATATCTTGAAACCCTAAGTAGCAGGCAAATCAGATTTATTTTAGCTGAACAAATGATACTTCCAGTGCTAAGACTGGTAAAAATGAAGTCATCAACCATCCATGTAAGTAAAAGTGAACACTTTGTCAAGACAATAGGTTATTAATTAAGCTCAGGCCACTGGTCCTTTCACTAGATTTGAGAAGACCACATCTGCATCACCTCATCACCTCCCCCAGCACAAAGAGCCCTTAGTGGCCTGAGACTCAGCTTACCTTTGTAGTAAAACAAGCAATAATCCGCAAGCACAAACCACCTCCTTTTCCACAGCCTCATCCCAGAACTGTCCTGTAAAGCAAAGAAAACTAATCAGGGCAATGTCTGAGCTTACTGTTCCCCTCCCCAATCTTGATTTGCCCATATTCACTCTTTGTATCAATAAATTAATGATTTTTTATTGCAAACTCATTCTTTGACTAGGGCATTAAAATTTAGATTCAGTGATGGTTTATCCCCGGGAAATTTCTGTTTGTTTCCTGGAAACAGATTAATACATTATAAGCATCCTTCTTTTAGAAAACCAAGATATGAATTTAAAAATGCAGTTCTTCCATTAAGAAGATATCAGCTTTTAACAAAAAGGAAGCTGTTTATTTATTATTTAATTTTATTTCAATTCTATGCTATAAAATACCATCTCTTATGCCAATTAGAAAAACGATTTATATAGTATGAACAAAGAGTTTAGGTTAGTTAATTAATCAATGAGGCAAAATTCTCATTTGAGCAAGTTCAGTTCTCTGCCATAAAGAACTGATTTTATGGTGTTTTCCTTCCATTCAATGTAAAGAGACTTGGATTTTCTTGCTATCAAATTATCTCATAACAAAAATCTGTCTTTTTCATTTAAAGTGTCGATCATTACATTTATTTAAAAAAACAAAAAAAAAAAAATAAAAGAAAAAAAAAAAACATGGCCAGGGTGGGAAAATAGCAGTGTGTTAGGGTCAGTTTTCTCTCAAACCTAGGAAATTCCAGAGTCACTTTTAGCTGTTAAAATGGTCTTTCTTCTGCAAAAGTTTTTGACAGGCTTAAATTAAAAAAAACAAAAACAAAAACAAAAAAAAAACCTGACAGTTTCTAAACCTAACAACATGAAGTCTGTTCATTCTCCATTTACTAAAGTAGTAAAAACAATTTTAATTTGCTGAGTTCATGCATTTCATGGTTTTATCTTCTGCAATGACCAGATAATCTCTCAGGTCTTGGCATATATTTGCTTTGTTTGGAAAACTCCTCTGCTTCTTTCCATACCTGGTTCAAACGTCACTCTCTCTGGGGAGCCTTCCAAGACTCCTCAAGCACAGCTACATTCTCTCTGCTGTGTGTCCATGACCCTCCACACAGACCTCTGTTATAGTTACAGCACAGCCAAGGGGCCTTGGCTAGGGCATAGGGGTTGGGGAGAAAAATTATTTAAAATCCCTTCCCTGTCCTTCCACATTTCAAAGGAGCATCCTTTTGTTTAATGAGGATAGGGACACAAATGGAAAAAGTCAGAGGGTTAAGTTTCTCAGGTAAGAAAAGAGATGAACAGAGAGAGAGGTGAGAGTGAGAACAGAGCTGTGAGGAAAGGAACAGCATTAAGAGAAGGGTGTTGCCAGAAGAGGCCGGAGAGCTATAGGGGTTGCTGTGGGAGCAGAAATGGGGGACAGAGATTTCATGAGCATTTTCAAGGGATTTTTTTCGTTTGGTGTGCAATGTAATGCCCGCCTCTGTCTTCCCATAACTCCTTTAGTAAAAAAAATTTACATCATTGCTCTTGGAGTTTGTGTTTTTTTAGATGGCATGATATGTGAGAGATTATGCTAGGTGATGATATGACATGTGAGAGATGTGCCTCTTTCCCTTGGCAGACTGAGTTCCTCAAGGTCAGGAACCACATGTTAGTCATCTCATTATATCTGCTATGGGAGCACTTAGAACATCAGCACTTGGTGAATTAATGGATGGATGGAGGAATGGCAAGGAGAGAAAAAAGGAGACAAAAGGGACTTGGTCTCTGGCCCTGGGAGCTCACAGCCTATCCATGGCCAGAGGGCCAGAAGCAGAACAACTAGTGGTGAAGACAGAGATGAAGGATGGCCTGGAGGCAGAAGGAACTGACAGGGCTTCAAGGCCCAATGAAAGTGGGAGGAGGAGCTGGTGATGGTGCAGAGTTTTCTAACCTCAGTGCCTGGAAGAATGGTGGTATGGTCACCAAATCCAGAAAAAGCAGGTTAGCAGGGAAAGAGGTAATGAGTGAGGTGATAAAGAGCTGAGTTTGGCCAATTTGGAATCTGAGGGGCTAGAGAGCTAGATATCTCTGCTGGACTAGGGGAGAGAAAAAAAAATGGAATTTTTCAGCCAAATGATAACAAAGGCTCTTTAACACCAGGAAGACAAGTTCAGGCAGTAACGCTGAAATCATGCTGACCCACCCACACAAGTGCCTGGGTCCCAGGGCAATCAATAGCACCAGGGGCCAAGGTGGTCAAGTAGATCTGGGGAGGGAAGCTGTAGTCATTGAGTGGATGGTCCACTCATAAAAATGAACAGCAAACTGCTCAGCACAGTAAACAGGATCCGCCTGCTTCAGACAAACTCAGGAATAGCACGCTTATTATGAGCCTGTTCCCAGTTCCCGGGAGGCCAGGGTAAGGAAGCAAAGCAGCAAGAACAATCTCCTCCTCCCCGCCCTCCCTCCTCAGTTTCCTCACCTGCTTATGCAGCCAGCCCCTCACCACCACTGGAACATTGGGGTTCCTCCGAATAGCCTGGTCCCTCTTCCCAAAGCTGTGGACTTTATTGTTGGACTTTATGATCTAGGAGAAAAAAGACTTGAACTCTAGCAGCCAGGGGGATTTAAGGAGGCATAAAAAAGAACTTTAGGGTAGGAGGGCTATAGGTCCCCTCTGCCTTACTCTAAGTGAACAACAAGGAGATAGGGAACTGACACACATATGGCCATAGCATTCTAATTAAAAGGCGAGTCTAAGACCTGGCAAGCTTCCCGTCTGGGTCACAGAGATAAAAATATTTAAAGGGATTTTTCAAACAACTTTCACCAGCAGCTGTTAGCCCTAAAATGTTTTACATCTTTCTGAAACGAAGCTACTTTTTGGTCACAGACTCTGCCAATTTCCAGATAATTCACCCCTCCTATCTGGGTTCAGTCCTCTGCAGTCTCCCCTTTTCTACAATGGTTGTTCTTTTACCTGCTCCTCAGTCAGTGCTCCCATATCTTGGGGACAGAAACCTCTGGGCCCTTTTCAAGCACACCCTTCCTAGGGCCCATCTACCACAAATCTAACACACACGTGTTAGGCTGCCTCTAACACACACGTGGCCTTTCCAAGACATGTCTGGGAAATGAAGAATGCATCCAAGGACTTAAATATCAGTCTTGGTTCTGTCAGCAATCACCTATTTTCTTAGACAAGTGACATAACCCCAATCAGCCTCAATTTCCCAAGCTATCATTTGAGAAGAAGACTTATATGTCTCCCTCACAAAACTATGGTGCAGGTCAAATGGGCCTCTGGTTACGAAGGGGCTTGCCAAATATAAAAGAGGAGAAGGAAGGAACGAGTGGCCAGAAGCTCACCTTCGGGCCGGGCTTGGCCTCTACAGTGGATGTGGTCCCAGTCGTGGACGTTTCACTGACCATGCTGGATGGTCTTTGGTTTCTCTCTTGCTTCGACATATGTGGATTTGGCCTGTGAGGAGACAGGAGAGAATCCAGTCAGTAAGTGCCAGGCTGCAGCAGGAAATGGAATCTGAGATTTAGAACTGGTTGATGGGCCATAGACAACCTACGACCCACCTTTTGGAGAACACCTGACTCCAGACAACAGCCAGGGGGCCACGATGCCCAGCCTATCTATGTGCTTCAGGAAATCAAGAGGATGATAGGTGGGCACATCTCCAAAGCCTGACAACCCACAAAGGGACTAAGGCAGTCATCCCTGACTGCTGTCCTAAGGTCTCTACAGTTACTCTCTTACTCACATATCTGTGGCAATTGCCCCATCAGATGGGCACACACAGTCACACACCACTCTTCAAGCAACAGTAATTCATAGCCTTTACACACACCTCCATTTCCCTGGCTCCCAAAAGAAGCTGTTATAATTAGTATAGAAATCACTTGTGTGCATATCCACACCCCCCAGATACACACAGAGAATCGCTTACATAAACGTCAGTAGGGCTTGCCTCCCAAAATAGAATACTCAACAAAGAGTCCTATTCTGGGAACACTCCATTTGCCCCAAAATAGAGCCATCGGAGATATTAACCCTTTGCGCCATGCCCAGAGAGTAGGAAAAACTGAAGCGTACTTGGGTCCCCACTGAGGAACCCCTCAGTTCATCCATCAGCTTCCCACTGAGAACCTCCACCTGCCCTAGGAGGTACAGCACTTTGGGAACATCTTGGTCCGATACTCACAAGACACCACAGAGAACCCTTCTCACCTGCCTCCACAGAGCCCCAACATTTGCCAGTCTTTCAAAGCAGCAGTGGTGGCAAATGCCTCCACACAAATTCAACACTATCCTTGAATGGCTTGACGTTGACTCTCAGACTCTGCTAACTCCAGGATCAGTGAGCCTTCCTCAAAGTAGAAGTCCCAGGATATGTCTGAGTTTTGTCCACTGCTCTGAGAGACAATAAGATCCAGGCAGCTGCAGTAAACTGGGGCTCTCTGCCGGAGGAGCGGAGAAAATCTGATCTGGAGGCCTAGCCTGGACCCCGAGGAGATGGAGAGAGAAGACCCGGGCACGACACAGCTGAGGAAGAAGCACTCTGAAGTCCTTTCGCCACTCTCACTTTGACAGAGGTGCTACGAGGAAAAATCTTAGTTTCCACCTTGGAGATAAGATGCACTGCTTCTTTCAAAACCACTGCTGCACAAAGGATAAGTGATCCTTCTCGTGCCCAAGCCAGAGCCCTGACACCCTGCACCGTTAGGGAAGTTCTGCACAGGAGGACCACTGCAGCAAGCACCAGCTCTCCAAGCGGCTGGCCCTGCCAGATGCTTGGCAGCTGGAGGTGCAAGTCCCTCCAGGCAAAAAGATCACTGGCTCCTTATCAGCTCAGGCACTCACTCTGGATTCCCCGCCCCAGCCTCCATCCCAGCCAGGCTTTTGTTATGCTCCCCACTCAGAGAATGTCACCACACTCAGCCGCTCAGTGTTGGCAGAGGCTCTGTGCAGCACAGAGATAATCGCCAACTGGGGGTGGAAAGGAGCTCTGAGAGGCTGCCTTGTCCAGGCCCTGCCTCCAGGCAGAACTATGCCCCAAACGTCTTCCTGGAACCTAGTCTTGCCTGACTTTTCAGATTTCCAAGGTTTGAGACAAGGAAGAAGTATATTCAGGTCATATTAGTATGGCAGCTGTATCTCTAAGCAAAAACTCAGGACAAGAAGTCCGATAATAAAAAAAGTTTGTTTGGGATTTTACCAACTTTAATTCACTCTCATTTAAGATAACCAACAGAGATAGAGGCTCTGCTCATCCCTCTGGTGACCAAATCAAAGTTGTGATGGAAACAAGGAACAGCAGCAAAGAAAAATCGCCTGGGATGAATAAGCCATATAACTAGAGAGAAATCCAAGAAATCACCCTGCCACGGCAGAAGGTAGGATGGTGCGAGGATGTGGGGCTGCCAGGTCTTGAGCGGCAGACGCCTCTTAAAGGGGCCACGTCCACAAGCAGATTTTCACAGTGACAGACCTGCTCACGCTGAGCACCAGTGCCGATTAGGCTGCGCAGAGAGGGCACCAGGGACTTATAGGGAGACACTGTCAGAGTGAGAGCCTGGCCTAGACTCGCTTTCAACAGAAGTCTCAGGGGTATCCATTGTTCCCTGTTGAGCCCTCCCCACTACCAGTGTGCCGGACACAGTGCCACCATAGCCGTGAGGTCATCAAACTGGATAACAGAGGTCGCTCCACCCAGAGTATTCTCTGAAACCCCGCCTCCCCCAACTCTTGGCCTCACCCAACCCACATCCAGGTGTATTCTCAGCAACTCAGGTGCTCCTTGCTAAGACTCACAATGGAGGAAGCAGCTGGCCTCGGTTTCTGGTGTGGCCTTTTGAGGCAACTGTAAGCACGGCATCTGTAGATTGCTTGCTGAATCTTAATAGGTGGCCCCGGAGAGGTAGAGGCTTGGGTTAAGTTGGGCCTGCAGCTGAACCCCTCTCAGGACTGTGCCACTGGACACCTACTTCACAAATCCATGCTAATAAGACCGGGAGACTTAGAAGCTTTGCTTAGTACATAGAAACAGACACGGAAAGGCAGCCAAAATGGGAAGACAAAGAAGCAGAAACCATATGACAGAACATAACAGAGATCCAGATATAATGGAGTCAAGTAATCTAACAGATGCAGAGTTCAAAACACTAGCTATAAAGATGCTCAATGAACTTTTGAGAAGTGTAGAGAACTCCAACAGAGAGATAAAAGTGGAAATGGGAATTATAAAAGGGAACAAGTATGAAATGGAGAACACATCTGAGATGAGAAGTATATTAAATGGAATAAACAAAGGAATAAACAAAGTGAATAAAGAAAAGGATCAAATACCTTATCTAAAGGAAGGGAAAGCCAAGGACACGCAATCAGAATGGCAAGAGATAAGATGCCAAGACTATAAAAATAACTTAAGGAGGATATGGGACACTATTAAGGCTCCAAATATCCGTCTGATTGGCGTAACTGAAAAAAAAATCAAGATGTTGAACAGCTGTTTGAAGTAATAATGATGGAAAACTTCCCTAACCTGGTGAAGGAAATGGATATAAAACCCCAGGAAGCTCAGAGAATTCCAAAAATCAGGGATCCAAAGAGACCTACACCAAGACACATCATAATTAAAATGCCAAAGGTTAAATACAAAGAAAAAATACTAAAAGCAGTAAGAGAAAAAACAGATAGTTATTTATAAGTGAACATCCATAAGACTAGCAGCTGATTTCTCAAAAGAAACTATGCAGGACAGAAGGGCCTGGCAAAAAATATTCGACAGGATGAAGACCCAGGATCTACAACCAAGAATAATTTATCCAGCAAAGCTATCATTTAGAGTTGAAGGACAGATAAAGAGCTTCCCAAATAAAAATAAGCTAAAGGAATTCATCACCACCAAGCCAGTATTACAGGAAATGTTGGAGGGACTTCTTTAATAAGAAAAAACGTGTATCAAAAACAGGAAAAAAGAATGATTAACAACTACATTCCTATCAATAGGTACCTTAAATGGAAAAGATTTAAGTGCTCCAATCAAGGGATGGAGTGGCTGAAAGGATAAGAAAACAAGACCCTCGCATATGAAAAGAAAGGGGATGGAAAAGATATTGAAGGTATTTAAGTCAGACAGAGAAAGATAAACACTGTATGATTTCACTTATATGTAGAATCTAAGGAATAAAAAGAACTAATCAAAAACAGACTCACAAATATAATGGGCAATTTGGTGATGGACAGAGGGGAGGGGAGTTTGGGGGGCTGGGATAATGGGCTGAAGGGTTAAAGAAGTACAAATTAGTAGCTGATGGATGGTCACAGGGATGGGGAGCACGGCATAGGGAATGCAGTTAGCATTAATATGTTGGCTAGGTGGAGGGTCCAGGGAGGGAGGGAACAATTGGGGGGATCATTTTATGAACTATATAGATATCTAACCAATGTACTATATACTTGAAACTAATTAAAATAAAAAAAATTAAAAGAAAAGATAACCAATAGAGGCTTATTACAGAATATTTGATAAATCTGGGGGGGAAAAGCTGAAAGAAAAAAAAAATCACCATAGTCTCACTTTCCAAGGGAAAATCATTTGAATGCTTCGTATATTGGCTTTTGGGGGGGGCGGTGCTTTGCTGTTTAATAATTGCGATCATACCATGTTTATGATTTTGCATCTTGATTTTTAAAAACTTACTATAAACATTTTCTCCATTCTTTTAAACTCATCCACATCGTTTTAAATGATCGCATCACATTACATCAACTAGAAGTGCCATTCCTCCTCTGTGTGACAAAGATTCTCTGGATTTGTGATTGATTAAGGAAATCCAGGAGAGGTGGCCACTTCTGCCTTTTCTGTACCTTACAATCTTCAGCTCTAATTTTAATCTTTGCCTGCATTCTAACCCATGTCTCCTCCTTACACTAAGGAAGCTCCTCTGGCCAACAGTACAGGAAGAAAGATGCAGGCTTGAGTGAGTGAAGAAAGAGTACAACCACCACCTCGGGTGTCAGCTGCGAACATATTTCAGCTGGAAAAGGAATGACTGTGAACCCAACTTTGAACGTTAGTGAGGGATAGTGGGTGCTGGGGCAGAGGAGGAAAAAACACATAAAGACAACCCCATTCTTCATGAATACACAGACCTGCGCTAAGCCACACCCAGAGAAAGCTGGCTTCTTAGGAGATATGACTGAAGTTCAAACCAAATTTGGTCCCCGGGGAGGGGACCATGTTTTCTCTACAACCAGGGAGCATATCTTCGCTGGGGCACCCCATGGGCAGGGACAGCTCCCAATGAAGCAACAAACTCAACCATTACCTGGTAGTCCCTGATCTGGCTCTTTGAAAGAACACACACCACTCCCCACTCAGTTCAGTAACAAGCTCTGTCTTCAGAGGATTTTCCTATGAAGCTCTTCAATGTGGGTAATGATCTGGTAGGTCCTCCAAGAGTAAATATGACTTTTGGAAATAACCAGAAATTATCCAGAATGACAACTAATAAAAAATAAAAAAGGTGGTCATGCTTTGAACTCCAAATGAACATATACAAAGTCTCAAAAACTATTTTTTCACTTGGCTGAAAAGCTGGTGGATGGAAACTTCTAGAAGTTGTTTACCACATTGTTTTATGCAATGAGAACAGCTGTGGTACATGTGTGTAGCCTCCTGAAGAGACAATACTGAAAGGGTCCTCACTCACTCACTTGGATGTGGGCATTCTGGTACATTTGCTTTAGTCAGTCACATCTTAGGGCGTGTCCCCACTTTAGAGCCTGCTGGAGCAGACACCGATTTGTCCTCAACTCCTCCAACAGAGGTCTGCTCCTAACAGGTTTCACCCAGGAACCCCCTCACCCCTCCTTCAGCATGTGGCCCTGAGGTGAGTAGCTGTAAAGATGGTTCTGTTCCCAAAAGCCTGCCTTCGGGCACATGAGTCACACAGATCCCCGGAGAGGAGACCAAAACCCTGCATATGCTATGGGAAGGCAGACGCTCAACGTCATTAAATAAAATCTTTAATGTAGAAGCCTGTTTGCCAGGTTTCTGTGCTATCTGGATTCCCAAAGCACAGTGGGATGATTTGAACAAAGACTTCTCTTTCCTTGACTTGGGCTACATGAATGCTGATCATTTTGCTGGAAGGGTGTGGGCTGAAGCTCAAAACAGTGAGCTAGAGTTTTAACTCAACTGCCTCCCATCTGAAAGGAACAAAAGAAGTTAGGACCAGACAAAAATTAGTCTAGAGAAGCTCAACAAGAAAATGACTTCATTCTACTTTCGACTTCCTCAAGGATGTGTCAGGTGAGGCTGGGCAGGAAGTTACTTTCTCAGTCCCTCAATTTCCTTGTCTATAAAAGAAGCTCCTTCTGTTTCCTACATATCCAGGAGCATATGCATATAATTATAACAGATGTAGTAATAAAGGGAGGTTATAATTCAGAAGGCATTCTTTCCGTCGGGTGTGAATTTAGGTGAGTTTGGGTAATGGGGTCCTCAGCTGCCTCTCAGTCAACATGTTGAACAGGAGCAGACTGAAGTGGAATCACAGCAAGACCCCTCCCTACACTTACTGCCATCACAACAGGTAGGTCACCAACCTAAGCACCGCCAACCCTTAGGGACAGGTACAGAAGGTCAAGCAAGCAGAAGGACTGGACCGGACTTGTCCAGCACCGCCCACGTACCCGGCACTTTGCCTGCATTATCTCACTTAACTCTGTATAGTCAGTTTACCATCTCCATTTTATACATGAGGAAATCGAGGCTCAGAGAAATTAATGACTTGCCCAAGACAGAAGCTGGACTCCGAAAACCTGGGCTTTGCCACAGAAACACCATTCCACGGCAAGTCCTAAAATCTGACAGAAGCAAGCTTTTGCTCTTCTCGGCCCCAAGGCTAACCCCCAAACCAAGAGGATCCTGGGGTGCTGGAAAGACCATGAGCCCAGAATGACTGGGTCCCAACAAAGCTCTGCAGCTATTGAGCCCTCTACCCCTCACATCACTCCTCTGGGCCTCAGCTTCCATTCTTGCAAAATGGGATGAAAACTCTTCTCTCAAGGTGGTTGTGTGGATTGAAATAACGCTTTGAAAACCATGGAGCACTGCACTAAATGAAAAGCACCATTTGTGACTGTTACCAGTGGAGACCCCAGAATTTAAATCTCAGGTACATTTTACTTTTAGTTCTAAGGCACTTCTCTCCAGAAAGCTCAAGATGCCAAACAATTAACTTCTAAACAATATTCATTTCTATAAACACCATATCTGGGGCTTCTTTAAAGCAGAGTAACCCTGTGGCTGGGGGACGGGACACCAATTCTTTCCCCAGGAGAACAACAATGTTGAGAGTCTTCGAGGCTAGGATAGGAGGTTAGAAAGTTCGGAGGATCAGAAATCTCTTACTGAGAAGATATCATTAGATGACACTTGTATCCCATTAATTCCTGGGAAAATCGGCCCCCAATTTCATGCTGTGTCCTCAAGGATCCTACACAGATAACTCAGCTAAAATTATTGCTACAAAAGGAGGGCTGCATGAGAAGAGGCACATTCACAAACAACCAGCAAAAATTTTAAGGCGCTTACACCCACCACTTAAGGGGTTTGGGAAAAGCAAGGCACAATAAAAAGAATAAAAGATGGTTCTTGTCCCAAACAGGCAGACACCTCCACACTCCTCTCTTCCCGGAGAAAGAGACACACACAGACAGACCGCCAACGCTCACTGTACCCTCCCAACACCCTGGGGGAGGCTGTCTGACACAGGTTTTCATTCAGCAACTATGGTCTCATTACTCAACTATGGCTTTCTGTATTCTTTCCCCTTCCCCCACAACTCCTCTCTCGAACATAGGCTCCATTTCCTCACTCCACCCACCCCACCTTGGGAGCTGGAAACCAGCCCAAAGAACACCCCTCTCCTGGCATGAAAATAACCCAGTGAGCCTCATGGGCTTCCCTCCCGCACCCCCAAACCCAAGCACTGCCCTGAATTTGGCCTGAGTCCTGCTCTGCCAAATGACCCTGGGCCAGTCTCTTCTGCTGTCCAGGCTTCTATCTGCTGGGGGAGAACCCGACCCTGACCTCGACTGTTCCTCCCCTCTCTGCTTTGCTGTTTCAGAGATGCTACAATTCTAACCTGAGCCTTCAGTGAGCACTCTCCTAGCCTATCTGCTCCTCCTGGCTTACTGGGGCAGCTACTTCTCTCCTTAGGAAAATAGCCTTTTCTAGTAGAGATCTGGGCACTTCCCAGACCAGGGGGAGGTAAAGGACAAGGGAAGTCACAGGAAGAAACGAAATGACAATTTGCAAGCAGCAGCTTCCCTTCCACACAGAGCAAAGCCACCACTGCAGCATTTTCACCCAGCGCAGAAAGAGCTGGAGACGCAGTGGCTGTGTGGCAATGACTGCATCCCCAGTGCCAATGCCCTTCGCAACATCGACAGCCAAGCCAATACCCAGGTGTCTGAATGAACGAAACACTATCACCACCTCTTCCCCTACCTGTGACTGTCACAAACGCCATCTCCTAGACCAAGAAGGAAAACTGAACAATCCAAGTTTCGGTATCTGCTTGCCAGGTGTTTCCATTTTTCTTCATTTTTTTAATGTTGCCATGGCAACCAAATGCAACAGGCAAAGCTAGCCTAAGACTGTCAGTCTGGAGAGACAAGGTACTGGCTATACAGTTGCCGAGAGCAACACATCGGCCTCACAGCCCAGGGCTCAGCAGATGAGCAACAGGACAAATTCCTCTGAGCTCTGAGTTGTGCACCCCCATCCCTATTCTGTGCTTTTAATGTCTCACGATCAGCTTTTACCAATTTGCAACTGCAGGAGGAAAGGGAGACAGCCATCTCCTAGCAGGAGATACCCCACCGCAAGGCCCATAATCAGCACACACCTTGGAGAGGCCTATCCTGAAGCCTGCAAAATGAAGCCCCAAAGAGTTCAAAGGAAAGGAAAGGTCATTCTTACCTTTGGCAAGGTAATATCTTAAGTGTTATCCTCCAAATACCACTCATAACATTCCAGGCAATTCCGACTTGTAGTTCTTTTCCAAACAATCCAATGAGAAAACAGAGGGCTGCTCAGACCCCATGGGAAGGAATAAGCTAAACTAGCTAGGATGCCAGGACAAGCAGGCCAGGGTCCTTTCCCTGTTAGGAAACTCCAAGGCAATCCTGGGAGCCTTGTAGCTGGCTTCTGAGCATCAAGCTTCTGAACTTCCAGAGCACGTACTCTCTCTCAACTAGGCCCCACCTCAACATCAAATGCTTGACAGAGCCTAGGGATCAATGTACACAGCCTGCTGTCAGTCAGCTGCCAGCATCGAGGCTCTGGAATGCTTCTCTCCTCTCTCTGAGAGCTGCAGAGGCGTTTGTCAGAGGCTTCCTGGGCAGACCAGCACTGAAGAGAAAATGCTCCTATGCAGAGCACCAACCATGAAAACCACAGCCTGGCAGTTCCATGTGCCCAGGCTTACCCCTTCAGAAGGGCTCCTGTGTGTGGCCCTTTAAGCCACAAAGGGCAACCACAAGTTTCCAACTTAAGAAAATCACTGAGAATGAGGAAAGAAGCTTAAGAAGAGGAGCCCAAATGATCCAATCACTAGAAATGAGGCCTCGTAAAAAGGCTTGAGAACATTTTCTGGAGAAAAGACTACCAAGGAGGCTTGGCGTCTTTCAAGCAAGGGTACAGTTATTAGATCAAATACAATTACAATTAAAATCTCTAAGCAGCAGCAGCCTACTTAGTTAGCACATTAACACCAGAGTACAGCCAAGGAAGGGGACTGTCTCTTAAAGACCACGGAAATGAGGCAGTATGTGTAGTGGTTAGAAGCACAGCATCTGGGGCTAGACTACCTGGATTCAAGTCCTAACTCTGTCACTTACTGTGAGACTTCTGGCAAGACTCTTAACTTCTCTGTGCCTCGGTATCCATGATAATAATGATATCGTCCTCACACATCTGTTATAAAAATGAAATTCCTATACATAAAGCACTTACAAAAGTATCTAATAATACATAGTAAGGGCTCTAAGTGTTAGCTATAATAATAAGATTATTATTAATGGAAAAGCCAACTCTAGGAGGTAGATTACTTCATTTAATGTTAATGATGAAATTCTAGATCCTGAAACAAGGGATGCTGGAAAATCTCTTTCCTAGAAAGTTGTGGACTGAGCTAAAATTTGCCTGTCTACAACTTTTACTCATTGATCTGATGCCTGCCTTTGGCAGCCATGTAATACATGCACCTCACTTCTACTGCCAGCCGTCCTTGAAGGCTTATAGCCCATCCTCCATCTTCTCTCCTGCAGACTAAACATGCTAGGTCACAGGATAGGGTTTCCAGCCCCTTCACACCATAACGGTCCCCTTTCTCAGGAAAATCTTAATTGTTCAACATCCCTGGGTATTAAATTGCTCAAATTTAGTATCTGGATCACAGTGTTTGAGGCTTGATATGTCATTTTGTGCTCCATAAACTTGAAATGAAGTAGTCCACAAAAATCATGGTATACCTGAACTATTCTCCCCCTTTCTGTATACACTGCACTTTTACTGATGTAGCCTGAGCTCATATTAGCTCCTCCATCAGGGCTTTCCACATGCCTGTTGGCTTGGTTGTACATGGGTGTCCCCTGGGAGACAAGGCTGCAGGACCCACTGACTGATACCCACCCGCCTTGGGGGTTCTGACAAAGGACTAGGTAGCATAACAGAAAAGATGAAATGAGAAAGCAAACACTCTATGCAGCAAAAGAAGCTTGTCAGTGACAGACTTGAAAGGTCCTGCTTCCTTTAATAAATCTGGACTGTGGGTTATTAAGTATAGTCATTAATGCTGACCAATAAATATTTTGAATTCTCTTCTGAGGTGGATGGTAGAAAGGCACTTCCCTGCTCCCGTGAAGTTAGAAGTGGTCATACGGCTTGTTTTAGCCAATGCGATGTGAGTGAGAGCCAGTGGCACAGTTCAAAGTTCCCATTTTCTTGCTTTTGGCAATCATGGAAGCACAGAGATGGAGCCTACCTCAGTACAGATGACAGAGCAGAATCCCTTAGGTGACCTGTGATGGATATGGAAAGTGAGAAATAAACCTTGTTTTAAGTCACTGAGATTTTGTTTCATGTTGTTACCACAACAACAGACCCTAGCCAATCCTGACTGATTCTGTATTACTGACATAGAAACTAGAATACTCAGAGCTTATATCCTCTGGATCCACCAGATTATAGCTTTCACATTATTTCTCTTTACCATGCTTCTAATCTGTAAGATGGGAAACTATCTTTTGGTGGGTATGCACCTATTACACTAAGCCACTTAATTTACCCCCACCTGCCATCAGTAAGGGAGATGTGTTATCTCTTCACATTAGTAATGCTCTAAGGAAGTCACCATGGAGACCATTTTTTTCTTCCCAAAGGAGAAGAAACCCAAGATTATTTGTCTAAAATCTATCTAAGATCATCACTGCAGCCTGGAGAATGATGAATATCCGGAGGAAACTTAAGAATGAATGGAAGAATCTGGGAATAATTTAGGAGGAATGGGAACAGTAAGTTGTCTAAATTTGTGGTTCTCTAACTTTTACCTGAATCAGAATCACCTAAAGGTTTGTTAAAACACAAGTTACGTAGGGTCCTACCTCCAGTCTCTGACTGTAGGTCTGGGGTAGGCTCAAGAATTTGCACCTCTAGCAGGTTCCTGGATCATGCTAGCACAGAGACTGTACTTTGAGAGCCACTGCACTAGAAGGATTCGCTCCAAAAAACTGGGGTGAAGGCTCTGGCAAGGGGAGTCAACGTGGCCTTAACAGACCCTCTTTGGAGTCCGTTCTCCTTTTCCCTCCCAACACAACGTGAAAGCTGATACGTGAAGGACAAAAATGATCATCTTGGCCTTTTCTCTTTACCTCATAACATACTAAACAAAAATCAGTTCCTCTTTACAAGATGATAACAGTATTCTTTATTCACTGGCATATTTTAAAAAAAAAAAAAAGTTTCCGTGAGGGGTCATCATGCCTCACTCACCTCCCAGATGTCCAGTTAGAGGTAAATCCAAGTGTATTCCAGGAGGAAGCCGTTCAGATAACTGGCTGCAGCCTTCCTAGCATTATCTCCACACTCCCCTTCCCAAACCTCCACTACACATGTCTTCTTGCCCTCTGACCCCAAGGCTGGTCACACTTCCCACAGCTGTGAACAACACTCACACACATGCACACTTATCCTCGCTTATCTAAATCCTCCCCCTTCCTCCAGTTTAGGGCCAGACACTTCAAGAAAGTGTTCTTTCTCTTTCATCCCCATCACAGCCAATCAGTCACTAAGTCCTGTCAATTTTACCTCCCTAGTATCTCCAGAATCCATCTGGTGCTCTTCATTTTTCACTCTAACTCAACTGGTATAGATCCTCCATGCTCTACCCTCCCTGGCCTCAAGGTCTTTGCCCAGGTTGTTCACCTTGACTAGACAGGTCTCAAATTAAACAACATACCTTCCCAAGATGAGCAGGCCTTCCATGATCCCTAAGCCAGGTTAGAATCCTCTTTTATCAATTCCCATTGAACCTTTTGTTTCCTCTGTCATAAACACTAATTGCACTTGTGATCTATTTAATTATCTACCTTCCCTATTCAACTGTAAACTCTTCACAGACAGGACCACATTTTTCTTACTTGCTGCTCTAACTGCAGAGTGTGGCACTGCCTCTGACATGATGTAGACATTTACTAAGTATTTAATGAGTAAGTGCAGCAATCAGTTCATAGGAATCTTCCCTTTCTCTCCAAGCTTAAAGCGCATTCTGCTTCCAAGGAATTTCTGGCCAAATAGTTGCACCCACCTCCTAAGACAAGCAAGCATTCCTTATGACACCCAGGAAATGGAATCTAGAGGGAAATAGTGACCCTTAAAAAGAAGGAATATTTTTTTCCTTAAAGACTGGATGCAATTAAGATTTACTACAGAGATTATTTTAGTAGAATAAAAAAGGTTACAGTTCTCAGAAGTGGTCAGGGGACAAAGTCTTCTGTTAACAATGAGGAAAAGGAAGTGTGTGTGATAGCTGTTCAGTGATAAAAAGCCTGCATTTTTCTAGAAGCTCTTATTAAAGTGGGTAACTTCCCAAGTTAAGTATTTTGATGGATTTCCCCATCCAGACCTTTAGTAATGATTGGGGCCCATGTCTCCAGGATGCCTAAGAAAGGAGGCTGAACTCAGTGACCTCCCAAGAGTTTCTGACCTTTAGGATCCTATAAACAAATTCATTCCAAGCTGGAATGTGGAGAATCCACATTCTGGCTCTGTTTTTACACAGCAGTTCTTTCTTGACGTAGGAGACAAGATAGCCTACTCTCTCTCTAACAGTATTAATGCTTTCAAAGTCAGATCCCCAACTCCACAGTCTGGCCATCGTGTCCCATAGGTCACCAGCATCAAAATAATTTAACAGGCAGCCTCTGACTAGGACAAGGGTTAGACCTGACTAAAGGGATCACGTTGGGATGACATCCTGGCTTCTAGCTATGTAACTTTGGGCAAGTGACTACTTTGAGTCTCTAAAAATGGTGATGATGACCTACCTCTCAGGATCATTGTAGTAAGTGAGCTATGCTTGTAAAATCCCCAGCACAGAGTGAACATGCAAGGAATGTCAGTATTACTGTGATTATAGATTTCTAGTTTTAAAAGCTCTGTAAAATAATGTTTCTAAGCTGAAAATACTATAGAAATGAAATGTTTGGAATTTGCTTAAAAAGAATCTAGGGGGTGATGGGGAGGGTACAGATGAAATAAAATCAGCCATCTTTTGGACATTATTGAAGATGGGTGATGAATACATTGGATTCATTACAATATCTTTCTACTTTTGTATATGCTTGAAACGCTCCATAATAGAAAATTTAAAGGTGTAAGTACCTAGGGAGGGAAATACTATAAGAATATAAATACTGAAAATTTACTTAAGATCATATTTGGTCTAGGTGATTAAACAGAAGAAAAATGATTTGGAAAAAAAACTTAAAGCCAGCATCTCTATTAGTTTCTCAAACAGAATTGTTTTCTTCAAACAGAACTGTCTCACATGAGCAGAAGGGAACAGCCACTTGCACGTGTTTCTCTAACTTCATTTTCAGGAGAAGAATACATCCTGCTTGGGCTGTACATGCATTTTTAAGTAGACAGTCCTGGGTGGTAGAACCCGCCTCTGAGCACCCCAGAGGCTCTGCCGAAATGGCATCGAGGAGCAGGAAAGTTCCTGTGTTAAGTAAGAAAAGTAAGCAGAACGAACTCAAAATTTTCAGGGACAATAGGTGGCAAGGGTCTGCTCTTCTAAGCCCTGGCTTTGGACTCTTATGTGAGGCTTCCTTGAGAGGCTGGTTCAGCACGGTCTGAGGCTACATTTACAACATTTTCATACCAGATGAGTGTTATATGTCGCTTGAGGGGAAAGGGTTCATTCAGGGGAAAGTGAGCTTTTAAAGGGCTCTGACAACACCAATCACAGCACATACCCATATCATCTTCCCACTTCCATCTCTTCACAAAGAGAAGTCTAAAGATTGAAAGACAAAATGCTCGCTTTTTATCATGAATTAACCAACCCACTTCAAGCCCTTCTACCTAAGGGAAAAAAGAGTCCAACAAGCTTTGTTTTCAGTAAATGCCTTTAAGCTCCAAATCTCTGCCTGGAAAAGGAGAATATATAAAAGTACTTACTCTTCTTGAAGAATAAATTCGCTGTTTTCTGGAGAAAACTGCCCGCTCACGGGATGCCTGAACGCTGTGGTCTGCTGGTTATGGCTAAAGAGAAAGAAAGAGAGATAATGATGGAAAAGTCATATAAATGGAAAGGGTTACAGACACAATGACAGGTCAGTAATTTCTGAGGACTCCTGACTATCAGAGATTCCTCCCAAAATGAGAAAGTGGGCCTTTCTGCTGAGAGGCACTTATTTTGTCAGAACCCAGCTACATTTAAAAGTTAAGAACCTCCAGTTCGGGTGCCAAAGGCCATTTAAAACACAGGGATTTTAACTCTAGGGAAGTCTTGGCTCCAAGGCAACACTTCATCTTAGAGAGACATTCTATGAGGCACTGATTCCAACAAACTGAGCAAAAAGTTACTTTAAGATGGCACGAGCTAAAACAAGAATGAAGGAAAGCAGACGGCACTTTCAACAGCTTCCAAAATCCATGAACCAGGAAAAGAATTCTAAGAATTAACCACCCACCCAGAAAAATCTATCTTCTTAAAATTCTTCTCCCTACTACAAAATATCTTCAGTTCGGTGATGGGATATAAATATATGGGCATGTCTCTGCAACAAGACCTGCACAATTTCAACGCTGTGAGTTTCGATCACCCTTTTGAAGTTAGGAGGGATCAGCTTCCACGCCAAGCTGACAGACACAACCAAAGTGTGTAGGTGTTTTGTGTATTCACAAAGGCTGCCTGGTTCTTTGAAAGGAAGAGGAACTGGCTTTAAGGGCTGCTGGTTTCCTCCCTGAATAAGCTAACCTAACCTTCTTTTAAAAAGAATATGATTTATTTTAAAATGTTTTCTCCAATCACAAATCATATTCTTCTGAGCAATTTTAGAAAATAAGGTCATCCATGATCTCACCATCTAGAGATATACGTGGGTATCTTCTCCTTCCTAGCTTTTATTTCCTTCTATTTAAAAGAAATGTTGTGATTTTACTGTATTTAGAAATCTGTATCCTGCCTTTTTACATCATATTAACATAGAAAATTTCCTATGTCATTAAGAGTTTTGAAATAGCTGAATAATAGTCTCATCATATGGATATAACTTTTTTTCATATAACTGTTCAAAAAATATTTACTGGCCATCTGTATGCCAGACAGTGCTTTAGGTGCTGGACATACAGAGTGAACAAACAAGTCCTTATCCCACAGTGCTTATTACATTCTGGAAAGATTAAAATCCTTCTAATGCTGGACATTTTAGGTGTCCCCCCTCCACTATTATAATAAACACATCTTTGAGTACATGCTTCTTCTGCAATTCAAATTATTTCCTTGGGTTAAAGTCCCAGAGGTAAAATTACCTAATCAAAGGGCATGGTCATTATTTAAGGCTCCTAATACAGATGGTTAAAATGCTTTCACTGTCGGTCAATATATCATCTCAGTTTGGTAGTAAGATATTAGCCTCATCTCCAAATTGAGCACTGAGCCATCCCAGAGATTAATAGGTTTAAATGAGCACAGCAGAAAGGTTAAAAAAGAAAAAAAGCTCTAAACCTACAAAGTTTTTCATATTCTGCCTTGAGGCCTGGTTAGAGTATCCTGTGTTCTGATGTCTGGGGTTAGCTGGCACTGAGGTTAGAGCCCTCTGAATCCTAATAAGCCAAATGTGAAGCAGGCAGAGCCAGGCTGCTCCTTACCTCTGCAACTCTCTACCACCCCAGCACTCTCTCACTCCTCCCAACCACTGCCAGGCTCCAGACTACCAGCTCCTGGTTCCAAACAAGCCATTGGAATCCCCTGGTTCCAGACAAGCCATTGGAATCCTGTGACCTCATCTGGTAGGCAGCAGCCTGATGTTCTCCAAAATGGAATTAAGATATGAGCATCTAGAGAAGCAGGCCCCCTTAAGACCTGTTTCAGAAATCCTTGCACCATACTCAAGGGTTACACTTTATTTACACCCAGCTTCTTTGAGTGTCAGCTCCATTCACCAGAGAATTTGAAAACAAACTCTAATCTAAGATTGCCTCATATCCACCTGGAGAAAAAAAATGCTCCGCTCACAATGGGAATTACAATAAAGCAACACCACTATGTACTACCACCTCTCAAGGGTTCTCCAGACCACAAAGCCTTTTCTCACATCTTAGCTATTAACACCATCAACCCCCATTTTATGAATGGGGAAATGGCTCAGAGAAGTTAAGTGACTTGCTCAGGATAACTTTGTCAATAAGTGAAAAGAGTGAGACACGAATCCAGGTCTGCTATTTCTAAATTTGATGCCCTCTGCATGATAACCTGCTGTCCCCTTCCCTTAGGAATCTGTGAGGCTGGCAGTTTCCTGGCCATGATCAGGAATCCCTAAGATGAGCCATCAGGTAAACAGCATCATCCACTGCTACTACCTCTTCCTTCCTACTTCCCTCCTTCCCCTTGTGCCCAGGGCCAAAGTTCTGAATGACAGCGTCAGTGTGGCACTCAAAAGCCCCCAAACAGCTTTGGTCTTATCACAAGATCAGCTGGATGAATCTCTGGTAAATACAGGCAAAGAGCAAATCAGGTAAATGCTTGGAGCAGAAACAGCAACCATTTCATACACACTGCACAACCTTAATAGCAGATCCTGGGCTCCCCACATCCGACCTGAACCAGCTTAAATAAGCCCAGAGTCTTGGGTATATAAATCTCAAGCTGGATGGTATATGCACTAGAATGTGTTTTACATGTTAACATTAGAAAGAAGATTGTTTTTAAAGGTGGACGAAAAAACAACTGTCATTTCATCAGACCTAGAGGCAGCTCCCCAACCCTTCTTTCCTAATACGGATGCTGTCCATTTTGCCAAAAAAGTTACCACAGCATTATCACCACCATTTCCTGCGTTTACATGAAGCCTTAGGTGTGGTCACATTCATCATCGTATCTGACCCTCTCAAGTAACCTCTGAGTTAGGCAGGCAGATATTGTTATCCCTATGTTACAAAAAAGGAAACTGAGACTCCGAGTTATGGGATGTTATGGGAATATTCAATTTAAAAAACAGAAGGGAGCGACTTATATATTGAAGAAAGAGATGAACCAGACAAATGACTCTGGAATACTGAGGTCTTAAAATTTAATCATTTCTGATCAAACTCGCCCAGCTAACTAATGGCAAAGCTTTTGGTTCAGCTCTTTTTGAACAAAAGAAGAGTTAGGTCCTTGGGCTATTTCATTTCATTCAACCTTCCCAAATACCCAGTCCAGCAGGCTGTGTTTCATCACACCAGGCCACAGGTGAGGAAAGTGAGGCCCAGAAAGAGTAGATGACTTGCTCACAATGACAGTCAACTCATGTGTTCCTGTACATCACCCTTCCGGTCTCTTTCTCCTAGTCCAGGCTCACCTTGCCAAATGAAAGCTGCCTATTAAATGCTGGATCCCCACACCTATTTGAGATTCCAAATCCTCTGACTTTACCTGTTGTGCCCTGAACCCTTAGCCCCAAAAGCCTCCAACCTGCTTCACTTCCTGATTTTCTAAAACCCATGAAGAATCTCATGCTATAACCCTGTCTCAAGACACATTTAGCAGGAACAGACAAATCCCTTGAAATACCTGTTCTTAAACCTGAATTGCCACCTTGATCCTTGGTAGTGATGGAGATGGCTCGGCTAGGAGCCAGGTGGCTGGTTTCAGGGGAGCACAGAAACTCTCCTCCATACAAGGGCTTCTGTTTCTCTTCAGGCTACTGAGAAAGTGACTTGGCAAATGAGGTAAAACACAACCCAGTCTTTATTCTCTGATTCCGTTCTTCCCTAAGAGCAGCCCCTCCACGTTGAATGGCAGCCAATCTCGCCTGGGAGAGGACAAGGAAGCACAGAAAGTGACAGGGAAGGATGATCCCCGTGAAGGCGGGTCACAGGTAACCATCCATGTAAATAAGCACGTCTTCACAGGCCCTGGGCTGGGAAGGACTTGGGTTAGGCCCTAAGGAAGTCCAAGAGTAAACACAAGAGATTTGATAAGAGAACAGAGTGAGGGCAGGGGAGCAGTGCAGATCAACCTGAGCTCAATGTAAGGAAGAGCCCACCTACAACCACAGACGGGCTAGTCAAAATGTAAACGAGTCCTGTAGTTTATTGCAACGTTTTTGCAAGATTAATTTTCTATGCACATAGACCTTGACTGTAATGTCGGCAGTGACTCTGGCTGGTTAAACATAAAGGTACCAGTTACTTAGCACGCCAATTTTTCGACATGGCAAGAAGTCCTGGAGTTATGTGAGTGGTGCTCAAGAGTAGAGGTCAGAGCATCTTGATAAATTTGGTTTTCTGACAGTGGTGGTATTGGTATGCTGAGAGTGTGCCAAAGCTGCTCCGTCAGCATTAGCTCTTATCTGGCCCATGCTATAAAGAGAAGAAACAGCTTAAAATGTAAGAAAAGTATCCAGCCTCAAAGCCTAAGGAGGAACTCTATTGAGGTTCTTCTCATTGGTATGCTTGGCAGCATTTGCTACTCTGGACCTTCCATTTAATCAATGCGGCTCCCAGAATATTGTTAAGAGTCACCCTGCAGGCCTGAAGCCACTTTAAGCACTGCCTCCAGGCTTTTTAAGGCACTTACTATCTTTGTTCCAAACCCTCATATCTCAAGAAAACCAAGGATTCTGGGTAACCTAACAAGCTCCTTGTTAGGCCCCAAAATTGGTAACTGAAACTCCAAGAACACAAGAAGTTGCCTACCTGCCTTCAGTTCTCATTTGGGCTGCAGAGCAAGAGACAGCAACCAAGAGTTGAAAGAGAACTTCCACATCTCCTCAACATTTCTTAAACCCCTTTTGTTTTACTTAACACTTTTACAAAATCGCTCGCTTCCTGCAAAGTGTCAACACTGATTCATGTGGAGTTTCCTCGGGGGTTGGGAATCTTACCAAAGTGGTCTTTGGAGCTTGCACTATTTTGAAAATGTCACAATTTTCAACTGCTCACTGCATACAGGCATTACTCTGACAGGCTCTTCTTCCAGGGGCATGAAAATCAGGCCTTGATGAGCCAACACATAGTCCCCAAACTCTCTCCAAGTGGAAACACATTAACCAGCCTCCTTTGATATTGACCTGAGCAACAAGTCAGCCCTAGGGTCAGAAGATGTGGGTTCAAACCAGGGCAATCCACCTCACTTCCCAGCCTCAGTTCTTCCATTTGCAAATAATTAATAATTGTAATATCCTTCTGAAAAGTTGTGAGAATAAAATGAGGGAACATACATTAAAGAGCCTCGCACAATGCCCGGCCTAAAGAAGGTACTCAATTAATGCTTGCTGAACCTGACTGTGCTTTGACTATGGCAATGACTACTGGCATCTAAATTTTAAGAGGGCAAAAACAGAATACACCTCACTCCCACCAAACTTGATATTCCTTCTCCAGGCTTCCATCTCCATTAACAGCATCACTTAGAGTAAAATCCAAGCTCCTTACTTTGGCTTAGAAGATCCTAGATGACTTGACTCTTGCTTAGATTTTCCTCTTCTTGTACCACTCTCCTCTCTACAAACCTGACCTCAATCTTACTGGCCTTTCTGCTCCTTGCACGCCAAGCTCTTTCCTACTTAACAACCTTTGGACTAGCTGTCCTTTCAGCCTGGATGCTCTTTCCTCCATACTCTCATGACTGGTTTGTCATTCAGACCTCAGCGAAATCATCATCATCTTGGAGCCCTTCCCAACCACCCACTGAGGTAGGCTCCCAGTCGCTTCATATCATGTCACCCTATTTTAATTATCACTATTATTTTCCTTACTTATGTGTTTGATTATTATCAGTCTCCCTAACCTGTATTCCAGGAGACCAAAGACCGTGCCTGTCTTTTCACTGCTATTATTAGCCTATAACAGTGTGGCACTGTTATATCAACTGAATTAATGAAAAATGACAAATGGGAGTCTTAAAGTGAGGCCATGCCTCCAAATGGGCTTGCTAACCCTATAGAAGTCTGGACTCAGGTAACAAAGAGACAGGAACCTAAAGGGTCATAAACCATCAAAAGGCAGGGGTGTTCTGTTTTTACTGCCAGAGGAAGGAAAGATGAGACATCAACATGCCAACAATGCTTTATCCTTGGCTCTCTATCAATTTGGAGAAATTAGCCCTCCCCTGCAACATCCCCCCACCCCTGCAAGGGACAGTTAATATACTCAACAGGGAGAATCAACGACTGGAAAACAAACACCGGAGAGGAAATTACTGAGTGATTAAAAATACATAGGTGGATAATACAAACATCACCTGTGTCTCCCTTTTGTGAACTGGGAGAGTATTTGGTATGAAATCTACAATTTGGTGACAGATTATATGCTCTCTCATATTGCTCTCTACTTATTTCATGTGTTTGTTCTCCCCCCCTACCCTTACCCCCAATAAGATCCTAAGGACCTGGAGGACTGGGAGCAGACATTCACTTATTTCACGTGTATCCCGTAGCACAGAACAGTAATACCCATGGATAGGCACTTTAACTCCTTCATCTCAACAGCCTGAGTACAAATAAACATCACCCTCAGAGAGAGGCTGTACAGAGCCCACCTCATTTTTTGATGTCAGCAGCCCAATGTATCACAGATCCCCCAGAGAGAGTGAGTGAGGCAGAGGCCCACAGGCTCTGATGAAGGATCCTACATCCAGGTTGGAAGACTCCACTAGCCTTGGGGAGCATGATGCAGACCAAGGAAGAGGCTTCCCCACTCCCACCATACCTGACTCAATCACAAACGCAACTAGACAGACACTGAAATCCAGCCAAATCCCAAACTCACTACCTAGAGTGGCAGTCAGCAACTTCTCTCCTTGCCCAAAGGTGCCAAAAGGGGCAGAGCCTGGTACAGACAGAGCTGGGCATAGGTCACAAAATCAACTGAGGGAACTTAAAGCTCTCACAACTTGCAAAGAGAGAAATCTGTCCTTTCCAAACTCTGAGTTTACCAGACTGAAGTCTTCCAGTATGATTTGAAAAGCTCTATATTTCATTAGGTTCTCCAGATGTTTTCGGGTCCACTCAGTGGCTAACACATTTCCTAAATTACCTCTTTTGAGCCAATAACTCACGCTGCAAACTCATCTGCTTCCCACATTCCCGCATGGGGCCCCGGTACATAGGATTGCTACTTGGCTAATAGGATGTTTTAATTTTGGCTTCATAAGACCTCAATAATCACAAAAATATTAAAGCCAAACTCCTGACAGAATGAGGAAATCCAACCCAGATAGCCTCCCCTTCTCTAATTCTTTTTAAAAGAAAGTTGGCAGGAAAGCATTGTAGTCAAAACCCAGCTACCAGCTTTGTTACTACCAAACCAATTTCAGCCCCAGAGCAATTAGCCTCTCTGGGTCTTGGTTTCCTCATCTAAGGAGAGAGTTGGACTCTCCATCTGGAGAGGCCACACATGAGGCCTGCAGAGCATGAACCCCAGGCTGTTCCACTGTACAGACTTGATTTCAAATCCCAGCTCTGCCGTCAACTGGAGGTGCATGACCTTGAATAAATCAATGACCTCTCTGAAAGTTGGTTTCTTTATCTATAAAAAAAGAAGACCATTCCAACTTGACAAGATTGTTATGAAGAGTGCTGATAATGTGTCTGGCCTATAGCAGGCATTCAACCTTCAGTGCCTGTTAGATTTATCTTTTGCCAGCTCTAAAACTCCACTCTAATCAAGTTGTTTTGCCTTTTTCCATGTTGCAAACTCCAGTATTATTAGCCTGCCATAGAACAGTGGCTCAAGAACACATTTTCTTCCTTCTGAGTTAAGGCACAACACCAGCCTCTTATTTAAACTTCTATTTAAAGAACTCGCCTGCCAGGCTAAGTGGTTTAAGATCAACAGGCGCCTTCCTTCAGCCACACTTCTGTCCCTCACTGGCTTGAGCCCCAGAAAAAAAAGCCTCCCCAGCAGGCTGCACTGAGCTAGGGGTACACGCTCTAGAGGGCTTTTAAAACTGCCCAGGAAACAATTTTGACCTCAGAGAACACATAGTTCTATGCTTCTGTTCAATACTCTTCAAAAGTCAGGATCCTTATGTATAAAATGAGAAGGCTGGAGCTGGTGATGTTTTATGGACCTTCCAGCTATAACACCTTAAGACTGAGGTTCATCTCAGACTACTGCCAGAGCCACAGACTGAAATGTAACAGCACTAGACGTAATTGAAAACACAAAGGAAAGAGGCAGAACAGTTGTCCTCCCCAACCTCACTCCCAACAGAATATCCTTTGTAATGAGCTCAGGGAGGTGTAGTTAATGATAATTTTGTCCTATTTATTCTCAATTAAATCAGATTGTTTTGTTTTTAACTGTAGGCGCTCCCAATCAAGCCACCCAAAACTCCCTTTCTCTCAAGCATTACCTGACTTTGATAAATCAGAATACATGGCAGAATATGTGAATCTCTACGAAACCTGTACAAGACAAACCTGCTCTCCTGTTCTCGCTGGAAAACGCAGCAGATGCACTCACTCTCTCCTTGAGCTCCATGCTGGCCTTATGAAAAACCCCAGTCCAGGGAGATAAGGCCTTGCAGAGGCTCCCAGTCACCTGCTTGCTCTCAATTTCGTTTCTCGAGCAGCGGCTGCCTTCCAAGGTGTTACAAATCCAGCAGCCACTTGCTCCTACTCATTCATTCTCTTTCCTCCCCACCCCTGACGCAAAATCTGGCAAAGATACAGGAACATATTTCCAGCTCTGAGTCACCGCCCCACTGTGGCCTAGCAGAGCACTGGCTGGGGGTAAACAGTGAAGAAGGCGCTTGGTGTTTCCAGGTCCCAATTCTTCCGTTCTTGAGACTGTGGGGTTGGCTGTCCCTCCGGAAACAGGACATAAGAAACATCCCCATCTATGAGCTCTGGAGTCGGAATGAATTGCTCGGTTTTTCTCTACCACGCTGTGGCTGAAGTCAGCCCCAAAACAGAGCCTTTGATGGCAAAATGATCACTCATTTATCACTACAGATATTCCCCGCTTTTCAAAAGTTCCAGTTATACCATTCACCCTACAGAAGACCTACATTAGTACCTGTTTTAAATAACTGAAAGAAATCTGAAGAGGATTTTTGCTTTTAAGAAAAGGTGAAAAGCAAAAATAGTGTTCAGCATTTGTTTTGCAGCAAGCCATTGTAGAGGAAGGGTGCACTCCGAGCAGCGAGTGTCACTGCCAAGCTCCTCCCCAGGGACCTATACTCGGCATCAGGCTATCATAACTCTGAACGTGTCTGTGAGCATCTATGCTCATCTCAACTTATTTTGTGGATTCCTGCTTTTACTATATGTTAATTTCATCTTAGGTTTGCTGTTATTTGGTATGATTTGATAGGTTATTTTGGGGGATCTGGGAATGCTCAGAAATTTTTCCACATAAATTAATGGTAATTGCTTCTTCACTTTATGCCTGAAATTTCATCTTATGAAAGGTTTTATAGGAACGGTTCTACTTTCGGATAGCAAGGGAAACCTGTATTTCCTATGCTCAGGGCTGGTTCAGGAGTTGTGCAGTTACAAGCCACTATATCCACTCGCCCTGGTAACAATCTATGATTCTTCCATCACTGCTTGTGACAGGTAAGGTCTCCTGAGCATTGATTTAACCATGTGGTTCTCACTCCCAGAACAGGCCTGGAAAGAAGAAAAGGAAAGGGGTCAAAAAGAGAAAGTAAGGCAAGTGCCTTTCCTGCTGTGGCTTTACCGCTACAGCCTCAGATCAATACTGTGGCTCATCATTGCAACCTAAGCCTAGATGCAGTCACAATGCAGGTGACCACTTGAAATATAAGCTCCACAGGAAAAGTACTTCTGTTTTTACGGCTACGTTCCAGTGCCTACATAGTGCCTGGCACATAGCAAGTGCTCAATAAATATTTTTTAAAGTTAAAAAAAAATACAAGGGCTTTTATTTTGAGTCAACTTAAGATGTCAGTTTTACTAAAACCTGTATCCATTACTACCATTTTTTCTCTTTAAGAAATCTCCACATCTTTCATAACTTTTACTACTGCCTGTAGTGAGCGGTCTATAGATCTTTAAATGCAGAGATGATTTACTGTGAAACTAATAAAGCTCAAGCTCTAGGGCCCCTCACTTTCACAAGTCCCTTTCAAGGCCCCAGGAAGGACACTAGCGATGTGTTTACATGCTTTCCACAATTTTATATATTTCAAAAGGCCCCCAAAATGTATAAACATCAAGGCTCACAAAATATAGACCTACCACAGTAGAATGAAAGAATAAATGCCTCACAAACCATCCTGACATGTCATCCTAACAAGGGCATTTGGTTTGACAAAACGTGTTTTAACCACGAATGAGATATACCCTACCTACAGACACATCCCACCCAGTCACAAGTCAATTTCTGTAAAGATTGGAATAGGTTTGAGAGCCCAGACTCTATTCACTCAACATTTCCTCAGCCCTGCTATGCGTTTAATACTCTGAGTGCTTTGGGGTAAAACAATGATTAGAACATAATTATCCCCAATGAGTAGGAGCCTATAATCCAATCGAACAGACTGATATAGTCATATATAGATACAAATAAATATATATTTTATATATTAAGCATAAATACAAACATATATAACTATAGATCGGAGTGGGTGTCATAATAGAAAAGTAAAGCATGGCACACCTATTGGCTAAGTATCAATCTGTTAGGTACAACAACCCTGGAAGGTAGATTGTATAATCCCCATAAAGAGGATATTGAGGCCCAAAGGGGTCAAGTGCCATCCCAAGGCCACATAACCGGTAAATGGAAAGGTCAGATTTTACACCCAGGTCTACCTGACTCCAAAGTGTGGGCTTGCTCTTAATGGCTATTCTAAAGGCCAGTCTGGGGAGACATGCTGGCTTCAGAGGTACAGGAACCACATCAAGCACCAGCGGAGGTTGGCAAGCTTCCAAAGCCCACACTCGCGGGAGTTGAGGAACGGGAAGCGCCATGAGCTTATTCATCAGGTGTATAGGTATAACTCTTGTTCACCAAGCAACACCCTAGCAGGAATCAGTGACAGCTACCTAGGAGTCAGAAGAGGCCACGTGTGAGGCTCCCACCCTGTGGCTCTGCCTCCAGACTTCCTTGTCCCTGTTGCCAAATTGATCATGCTGGAGCACAGCATGCATTCCACTGTCTCCTGTTACACACCTTATGTGGCTCCTAAAGCCTCCTTATCTCTCACCACTTCCTGCCATCTTTAACTGCTCACCAGTCCCCAAGTCACCTTGTCTTTCCTACCTCTGGGCTTGGACTTCTGCTGTCCTTTTCCCTAATGAAGTCTGCCCAACCTTCAAGGCCCCTTCTCTTCCCAGTGGTCTTTCCTGATCACTCCAGGCCACCCTGCTTTTTTAAGTCCTCATACTCTCAGCACTCTTCATACAGCAATATTTCCCAACAACTCTTTTCATTTTACCTTCCAAAAATTAAGTACTACATATTACAGAGGGGTATAAACTTAAAAAAGCAGAAGTTCCTTTCCTTGCCTCCAATTCAGTGTCAATCTTAGAGACAACGCCTTTACTGGTTTCTTGTGTATTCTTTTTGTTTTATAACTTTATAAAATGTTTATGCATTTAAAATTTCATATAAACATCTTTTTAGAAAAAAATTCACATAAATAGAATAAAACTAAACATATTATCCTATAACTTTTTACTTTGCATATCTTGAATCTTCGATTCTTCCACATCTGTATGCAAGGGTGAATATAAGCAGTCCCCTCCACACACAGCTCCCCTAGGACTCCCACACCAGACCAGCCCATTGAGAGAGAGGACTAATCTGCTCCAACATGTATCAGAGGTTTCAAATCGATGACATGCAAAAAACCAATTTGTCCCCAAAATTAGTTTTATTTGAGCCACGCAGATTTTTAAAATTGAGCCAAAGTTTAAAAATAGGAAAATTTCATATAAAAATGGAAAAATAAAAAATTGGAAAAACAAAAACTATGGCAATGCTGGGCCTCCAGGCCTTTCCAGTTCACTGCCTACTGACTCCTGATGGTGAGACTGTGGTATTTATCGCCACGCTTGCATTTCTAATTTTCTTACAGGAGAGGAATTTCTTTGTACCCATGTCACAACCAGAATTGGGAAAACAAAAGATAAACAGAGTGGGCCGAGTATTCCAAAAACAAATTGGAGAGCATAAACAGTCTGGTTTTTCTGTCGTTGTTATCTGCTAAGCCTCTACAGACATCTGAGTTTGCAACCCCTACCTTGTACAAACACCACTGATTCTAAAGATCTTCTGTTTAGGAAGGAAACCTATTTTAAAGAGTAAAGATTTCTTGCATAAGAGTAAGAACTAAAAGAAGATGGCAAAAATAAGCCAAAAATTTTCCTTTTCACAAAAAAATCTTAGAACAATCTTCCCAGCAGCAACGGCAAGTGGACTTGCCCTTATCCTCTCGTGACTGGTCACCTGAAGACATAAGCTCCCAGACAGCCAGCAAACTTTCTTGCACAGAGTAAAAAAAACAGAAAGTCACCACCAACAAGTGCTGCTGTCCCTAAAGAATCCAAAGGCAGAGAGGTACCAGTGGCTGCAGCCCCTGTTGGATAACCCAGGGCCATCGTAATTGAAAAGCATCTGACCAGGTACTGCCTGGGACAAGATCACAGATTCCCCTCCACCAATCCCCAAAATACACAGTCCACTGTGGTGTTTGAAGCATGAGCCTTGGAGTCCAACTCTAGACAGCTGCCCACATCACAGATAAGGAAACTGCTCCAGAAAGCAACTTTGAAACATTGCCACCATCTTTTAAAAAAAAATGGTTTCACCATTAAAAAAATTAAAATTAAAAAAAAAAAAAAATGGCTTCTACTAGGTTTTCAGGGGAATCTTAAAAAGTCCAGAATTAGAATGATACTGCATTGTTTGCTCCCAATAATGACATGTGACATAAGTATATTCACTCATTCATGTAACAAATTCTTGAGAGCCAACTAGATGTCAATCCTTTAATCCTGTGATGTGTAGTAATTAAGCAGAGGAAGGGGATGTGTAATGACTCTGTCTCTATTCTGTCAAACGTGAACAAAAAGGATAGTTTTTCAGATTTTCAGATAACCTGTCTTCTTAGTAAAGAGCTGTAAATTCTCAGTTTATTAAGCCAATTTGAGATCTTTTATCAACTGGAGACCTTTTATTGCAGAAGGTAATCCTTGCTTTCCAGAAATCAAAATATTAAAGGTTTTAGAGCTGAAAAGGACACAAGGCTCACCTCATCCAATCTTTTTTGTTTGAGGAAACTGAGGTCCGGAAAGGTCAGAGAATTGGTCAAAGTTACTATTAACCATAAACTAACATTAAGTTCCTGAAAACAAGGATTATGAAAAAAATATTGTTTTTAAAATTAATTTCATGCCTTAAACAAAATTTATTTCCAGTGACTAATTCCTACTAACAAACATAAAAAATATATTTTAGAGCTGGGAATCCTTGTGTCCAGTGAAAAGGTCTTGCACAGAAATCCAGTTCACTTGGTCTGGATTTAAGTGGCATATAAAACACACAGAGGAGAGAAGTCCATCTGAAGACAGAGGCAAAGACTGGAGCAATATATCTACAAGATAAGGAATGCCAAGAGTTGCCAGAAACTATCAGAAGCAAAGAGAAAGGCATAGAATGGATTCCCCCAGAGCCTTCTTCAAAAGGAACCAATCCTGCCATCACTTTGATTTAGGACTTCTGGCTGCCAGAACTATAAACGGATAAGTTTCTGCTGTTTTAAGCCACCAGGTTTGTGGTAACTTGTTATGGCAGCCCTAGGAAATAACATAGAATCTGTACTGGTTTAGTGGCTTCGATTTGCTACAAACCCAATTACTGTCAATAGTCTGGAAAAGCTGTCACAAAGCTACTAGGAACTTGGGATTCATTTAATAGTAGTGTAGAGTCCAAAGCAAGAGAGGTTAAAAAAAAACAAAACATAAAAAAAAAACCATTCTATTTTGTACTGATCAGACTCCACCCAAATAATGTGTTCACTTCTGGTAACCACAGCTACAGGCCAGAGTGGAAAGCTGGTGCACGTCCAGGAGAGACAAGCCAGAACTGCATAGGGAACCAATGGGTCAAAGCCACATCACTGAAAGAACTGGAGTTTTATGACCTGGGAAGACTCAGGATATGTGACTGTTGTCATCATTTCTGAAGGGCTACCATGAAGAAGAGTAATTTGATGTGTTCCCTGAGTTGAGGGCCGAGATGGTAGAACAAGCTGGGATCAGTGGATGGTCACTGGGAGACATATTTTCAAAGAATTAAATGTCAACACTGTCACAGAGTGGCCTCTGAACATCAGACTGGCTGGCTACCTCCTGTTGGTGGAAGTTTTCATGCTCAGGCCAAAAAAACCATTTGGCAAAATGTTGCTAAAGAACACAAATCCCAGGCCCGAAATCTGCTAAGATGACCTTATGTTCCTCTCCAGCTCTGTGAATCTATTCATCCATGAAGCACACCATTTAGCAGTTATGTGAGTAGAGAGATTTCTGAAATACATGGGTAGGATGAAGAGATCCTGAACATTAGGTGATATTGGTGGGAAAACAAAGAAACAGGGCCCTGTACAGAGCTATGACCGAGAACCCATGCCCAGCTCCCAGGAACCTAGCAGCAAGAGCAGGTGGTCACAGCCCTGTCGCGGAGGTTGGGTTAGGCTCCTTAAGCCCCCTGTCACAGGAAGCTTACACCGAGATTGACAATACCTATGTCAAGCCTTTCTTTTAGATACACAGCTTTAACAGTCCAGTGCAGCCAGTACCCTTTAACAAACCACTGGCACTATATTAAAAGTAACAGTCATCATTTTCTGAATACCTGCGAGTGTAACTGCTTGAGATACTTCCATGTATTACCTCTAATGGTCACTTCAGCAGTGCAAAAGTATTATTAATTTAGGGCACTGTGGTTAACAGGGATTAAGTCATGTGCCCAAGGCCATACATTTCAAAAGGATTTAGGATTCCTCTTGGAATCCAAGTCCAGGGACTAAACTCTTTTCCTGTATCACGTCTCCTCCGAACCCTTCTTGGAGCATTTAATTTGTTCAAGGTGAATAACAACACCAAGCAAGTGAGCAGTACAAACAGATGGCTTTCTCTCTCCAGGCCTCAGCCCTCTCTCTGCAAAGTGGGAAAAGGTTGGAGATAACCTGCACAGGGAGCCCTTCCAGTGCTGACACCGGGTGCTGCTGTTCTAGGTTCATTTTCTCCATGTTGCCTCCACACTGATAGGGCTGAGAAAGAGGTGACCAGGGCAAGCGGTAACTCTCTAGTACTCTCACCACAAGGGGGACACAGTAACTCTTCCCATGCTGCCTAGAGGTCACAGCAGCAATGAAAGAAGGAAACCAAGAACAGGCACAAAGTCTGCTGCATGAGCTCGCTCACAGGTGTGCGGTGTAGAATGACCCACATAAATCCTGACATTTAGCACTTCACTCCATAAACCGAGGCTGCGGTCAAAAGTATCAGCACGCAGATCTGAGGGTTAGCTGTGCCGGAGCCCAGGGGACATCCATGAGGAATTAAAGCACAGGGTCTTTGTTTGGAAAAGATAAAGTTGTCAGTGGGGTGTGAGAGGTAAAGCAGTCCAGCCACATTCCAGTAGGAGGAGCCTCCTGCAACTGCTCCCCACAGCCCGCATGCTGTCCTCCCCTGGTTAGGTTTGGGGCACCCTTCCATCCCGCATGGCTGCTTTCTCATACACTGGCTCGAGACCTCCTAAGGCTGCATATTTCCCAGTTGCCCCTCTAAGGGGCTTATTAACAGAACCAAACAAACGGGGACTGACCCAGCGTCCCTCCACGATCTGGGGAAGGGGAACCATCCTACCCTCAGTGCTGGGGTGAGAGAGGACACCGGGTCAGGGCGGGGCTCTCTCTGCCTATCTCACTTCTACAAAAGGGCAAAATGGGATGATTTTGGAAACACCCCCCCAAACCCATTTCCTTCTCAATTTCCTACTGAGGCCTATTCAGGAAGGGAGCCCCTGGCTGAGGAGCAAGACAGGAAAAAGGCGCCTGACCCACAGGACCCAGAGTGCCCGGACTTTCCAGTGAGCAAACCACTGAGCCCAGGTGGAATATCCTGATGGACTTTTCTGGTTGTATTCTGGTATTTCTTTTTTCTTTTTGGTTTGGTGGGGGGCAAAGCAGGACGGGGTAGGGGAGAGGCATCAAAGTCAGTGGAAGAGTGTGAGTTTGGAGCCAGGAACGGGTTCCAGTTTCGTCTCCACACTGTCCATGTGGGATTCGTGAAAAACGTCTAAATGGTGCCTGGCATCAAGGTGAACAATAAGGGTAGCTATTTTATTGCAGTCTCCTCTCCCTAAAGAATGCCTACTAGCTCTCCACATCCCTAGAGAGCCCACCATGCCGGTGTGCCAGACTTCTGCAGGTAGCAAAAATGTGTGTGGGTAGAAGGGTCAGTGGATAAAGAACCACATAAGATAAAAAAAAGAGACAGAGATCCATAAGAACAACTTCAGTAAGCATATCATATTTCAGGCACTCTGCAGGCATTATCCCATGCCTTATTGTAATCCTAGGAGGTAGGTACTATTATCTCAGTTTTATAGGTGAGGAAGCTAAGAATGAGAAAAATTAAGGGGTTTGTGCAGAGCCAAGATTCAAACCTAGGTCCTTTGACTCCATAGGTGGAGTCAAAGGTTGAACTATTCTCCATGAAGACAACATGGCAAAACTAGCTTTTCCAAAGCAAGAAGAAAATGTTGGTACAGGGTAAGGGCTTCATGGAAGAGGCCATTCTTACTAGAGTTTCCATGTTCTGAAAATATATCACCAACCTTCCACATTGCTGTCTGGAAATCCCAGCTCCCTGGTGTGGATACTGGCTGGAAGCCTGAAGGTTAGGACCTAGAATTTGCTGGTGATCTTTAACCTGGAATGACTTCCACTGTTGAAGCAAAAACCTCCTTGACTGCTTACCATCCACCTCTCCAGGCACCCCCTGCTTTGGAGACAGCCACACGTCACTGACTCTGAATCACACATTTAAAATGTGTTTTTCCAGATCCAGACTCAATTCCCCAAAGTCAAACTGTGTCGGTGGAGAGGGATGCAGACAGCAGAGAGAGCTCAGTGAATCACTTTCTCTGCTAGTGATGGTATCTGATGCATGTTAAACGCCTCCCTGCCATTCCTCAAGTGTCTATTAATCAGTGAACCAAGAACACAGAGGGCACCAAGGAAAAATCTGTCATTGCAGGGAAAAAAGCAAATTGTGAACCGCCTCTTTACTAAGGCACAAAGACTTCTGATCCCAAGGTGAGGCAGGGATGGTAACAGCCTGGTCACTGAGACACTTCATCCTACTGGCCACAAAGCACGACATTAATGAGCCCTCAACTAAAAGAGGCAAAACCTACTTCTCCCCAGCCTCTTCTGGTCACTGGCTGGGCCAAGGACAGAACTTGCCAAAACTGGTTAAAAGAGAAACTTTGAAAAGTCACTTGTTCTTGCAGAGCTTCTGCTTCCTCCCCGCTTAAATAGCCCTAGAATTCTGTCAGTCCTCCCCAGCTCGCAAGATCTGGTCCCCCAAGGTTCTGCTGTCCTCTTGCCCCTACTCGTGCTGAATATTCTCGGGGAAAGCTCATTCACTGCGATGGTTACGACTCCTGGAGTGTATCTCCAGTGCTGTCCACTCTCTTGAGCCCTGGGTCCCTACATCCAACTGCTTACAAGGCACTTCTACCAAGATGTTCTCCAGGCTCTGTTCAATCAACATATTCCGAAAGGGAACCCTCTCCATCCTTTCTTTCATCTTTTATTTCCTATCTTAGTGAAATCACAGTTTAGTGATTTTCAAACAGGGGCATTTGGAAAAATGGCAGTGATATATTTGTTGTCACAAAGACTAGGGGGACATTTAGTGGGCAGAAGTCCCTGGGTGCTAAACAGCACTGTCCTGCACAATGAAAATCTGTCCCTCCCCAAATGCGAACAGTAACACCATTTAAAAATGCTGACAGTCATCCTACCTCTTTCCCTCATTCCCCATCAGTCACTGAAACTAGTCTACTTCCTACGTCACCAATCCATCCCACCCTCTCTGCCCCCACAGTATCCTCACTCTCACTGGGATGACTGCAGTGGCCTCTAAGGTCATCATCTCTCTGCACTCACTGGCCCACCTAATCCCAATTAACTTTCAGCAATCCTCCACACAAGTACATGTAATATCTCTAAACCTATACATTGTCGCTCCTTGCTTTAAAAATCATCCAACAGCTCCCCTCACCTTTGGGATAAAGGCAAACACCACTCTTTATCTGTTGCCTGCCTCATGGTTCACAACTCTCTCTTGAATACCCAGGCTCCAGGCATGCCTCAGTGTCTTTGCACACACTGTTCTTCTTCTGGAAAGCTGTCTGTCTCCCTGTCTCTCTGGCGAACTTCCATCTATCTTTAAGACTCAGTGCAAGGGTCATCTCCTCCTAGAATCCTTCTCTGCCATCAGGTGGAGTCAAGTACCTGCTGGTGTACACTGGGATCACAACATTTACCATTTATTTTCCACAACATTTCTTTTGTTTTTTTTACCATCTTCTTCTGATTGTCTTGCTTGCCCTGCCTCTCTGTAGGCTGATGCTCAAGCACAGAGCCTGATATTCAATATGAGTTTGATAAATAGCCAATGAATTAGAATTTAGCTGACAAAGCATCGTCTCCTGCAATATAATGACCTGGAGAGGTAGTTACTGTCATTATTATCGTTTTATGGAAGAGGAAACTAAGGATCTGACAGGTTACATTCTTGTCCAGGTTCTCATAGTTAAGGGGTTGAAGCCACACTGGAACCAGGTTCACTGATAGCAAATTCTGTGCTTATTGTCACACCACCAGTCTACCGTAAAGGTTATAGAATAGATTGCCAGTTGGGGGTGGGAGGTGTCATAAACCTGCCTTCTTTAGACCTGCAGAGTGAGCTCTGGAAAAATCCACCCACATTATAGAACCACTGGGGAGGAATGGTGCCGTCCTCTTCAGGCCTGGGGTGGAGGTGACTTCGTGTGTAGACAGAGCTCTGAAAAACCCATCCACATTACCCAGTTGCATAATATTATCTTTTCCATTATACACACTTCCTACACTCCAATCATACTGTGTAGAAATCCCAAAGCCAGCCGAAGAGCCTAGTTTTACTATCAGAAACTGTCATACTCTGCCTGCATACAGCATGATGGCACCAGTGTACCGGCTGGGCGCAGGAAGAAATGGCGGAGGACTGGTGGTAAGTGGCAGCATTTAAAGTTGCCATGCATTAAGTGCAAGCCACTTTAGACGGGCTGCCCACAGAGAAGGTGTTTCAGGCAAGACTTGCGAGTGCCTGGGAGGAGGCAGAGGCCTCAAAAGCAAGCTGCCCTGTGATGCCACAAGAAAGGCTGCTGGTTCCTAATTACTTTCCGAGAGTTTTCATGAACACTTCACATATGCCATCTTGCTTCAGGAACACAAAGCAATTAGAAATGGGGTTTCAGACTTTGCGACCCCAACCGCGCCACACTGGAGTGCCTTCCCTTCTCACACACGGATTTGGCTCTAATGCGAATTTCAAAGACGATTAAAGAAATGGGCAGTTTGGTTCTGCAAGCTTCTCATGGGGCAAGGAAAATGATAAATGCTCATTTCAGGGCTCTGGATGGCAATCACTACCCACTTCAACAATGTCATCCAGATATCACCATGACAACCACCAAAAGACTTCCTTCCTCTGTGGCAAAGACAATAGAAATTTTAATTAAGGCCATTTTTTTCCTGACTGATGCAAGAAAAACATCAACAAAATGTTACCCAGAAATACATGACAAGGAACAGTTCCAGAATTCAAAAATACTTCTGCTGCTTTCCAGAGTCCCATCATCCATCCCCACCTCCCAAAGCCCAGCCTCCTGCTCTCTCAACAACTCAAATTTTATAGACCTAATAAATTTAGACTCGTCTAGATCTTTTATCAAACAATATAAAACTAGGTAAACATTCCAATTTCATTTTCTGACTATGACTGAGAACAGGATTTTAGTCATTATTTCAGTCATAAAATTCAAAAGGTCTGGCGCAATATTTATAAAGTACTTCCAATAAACTCTGAGACACCCTAAGATTAAACGAGTTCCTGGCCTTTGAGCAGGAATATATCTAGATTTGAACATTTGCTTTGTTTCCCTGGGTGACTTTGGGTTACTTAACTTCTGAGATTTTGCTTCCTCATCTGGAAGAAAGAAATAATGCCTACTTTGAAGCACTGCATGGAGAGGCAGTGATAACTGCAACATGCCAGCACTTGGTCAATAAATGGCAGCAAGCATTATTACCACTCTGCTTTATTTTCCCCTGAAAGAATTAAGACCTTGTCCACTCTTCTAGGAAATGTCTCTGGCACGTGTTGGCTCCCATCCCTTCTTACAGTCCAAGCTTTCGTCTTCTTAATTCAATGTGAAACCAACCAAGATCTCACAGGGTTTTTGTGGATCTTCGCAAATCGATCTTAAAACCTAAGTTTAAGGGCAAAGGGACTAGAATAGCCAAGAGCATTTCATCATTGTAGAAAGTTCTACTGGGCAGTGTAATTCTAGAGTAAATAACTTTTTGTTTCAGCGGGTTTTACTTTGGAGAAATGTGTTCAACAGAGACTAAAATTTAGCACAAAAATGGATATGCAAAGAGAAAATATTTCAATAAAATTACTGACAAGTGGCCTCTAATTGGAGGTGGAGAAAACTGGGTGACTTTCTCTGCCAACCCAGAGTAGAAATCAGGCCAGGGAAAGGGGAGGCAAAGAAGAAAAGCAGGCTGGGAAAGAGGTAATGATCTTTATCAAAGGCCTAATGTGTCTCAGGCACCATGCTATGTGCTTTCCATATGATTTTCATTTAATGTTCACCACAAGCATGTAAGGTAGGTAGTACTATTTATATTAAAGATTAGGAAAACTCTGAAAAGGATAAGTGACTTGCTCAAAGGCAAAGGGCTTGTAAGTGGTAAAGAACCTTGCTCTCCAAGATTTCTCTTCTTACCATTCTTGACAGCTGTTTCAAGTCTGCTCTTAGCAGTCCCAGATGTCAGCAGGGGGATGAAGAGCCCAGGTGCTAGGGGTATGTGGAAAAGTGCTGGCAGGTTCACTGGGGTGAGCTGGGGGTGAAGGCAGGCACCTGGTAGACCTGCTCCTTCACCCTCACTCTCCACTCCCCCTTTTACCTGGAAGGCACCTGGACGTCACTTGCAGAGAAATACATGTGCACACAGTAAACAAGAAGGCCCCAGAGGCCAGAGCTTGCCACTTCCAGCACGAGAAATTCAGGTCATGCTCCAAGTTGCCAACTTAATGTGTAATGGGAAAAGAACTCTCCACATTTAAGCCTCTCACAGACTATAAATCCTCAGCTTTACTGATTGCCTGACAGCAAATTCTACCCTCAAACATACAGTTGGATCTCAATAAATTTAACTTCGCTGATCCATAAATCCTGTTAAAAAAACATACATATGGTCCAGACTGCCCCTTGCTTGGGTGGAAAGGAGGGGGCTACCATGAATTCCCATTCTGTGAAGGTCTTGTAACTTTCATGAGGTTTTTTACTGGATTACAAGTAGACCATGAAATGCTGGCATCAGCAATTATACTTGGATAAATAAAACAGAACAAATTACCTAAGGGCACAGACACCCACTACATTTCTTCTCTTTTTCGCATTCCATTTGACGTCACTATCCATCACCACCACTTCCCATCATCTTTTCCTTGTAGTGCACAAAACTGTACACGACATTGTGATCATTAACAATTTGGTGGTCCCTGGACAGACTCAAAGGGCAAGTAAGAAATGAGAGGGTGAAAGGCAGGAGGCTTCAAGGAGTAGCTAGATTTAGACGACAACTCGATTCAGAAACAAACACTTGTGAAACCTCTTTTTTTCCCAAAAAATCTTTTTCTTAGGACAGAAGTTCTCAAACTAGTTCAAGTGACATAACATGTAGAAATTATGATGTTCTTTTTGCATAACCCAATGAAACATGCACTTTATAATATAGTTTATTTTTGGTTCCTTACTTATAAAAAGTAATATACACTCCTTAGAGCAAAATCAAAAAACCTAGAAAAGTAGACAGAGGGGAAAAAAATCACCTCTAAGTCCACTAACCAGACAATCAACTGGGCACTAAATACATCATTTTGTACTAAATTAAATCTTTTTTTTTTTTCAGTCGATTCTAGTGAGGACAAACTATAAGTCACAAGCTGAAGAGGACTGTATGGGATTGATTTACTATTCCCTAAATTCCACCTTCAGCAATTCATTTATTTAGGTAAGCATTGCCCATCCAAGCCTTTCTTTCTTTCTTTTTCTTTTTTTGGTTTGGTAACTTTGAGACAATTCACATGTCAAACAATTCACCTATTTAAAGTTTACAATGCAATGGCTTTTAGTAGTAATAGTTAAGAATTGTGTGACCGTAACCGCAATCAACTTTAGAACATTTTCATCACCCTCAAAAGAAACCACTAATCTATCTCTAATGATTTCCCTATCCTGGACCTTTCATATAAATGAATTCACAAACTGTCATCTTCTGTGACTGGCTTCTTTCATTTAGCATGTTTTCAAGGTTCATCCTTGCAGCATGTATCAGTACTCCATTCTTTTCTATTGCCAAATAATATTCCATTGTACAAATACATCACATTTTATTTATCCACTCATCATTTGACAGACATTTGGGTTATTTCCATTTTGAGGATAGTGTTATGAATAACGCTGCTATTAACATTCATGTATGAGTTGTTATGTGGACATGTTTTCATTTCTCTTGGGTTTATACCTTGGAATGAAATTTGTGAGTCATGTTAACTATGTTTAACCTTCTGAGGACCTGCAAACTGGTTTCCTAAGTAGCTGCACATTCTCACCAGCAATGTATTAATGTTCCAGTTTCTCCATCCACATCCCTATCAGTACTTTTTAATTATCTTTCAGAATAAAGATATCCTAGTGTGTGTGAAGTGGTATCTCATTATTGTTTTGATTTGCATTTCCTTGATAGCTATTAAATGGCTAATGATGTTGAGCATCTTTTCATGTGTTTATTGGCCATTTGTGTATCTTCTTTTGCCCAGCTTTTCTTTTAAACTGCAGGTACCTCTGGACAGAGATAGTGCCTGAATTCAAATATTACTTATTAGATCAAGTATCTTGGGTAAGTCAGTTAACTTCTATTAGCTTCAGGTTTCTTATCTGTAACCAGAAATGCTATTACTAACTACCTAATAGAGGATTTAAGAATTGAGATGAGGCATATAAAGGTTTTAGTTCACAGCAGGGCACTCAGTAACAGGTCAGCAAGTCACAACTATTATGAATGACTTCATTATTAACACTTGACAATCTGTTAATTCTTTAAAACAGTGCTCCCCGTAAGGAGAGAGTCTAAGATCTGGGACAGAGGAGCAAGGGAGTTCGAAAAATGGAAGAAAAAAGGGGAGAAAACAAATAGTTACTAGTGGATCATTTTCAGAGTCTTGTTTTAGGAGTCACTGCCAAAGGCCAGCTGAGATCCTGCTCTTCCACCTTCCGATAATGATTAAGCACCTTGTTCACTGTATTAAATCCATTTTTTGTTTAGACTAGCTAGTTTCTCATTACTGCCATTGAACCCAGACTGAAACAGGAAGTCTTAGTCACAGCTGTTATCATTACAGCCTTGCACACTGTATGAAATATAACATTAGGTGATCAATAACTGAAGTAAATCAAGTAGAATGAGTAAACAAATGGATGGAATGAATAAAGAGACAAACGGAATGTGCTTGGGATATATGAGCTTAGCAAGGTGAATGAGGATCTCCTTCCAAGAGGATCCTGAAAAAGGCTGATAAACAGCACCTAAGACGCAACAGCCAAGCTTCACACTATCTACCCACAATCCATCACAATTGCACAGATGTCTACATTCGAACATTTTTCATTTCTTTGTTGTCAATGCTCAGGGATTATAGCTTCTGGAGAATGTTGCTTTCCTTTATTTGTTTCTTGAATTTGTGAGTGAGAAGGTGAAAGGCCTCCACTTATGCTTTTTGGCATTTAAACAGCTCACGGGGGAAAGAAAGCGGGGAGTCAATGGTTCCAAATTCAAAATAAAGACAGGCTATTCTAACAAGGTCCAAATTACAGAGCGCTCCAGGCACAAACAGAGACACTTTTTTTTTTTTTTCCCCCAGAGAAATTCTATTTTCCTATTCAATTCCAAAAGAGAGAGTCAAGCTGAGAAACCCGTTATACAAACAGATTTGCTTTCAGCAGCCACTCCGGGCAGCACACAGTCAGACAACAAATCACCTTTTTAGGCTTATGTCCTTGCCATGTTCCTTTCCTTCAGAGACTGGAAAAGTGTCACTGCTACTTGATTCAACATGGTTAAAGATAAAGCAAGGCTCTACACTCCTGCTGAACAAACTTATAAATTACTATCTTTCTCCAATGTCTTTCCTGGCTGAAATTGTAGAACCCTCTTAAAAACCTTGAAACTACTGGAATATGACAGGTTTGAATTTTGCGGTCCATTTTGGGGTCTCTCTTGACAGGCCTTTTTTTGCCTTAAAACATTGTTTATTCTTTCATGTTTTCATTGAAATCGTTTACAGAACACTCCTTCACTCATGTCCCCTCATTCACTAAGGAACTGCTGAGTACCTGCTGTGTACCCCCATCCATTGGGTATACAGTTCCTCTAAGCTCCAAACTGATTTTTTCAGGGTTGACACTGCTGTTGTGTTTCCTAAGTTGTTCATTATGGCATTATTTTAACATTAAAAAACTGAGGGAAACTCTAATTGTAATGTAACTAACCATAAGGGAATGGTTAAACATAATATAATGTCTCTTCTTGACAGAATATTGTACCACCATTAAAAACAAAAGTCAAAGAATCTAAACTTAATAAATGCTTGTTAAAACCAAGCAGGACCCACACTAATATAAAATATCATCTCAACTATGTTTATAAAATGCAAAGAATGAACACAGGATAAACAGAAGCCAAATGTTAATTCTAAAATTATGGACATCATCTCTTCTGTACACTTCTATGTATATTCTCTGAATGTTTCTGCTCATTGTAGAAATTTAAGAAAATAAAAGCATAATAAAAATAAAAACCCTTGTAACATGCCACCACTGTTACTGATTTGGCATTTTGCTGTCCATTATTTGTTAGGATAAATTTCATAAATATACTTTGGATATACTACTTGCAAAAATTTCTTAAATCTTTAAAATGGGGAAGAATAAGAAATGTTGTTTAGACTTATGAAGATAATGTAATGTTAACCGAGTCAAAATCATATGTACAACATAACTAAAAGCATATTCTGTAAAAAGATTTATTTTTCACTGCTTTATATCTTGTCAAATTTGTGCCATGTTATATCTGTTTCAAATAAATAAAAGTTATTATTCTCCCATCTCCCCCCAAAAATCCAGAAGAAATACATTAAGGTGAAATAAATGAGTATTTTCCCCTTCTCTATTATCCAATTTTTTTATGTAGTGTACTACCTTCAAGATGAAAAAAATAACTAACAATTCTATGCTTTCCTCAAGATCACCATAACCTAAAGTATCTACTGTATTAGCAATTTCCCTTTAAACAAAATTTCCTGAGCGTCCCAAGCAGCCTTCTTGCTGTAGAGCCTCAGGGAACAGCAGGATGGGCTCTCTGGAGACTATCTGCAGAGGGGGCGGGGGAGGCTGCAGGAACCCTCTAGGCCCCCACCAATGCCTGTGAGCACTTCCTCCAGAGAGGGTAGGGAAGTAGAAATGCCTCCACACACCCACGCACAATGTCATGAAGGTGCTGCATGGTGAAAGGCTGTGTGAGAAGGCCTTTGAAATGACTGGCAAGGGAAATGACTGCTTTTTTACCTCCTATATCCTATTCCCCAGGCTCCCACTCCACCTCCTCTGATATCAGGATGGTGATGGCTTAGGCACTAGTGATCATTATTCTCATGATCCTCTAACCTCAGAGTTTATAAACACTTTCAGTATAAAGTGTTTCACTTAACGCTCTCAGAAGAAAAAAAGTTGTGAGACAGAAATCGCCACTTTGTTATAGCCAAGGAAGATGAGACTCTAGAAGGTTAAGGGACATATCCAACCAAAATCCAGGCCTTATTCTCTAAAGGTCATGTATCCCTTGACAGGGGACCTTCTAGGTTCCTGAGTCAGAGACAGCTCTTTTCATTCAGGCTCTTGGCACAGCCTAAGATGAAATGTCCAGGGGCAGGTGGTGGCCTAGCAAGCTGGGCCACCCAGTCAGGACAGCCCCAGAAGTTCAAACTGGCCATCTGACAAACACCGGGTCCTTAGACCTTGGCTGGAGAGGAGGAGCAGGCTGGTGGGGTTTACAGTGAACATGCCTAGTTATGCTTTGTAAATTGGAGAGGTTTGAACCTCAGCTCCCCCTCCTCCTTCTCTGTGACCTTGAGTAACTTATTTAACCTGTTTCCCCATTTACGAAACAGAGATAGTTAGCGTAATCTCTGTGTAAAGTTTTTGGGTATATGAAATGAGATGTGTATTGAGGTAAACACTTCACATGCACTGGCATACAGTAAGCACTCAATAAAGACTAATAAGTATTAATAATGCTAGCAACTAATATTAGTAGGGATGATGATATAAGAGGAGCACATCATAGTGGGAGAAAGTATGCAGCTAAGGCATGGTATTAGAGGTTATATAAGAAACAAAAGCAGCTTCTTCAGTTTTTCAGTCTTTTTCCTCTTTAATTTGTTCACACAGAAACTGGAGCCATTTTATGTTCAGTGCCTTTTCACCTCAAGATGTCCTGCTGTAAGACTCAGTGAAAATCATGCCATGTACTTGTATGAATTCTGGTGAACTTACATCCATAAATTACTGAACAGAAAGATGATTTCACAAGACCTACGACATCTGAAGTAAAACAGAAGGCAGCCATGGAGTGGGGCCTGCCCTCCCCTCTGTTCCCTGTGCAGCATCCGAGGCAGCAGCCTGGACACGTGCGAATACTGCATTAAGAGCCTAAGCACTTGGAAAGCTTGAACCATAATCTCACTTCGCCACTGTGATACCTCGGACATGTTCCCTCTCTGGGCTCAGTTTCCTTGTCTGCAAAATAAAGTGCTGAACTAGCTGAGCTCTGCTATGCCAAAGAGCTCAGAGACCTTTAATCTCCAAGTTCATCGGCATACATCTTGCAGACTAATGCTGGCTTCAGCGTCTGCATTCAGACCTCACGCACCAACTACCATGCACCTCTCTGTGTGCTGGCAATGAGGGAAAGGAAGGTGGTACTGGTTTTGATTTTCATAAAATATCTGACAGCCCTTTGGAAACCTCACCATAAAAAGAAACTGGCTGTCACCAGTCACAGGTAATAAACTAATGACCAATCTTGCAGAGTCAATGACCCAAAAGAGGTATCACAATGGCCCCAAAGGAGGAGAAGATTAAATTTACAGCAAGAGAGGGGAAGATTAACTTTATGGGCAGAAAGACAACAAGGGTAATATACTTGGCCAAATACAAGTCTAGAATTGCTGTGTTGAGTTTTGCACTTTTGAATTTGAGAAAACCTCAAAAGTGGTAATTAGACCCGAATCTTATCATCGCCACTTAAAGAGATGAGTAATGTTTTTTAAAAACTTCCACATTCAAGGTGTCACTTATTTCTCATTCACAACAAACACCTCTTTCTATCATAATCAGATGAGGAAAGGGGTTCAAGATGGTTAAGAGATTTGCCCAAGATCCCACAGCTAATAAGTGCAGGGCTGGCAGGCAAATCAGGGACAGGAGTCCAAACTCAGGATCTTTCCAAGCTTTTATGCCTTTCCTCTGCAGGCCAAAACAGGAGAGAGGAGAGAGCTTATGTTCAGCATGACTTCATTTGTGTATGTAATCCAGCATAGTATCCAAGGCAGGAAGAAACCAGTTATACAAATTTTAAAAGCAAACTCCCCAAACAAAAATAAATGTCGTAGGATGCCATTTAGGAAAACATCCTTGACACGTGGCTCCTGTTGCCGAAGCAGTGGTTCTCAACCAGGGTGATTTTGCCCCCCAGGGGACATCTGCCAATACCTGAAGACATTTTTGGTTGTCACAAGTGGGGATGCTACTGGCATCCAGGGAGAAGAGATACTGCTAGATAGCTTATAATGCACAGGACAGCCCCTCCCTTCCAACAAAGAATGTGAAAAAGAGAGGATGAATTACACTCCATCTTAGCAAACTAGAGGAGCAGAAAGATAGGCTATGCTTTCAAAGAACAAAGCTCTCTACAAATATGAGGTTCGTTAACATTTGGACTTGGCTTTGGGTTCTTCCAGGTTTGGTTCCAGCTCTAATTCACTGTGTGATCCTGGGCAAGTCATTTAACCACTCTGTGTCATAGTTCACCTGTAAAACTAGAGGGTGACATTTTTTAACAGTGATTCTCAAATATTCCTCTACCTGATAATGGCCTGGGATTCTGGCTAAAATGCAAATTCCTAGGTTCCATTCCCAGAGAGTGCATTTTTAACAAGCACGCAAGGGGAATCTGTTATACATGGTTAGCAAACTGTAGTTTGAATGGCATGAGAAAACTTTACCCCACCATCACCAAAAAAAATAAAAAAATGTGTGTAGCTTTCTCTAAGCAGGATTTGAGTTTGAGGAACAGTGTCATCAGCACCTCAGGAGTTAATCTAGAGGCCTCCTCACCTGTGGGAAAACTACAGGGGGTTCTCTCGAGGGAGCTCCAACTTCTCGAAGGCGGAGAGCACAGAGCACGTGGGAGGTAGCCCAACTATGAGACAGAAGCTAAGGAGCAGCTGAAACCACAAAAGCAGCCCCTCCACCTGAGAGGCTACTCATGGAACAGAGCCCAACCACAAACTCCCCCGAAGAAGATAAGACACGTGGTAGGATTTAGGACATTGAGTCAAATGCATTAGCCAACAAAGAACACAACTATTCTTGAATCACTTAAGGGAAACCACTGGCAAACCCAAATAGTGAAGGAGCTCATTCACTCACGGCAATAATTTCATCCCTTATTAACTCCTCTGGAAAGAGGTGTCTACAACCTTCAAGAGGAAACTAGCAGAAGTGAGGCCTTAGGAATCCCAGCCTGCAAGGAATAACCAAAAGCCGTGAAGGCCCCTGCTACTTTAACCTGTCTTCTAGACCCGAACTGAAAGTCATCCTCTGCCACTTAATCATACTGTCCCCTACCCCATGTACCCTATGCTCCAAAAGATTGAGAAAAAAGTGAATCCAGGCTCTGCCTAATGCACCAATTTTAAGCAGAGTCATACCCTGTTTGTTCCTGTTATCTTTCGCCTTCACTAAAGTATACTCATCCTGTCCAGGTCGCCTGCTTAATCACCAGGCAGAATGACAGAGCAGAGCACACCCCGATAACAGAAAGGGGCGCCAGGTACATCCACAGGGACTTCCCATCAAGTCAACATCACACATGAAAGGCCTGACACAATCTTCTCATTTGTCATTTTGCCCTTTCTGCTTCCATTAAGGTATGGAGTAACCTTCTGCTGCAGGTATCACTGGCTTCTAACACACTGTCTCAGAAAGGGAAATTACTGATAGGACATGGCACACAGAACTTACTCTTTATTTGGGGAAAATCACAGAACATTAGAATCACCTGTGGAATGTTTTTAAACCAATGATGCCAGAGCCCAACCCAGACCAAATAAATCAGCGTCACTGGCATGAGTATTTTTTTAAAAGCTCCCCAAGGGATTTTTAAGTGTAGCTATGATGGCATCCACTCAGCTAAGGTCTTGCAGTAGGGATGTGGGGCTCCAACTTGCTAAGCCAAAAGTACTACTGACACCCATCCAGTCCCAAAATGAATATGGGGTAACAATAAAAAGAACCAGAAGAAAAAGCTTCACCTCTTCAAAAGGAGAAAAATAATGACATAGAAATTTTAAATGGGGGCTGAAGAGCAGAGAACTAGCTTTTTTTTTTTACCAAGTGCATAAAACCACTCGGTTTTGCCTCATAAATGCTTGTTTCATTTCAATCAAGTGTCAGCACCAGGCACTGAGGAAGGGAACAGCAATTACAAAACAAGGCATCTCATCTTAAGAGTGTAGACCTTCTGACAAGGTAAAATTGAGAGCATCCAATAGTTTCTATTAAAGCAAGATCTGCTGGTGCTGACATGGAAGGGATGGCAAAGAGTTGGAGGAGGTCAGCCAGGCTGAGTCCCAGGGATGCTTTGGGCTCTAGCCATGTTTAGATACTCCCACAGGTGCTGCAGGACTCAATTCTCAGTCTGTTTCCACTGTGACTCACTCCACCCCGCTGGCCTGTTACCAGCCAGCTCTAAAATGCCCAAATGAGGATTACAAGGGGCCTCTGGCTGTCCATAAAGTTGTGGCTATATTCATTTCCCTTCCAAACTAATATTCTTACTGCCCCATAATAAAGCTGTCCACTCCCAACTAAGGACTGGCTAAAAAAGGTGGCCAAGGCTGTTGGAGCAGAGGGCACAGCGGCTGCTTGATGCTAATGGTAGGAGGCCCAGGGTGGGACCTGGGACCCTCCATTCCCACACTGACAGCCGACTTTCCTATCACCAGAATGCCCTCAAATGCCCCTTCGTGCCTAGCCATCCTCCTTTACTGCACACTACCAGTTGGCCAATGTGCTTGGGACTGAAGCCCAATTAAGCCCTGCTCCAGCCACATTTCTTTTTTTCCTAGAGAATGAATCTGATAGACGCGCAGTGTCAATAGGAGAGTACTACTCTGAATGCTAATTGCCCTCACGAGTTCTGCAGCAGGCATGGGAGAGGCCGGGATGCTGGCCTCCACAGCGTGGGCACTCTCGGGTTCGTTTAGAAACCCTACCTGGTGTTATCGGCAGCAACCTGATGCAGGGACCGGCGTCCCAGTCGAGACAGCAGCAGCCAGAGACCCTCAAGTTTCCTCCAGGGTAACATAAGGCTGGTGGCCGAAGCCGTGGTGGTCAGGCAGTGGGAAGAGAGATGAGTGGGCTGCCTGCAGACAGTGCACAGCTCCACTCTGCTCCACTCCACTAAGGGGAATCAGCAGCAGGTGAGGATTTAAAATGCAGAAGATGAGATTTAGGTTAGATTCAAAGACAAACTTCCTGACAGAGAGAGCAGCACTGGAAAGGCTGACCCATTACTTAAATTTCACTGAAGAGCCACAAGAGGCCAATTGTTCTGTCCGTCAGGAAGCGAGTGAGCGGCCGGGAGGCAGCCTCTGTGCACAACAGTAGAAAGCAGGGACCCCACTCGGCTGGCCCACAAGCCCAACAAACCATAACTTTGCTTTTTAATGTACATAATGTAAATAGAACAGTCTGATAATCCCACAACTATGCAATTTTAAATGTCCGTAGTCTTAAACCAAAGAAATCTAGTTTTAGGAATCTAAGAATGGTTGAACAAAATAGTCAAATATTTGTATATGTATTTTAGGAGAAAATATGTATCTATGTATTTTAAAGGCAGCAATCTAAATGCCCAACTACTGAATGGGGAATTACTAAGTATGGCACATGTAGCAAATAAAAATGTTTTTAAAGAATATGTAATGATCTGAGAAATGCACATGACATGTTAAGCGAATAAAGCATATTAAACTGTGCATATGTGTATTTCAAAAAAAGAATGAAGTATAACAAAATGTTAGCAGTAATTATCTCTGGGTATGGAAGAAACTTTTTTGGGGGTGGGGAAGATTCTCCAAATATTCTAAAATAAGCACATTGACTTAATAATCAGAAAATGTAGACATTAAAAAGAGCAGTCTGTTCTCTGACGTACCTCAGCGCCACAAACTTATTTTATCTGCACAGCCATTATTCCCAGAAAGCAAAACTGTGACACTCAATCTTGTACTTGGCAAGACAAGCATATTCTTGCTTCCAAAATGGCTCGGCATACCCATTATAGCCACCTGAAAACCAACTCATCACTCCTTCCCACTGGGAAGCACAGGGCCTTCTCCCTCAAAGATTCATGGGCTCCCATTCTGTGGCCAAACCCTACCTGCACATCCACCTACGATGTTTCTAAGTGAGTCTGAAAGGCAAGTGAGAAAGGTGGAATCTCACAAAGAACTGGAATTCATTGGATTAACCCTGAGAAGTCTTGAACCACCAGATTTAGAGATAGTCACTATTTACTGAATATCCACCACATGCAAGGAACTGGGCAGGATGCTTTCACATACTCTGCAAAGTAGGAATCATTAGCCCGATTTTACATATGAAGAGGCTGAAGCTCCAGAACTCACCTCAACTTGCACAGACAGTAAGTGGCAGGGCTGGAACTAATGCTGCTTGCCTGACTCCAAGTCAGGAAAGGCTTCCTCCTCAGTCCCCTCTATCATTAGCATCTTTGCAGGGAACACAATGCAGATATTTCTTCCTTCCAGACTTACACCCCGACTCTTGGTACCCTAAAATAGCTAACTCTTTCTTGCCTACTTTCTGTTTCCACGTTACGCATGGATGCAAACACACTAGCCCCATGTGGTCACCTCAATGATTCCTTGTGGCCCAATTCCCAACCTATTCCCTGACCTTTAAGGATGACCTAGAATTAAGAGATGGGGCTCAGTAACAGAGCTCTCTCTGGAGGTTATCTGAAACTCTGGTGAGAAAGAATCCTATAGTTCACAGCAAAAACACATTCCTTCAGGATTTCCTTTATGCTCACAACATCTCTGAAGCAGCAGGCCTCTTATCCCCTTTTACAGATGGGAAACTAGGTTAGAGAGTGGGTTGACCTGTTCTAATAAGCAGCAGAACTAGTGTTAAATTCAGGTCACTGATTACTGGCCCAGTGATCTTTCTACCACAGAAGAGAATACTGAGAACTTTGGGATCCGAAGCCTACAGGTCTGGATTCAAATCTTAGCCCCACTACTTACAAGCTGTGTGGCTTTGGGTCCATTACTTCACCTAAGTCTCATTTTCCTCAATCACTACCTGACTGCTGTTGTGAGGATTAAATGGGACAACGTATGCAAAAGAGCTAGCAGCTTCCTGGGATGTTATGACTATTGCCACACAACCCTGAAGGAGTAGTAGCAACAAGACTTTTCCATCCTGTCTCCTCACTATGCAAGGTCTAAAAGGCTTTAGTCTGAAAACAGGACCAAGAGGGCCCACACTAACTTAGGTGGAACCAGCTTTCTGCCGTGCAAGGCCTGGCCAGTAGCATCCACCTAGTTTTCAAGTCTTACTGACATAACTTTGAACATGCTCTTCTCTCTGCCATAAAGGCTCTTCCTGACTCCCTTTTCTGTCTCCTAACACTTAAGTCTCCTTCAGGGGTACCTCTGAGGTCAGCTCATCCAGGAAGCCTTCCTTCATCTCCTCAGGCTGGATTAGGTCCCACAGATTCCTGTCCTTATAGCCCTGTTGGGAGGCTCACCACCGTTATCAAAGTTGACTCTGTACTTTCCTTTCCCCCACCAGACGGAGAGCTACTGAAGGCAGGGACTGTGCTATATTTGCTGTTTGATCTTCAGTACCCATCTGTACTGGTTTCCCACTGCTATTGTAACAAATTTCCAAATTTAGTAGCTTACACACACACACACACACACACACACACACACACACACACACACACACATCATCTTATAGTTCCGGAGGTCAGATGTCCAAAATCAGTTTCACTGGGCTAAAAATTGAAGTGTCAACAGTGCCGCTTTCCTTCTGGAAGCTCCAGGAGAGAATTCCTTGCCTTTTTCAGGCTCTAGAAGCTGTCCACATCCCTTGGCTCATGGCCTCGCATCACTCCAACCTCTGCCACTGTTATGATTCCTTCTCTTCACTCTGACACTCTTTTAAAGACCCCTCTGGTTATACTGGGTTTACCTAGATAATCCAGGATCATTCCCCCATCCCAGGATCCTTCACTTAATCACACCTACAAAGTCCCTTTTACTACATAAGGTAATATATTCACAGGTTCTGGGGATTGGAATATAGACATCTTCTGTGAAAGGGGTCATCATTCATCCTACTCCCTACCATAGCACTGTGTGCATAGCAGATGGGTAGTCTGCCTCAGGAAAGAGACCATGCTCCATGTGGTCCTAAACCAGAGAAACAATCTTTTCAGCTGATTTAGGAGAGATCAAAAGCCTAGACCACCTGAGCTTTAGCCAGAATCTCCCACAGGGGGCCCTCTTCTCTCCATAACCTGCAGCTCTGGGTTTCTTCCAGAAACCTCCATACCCCTACTCTAGGTAAATACTTACTAGTTGACTCTCTGAACTCTCCAATGGATAGATGAATCAACCTCAAAAATAATGTGGTAATTGACCTTTAGAAAGACTGACAGGCACAGTCCATATCTTCCTGGAGCTCACAATTCACATGGCATCATCACAATGTGAACAGAAGCCAAAAGGAAGCCAAGATAAGGGTTCTATCGCTTACCAGCATGGGTCAGTTTTGATAAATACCACATATTATAAACAGCACATTCTTTGAAATTCTATCAAAATCAAGCTTTAAATTAGCAGACTACAGTGGCAATCTAGCAACCCAACCACATTCATTTCCACATTCACTTGAGCCTGGCACCCTGAACAAGGTATTGGAACCCAAGAGGACAGGGGTGGGCTGGGTCCAGGGCTCACCCAACTTGTGGAATGTGGCAGGTGGCTAGGAGGAGCAATGGAAGATGCCCACGCCGGGATCTGAACCCTGACTCTCCAATCTCTCCTGTGTGACCATGGGCTTGTTAATCAACTCCTCCAAGCTTTCTCAATATACACATGATGAGTTCATTAACACTGAAGCACAGGTAAAATGCCTGCGTGGTATGTTTCAACTAAAGGCTGGCCCCATTCTTCCTGCCCTTGAAAGAATAAAGCTGGCAGGGCAAGTAAGTCCTGTCAAAGAGTGAAAATTGGTATATGTGAACCATTTCCCTAATGTTACCCACACGTCACCCACACAGTGCCTCCATGGTTTCTACCATGTCTCTGTCCAACCCATACTTCCATTTTTCCTTTAAATAGACCACAGACTTTAGCCACATCCTAAGCAATAACTGAATAAATAATGAATTTGATGTTCTTGCTGTATTTCTCTTCAAACACATGAAAAAATTTATATACTCTGTATAAAACTATTCAAATACAAAATATTCACCCCTATGTTAGCCTATATCCTTACACTTTGGGAAATTCTAGTTAAAAAAAAAAAACAAAAAAACTGCGTTCTGGTCATAGTTTAACTAAAATGATGGATGCCCAGGTCACTTCCCTTCTCTGAAACTTAGTTTCCCCCAAAGAAGAAAATAAAAAGGATGGTCAGGATGAACTTTCCATTTCCTCCCAGTTCTGACATCTCAGATTATCAAGTGGTCCAAATAAGCAAAAGAATCCGAGCAGGAAACTTTGTAAAAAGGTAATGGACACCACTCAAAATAATTAGAATTACTCATCCTAAAACCAGATAGAGGAAAAAGATAAGAGAGAATGGCAAAGAGGTAGATGCTGTACCTTACCTCATCTTGAAAGACTGACTTTGTCTTCTCTTTTATGGAGTTATAGCAGCAGTTTTTCATTGAGAGACCACTTGGCTTTGTCATGGGACAATCTGAATTTCAATTGCATGGCTGTTAATTTTATCACCTGAGGCAGCCATTTAATCTCTTAGATTCTACAGTTGTAAAATGGGTAACACCTCCTTCACAAGGTTTGGGGTTAATCGTTACTTGTCTAAAGCACCTGGAAAAGAGCTAGACACAACAACCCTTCACTACTACTATTATGCTGGACTAATTGGTTGAGTACACATCTGCCTCTCCCACTTAATTATAAACTCTCTAAAGGCAGGAATGACTTGCTCATCTTTTTCTCCCTCACTGTGCCTATGATAGTGTTTCACATAAAATAAAGAGCTTGACTGGAATTTGTAGGGAATCAAAGCTTACAGAAAGAATGCCGGCTCCAAGACAGGAAACTATATATGCTCAGAAATGTATGAAGAACAAGCAGATCTTCCTGACAACAATAAATGTTCCCTCTTCCTAAAAAAATAAGTCCTTAGAAGTCCACCAAAATATAAACAGTGATTTGTCTATGGCGCTTGAGCCATGATTCACCTCTTCTACCTTCCTCTGTGTTATTCTAAATTTTCCACAATGCGTACATAATAGGAAAAATTGTTAAAATTATTACATAGATAAATGAGACTGCTTGCCTCTGAGTCAGAAAGTCAGAGACCTGGGGTCCAGTCTCCACCATTACATACCTGGCTACCTGACCTTTGGCAAGTCACTCCAGTTTCCAATAAAATGACAGGAACAATACTCACTCTGACGACATCACCAGGCAGCTGTGGGAGCCAGGGTGCCCAGGTCCAGGTCATGAAAACCCTCTTTCTGCCAATAAGAGCTCTAGGATTCCTGATGCCTGGAGCCCCACCAGGGGCTTTTCATTTTTTATTCTAAACTCTACCTTTATTCCTTTGTGTCACATCTCATAAATATCATTCTTGTCATAAAAATAACCTACAAAGCTGCAGCCTTTTTCTTATCCTATAAAACATGCTTCAAAAGCCATGAGAATGGACTTAAGGCTGTGATCATAACTGTCTGTTAATGAGCCCTACTACCCGTGTTTAAAACACTACCAGCCAGGAGCCCTTATATTCACAGGGTGTTTGTTTCTTCTTTTCCTTTTTTCTTCTAACACATTTAAAACTTCAGACCTGAGCACTCACTGGCAGATTGGAGCAGAGGGAAAGAGGCAAAACAGGTAACCAGAACCATCAGAAAGAAAGATGGGACCTTGAAAATACCAAGCCTCATGGTTGGCTCTAAACCAACCCTGAAGATTTCCTTTGCCTGACGTCAAATCGAACTGACGACCTCTTTCTTAAAAGGCATCTTTAGGTGAGTGAGCACAAGATGGATGAATTCCCACACAAATGACACTTAAAAGTCAGCCAAGAAGGTGCTGTGTCTCTAAGCCCCATATGTGGGTACCAAAAGAACTGACCAGTAAGGACCTCTTTTACTCATTTATCAAACATATCCAGAATTAGCCTGAGATGTTCAATGGAAGAAAGGCGATATGCAAACATATTTGCTGAAAATTTAGTTTATGACTACTCTGAGAGACAGAGAGATCTTCCTTCAGATGCATGATTTCCACAAGAGGTCAGCTACCCAACAATAAGAATTATAATTCCTAACAGCTCAATTTCCACATCAATAAAATGTGGAAAATAATTAACTTCATCATGTGAGAATTAAATGAGATAATACATGAAAGCACTCAGAAGAGTGTCTGGTACGTAGTAAGCTATCAATATCTGCATGCTGCCTTACAATTTTGCATAAATTATCTCATTTGATCATAAGAACTATGTGAGGCAGGTTTTTTTTATTCTCACAAGACACTGGCTTGTCCAGAATCACTTAGCTTAAAAATGCTAGGAATCTGGTTGCTCTTAGCACTAACGTCCCATAATCCTGGCTAGACCAGAGACGGCTGCTTTAGCAGTAGTTTAAGCCTGCCTGCCACCTTTCCCGTTCAACCATGCAGCGTGCCTGCAGTCAGGGAGTCACAGATTCCCAAGGCCTCTTTGAATATAATGACCTGAGGCTGGAAAACAGGTTAGACAGGAGGTCAAAAGAAACTCTTTCAGGGCAGTTCTCATATCTGACCCTAGGAGTCCAGATATGGTCTCTGTGGTGGCACAATATGGCATTTCTGACATTCTCATTTTTCACATAACAAAACTCTCAACTGCTGCTCCAAGGATCCCATAGTTACCTTTAGGTAATAAAAAATAATAGCTGCCAATTAATGATCACTGTGTTAAATCCTTTACACACATCTCATATAACCCTTAGTTATGGGGGGTGGTGAAGAACGGCATCCTTATCCCTAACAGGCAGGGAAACTGAGACTTGGAGAGGCCCAGGCCCAAAGCTAGTAAACAGCAGAGACTGAGATTGAACCCAAACCTGCAGAGAAAGTGCCACACACCATTGACTTCAACCCCTCATTCTCATTCCCCTTGCTCATAGATACACATGCAACACAGACCTGGAATACTAGCCTCTTTTCTCCTCACCAGAGACAGTATAAACCCTAGGGAAGAATTTTGTGCTTTTGCAAACCAAGACTGCAAATGCTGTCAGGGTCTTTACTTTATGCTGTTGCCCCTCTTGATCCGGTGTGATTCAGGACAAACCTTTGAGAGCACTTCTCTCTTAGCCTGAGTACTTTCTCCTGCTGCCCATCCCAGGAACAGACTCCCTGCCACAGATGCTGCTGAGGACATAGTAACAGCCACCATCAATTCTAGCACCTCATTTAAGAGGGTAGGGAGAAGACAAGCCCAGGAGCTGGTGTACAGAAACAGGCTGCCCTTTTCCCTGGTGTCAGGGGCAGTCAGGCCCCAGAACAGAGGCCTCTGCTGAGGACTCATCACAGCCGGCTCAGCCCAGCACAGATATTAGGAACAGATCACATGAGGGAATCTCCAAACTAGCCCTGCTCCGTCCTCTGACCCTATAACCCGTAGTGATCCCAATCCTCTCCTTACCCCACAATCCCACAGCCTTTCTGAAAACCGCTTCGCTTTCTCCAAAATCTTTGATGACCTTGTATTCACTTAACAGTGCCCAAGGGACTCTACTACCACCTACCTTTTACAGAATCACCTTGAGTAATCTCCCCAGGAAGTGGTCAGGCCATTATCAATGTACATTCAGTCATGACCAGCAGGCTCCAAGGTAAGCAGACTTTAGAAAGCAACCTTGGGCAGGCTTCCCATAATAGAAAAAACATGTTCCTAATCAGGGCCATCTCCAAACCCTCCACTCACAGAATGTCAGCACATCAATAGAATAAGGCACTGCTGTAGAAGATGGTACTCTAAAAGCATTCATTTGGAGGAGGGGTGCCACTGAGTCCACATACAACAAACCCAGGTGGGAAGACAGATGTGGCATGGACTCCCCAGTAACTCAGGTGTCGGGGTCAGCAGCCTCTCTGAAGCCAAGATCTCCTTCACTCGTTTCCTCTCTGAAAGGCTAGGTGGGGTAAATGGGAACTATGTGTCCCTGGGCAGCCATCATAATAGTCCAACGCTGAAGACCAGAGCCAGGAGAAAGGTGAACCTAGCAAGCTAAATTCCTAAAGGGAGAGACATGGGCAACTACAGCAGGCTGTCTCTGGATAACAACCTCTCTGATCCAATGCACAGCCCACAGCAGAGCTAAAATCTCCCTCCCTGTACTTCTTGTCCCCATAAACCCACCCCTCTCTACATGGTCCTCATCCCATAATCTCATCCCCTTTTCCAAACTCCTCCCCGAGTGTAAACTTCCAAGATGTGCTCATCTTCTCATCACACTTACTCTACAAACCCATCAACCCTTCAGTTTGCAAGGCTGAGTACTCCATCCTAAACTGACAAAGAAAAGTTTCTCAGGTTTCTAAGGCACAATGCTGCCTAGAGGGCTGAGTATGACAACTCTCTCCTCCCGCAGAGGCCTGCCTCCAACCAGCCCCATCCAACCCACCTCCCCAAAACCAAGCCCAATCCAGACCTCCGTTTAAGCCTGAACCCTTCCATTTCCATTCAGTAGCCCCCCACACACACCCTGAAATACACCAGCACACAGGAAGCACACCTTGTGACACTACCAGTCTTAGAATTCACCTTCTTCCAGACAGCCGGGAGGAAAACAGAAACCTTCCGAGCAGGAGCTGCACTGCACCCTCAGCAATTCCCCATCTTCCTCTTGCTCTGAGGGCATGCGAGACAGGTCAGGTGACCATTTGGCAGGCCCTTTGGCCTCCTTCACAGTCTTAGAGACCAAAACCTTGAATATACACCCGAGGCCACTTGTTGAGCGGGAGCAGAGAGAGGCACTGGGGCTGGGACCAGGCAGCACTTTTCAGAACTCTTCGAACTGCCGGCTGAGGACCCAGGTCTCACACACCTGGCCTGAGAGCGTCATCAGGAAACTGCCCAGAGGCAGGGGATGGGAGTGAGGGTGGTTTGAAAAGGCAAGAGATAAGACAGGTTCCCCGACCCGCATGCCGGTCACGAGTTGGGGGTGAGGGGAGAGGGCGGAAGCAGGGTAACACCAGCATCCTTCTCAGAAAATGGGCTGCAATATCTTAATATCTTTAAACCTTGGTTGCCAACACCAAAAAAAAAAGGGGGAAGAAAAACCTGCAACCCACCAATGTCATTTCCAGATTCCCTCTCTCCAGCCTAGACACATTAATAATTAACTTGCCTACCGGAGAGCTCACGGCGTGGCCATAAAAGATGAGTAATGGCACGGAGCTCCGACCCCACGCCCGCAGGCTTCTGGGCTCGGGGCTGGGACGGGCGCCTGGAACAAAGCCTCCGCATTCTTCTGGGAAGGTGTGTCTGAAACCAGACCTGTCACCGGCGAGAAGCTGACCCCTTACCTCTCCCATAGCCGCCTCCCGCAAGAAGCGGAGGAGGGACGGGCGCCCCGGCGCGCGGGGCGGAACGGGTGGTGAGGTCGCCTCTGCCCACTCCCCCCACCACCCCCGACCGACCGGTGCCCCCAACCACAGCGATTTCGGGAAGCCGCGCTGTCTGCTGAGAGATAAACCTGTTACCATGAACGCAGGCTGTACTTAAGAGACCAAATTCTCAAAACAACAAGGCAGCTCCCTCGGCGCCCTTCCCGATGAGTAACCAAAGCCGGGTGCCGGCTCAATGGATTCTCTCGCTGAAACTCCAGCAGCGCGCTGCGGCTCCCACGCAGATGGCCGGCCAGGGGCAAACAGGCTCCTGAACGCCAGCGCCCAGGCACAAAAGCAGCCCCAAATGCAGCCCATGCACCCTGTGCCCCGCCGACCTGACAGCCCACGGCCCCCAAAAGTTACGTTGCGCGGACACACCTGCAGGGCCCCCGCGGTGGCCCCAGCCAGCTCCCAAGGGCAGCGGGGCACACGTCCCGGGGCGGGCATCGCCGCGGCTCCATGCTTCCACTCTGCGAACCCGGGCCGGCCTCCGGTCAGCAGCTCTGGGAGACAGAGTGCAATGGAGCCTCAGCGCGCCCGCGGCGCATCGCGCGCCCTCGTCGTCCTCGCCTGGACCCTCCCTAAGAGCCCACACCCACTTGACATCAGCGCGAATCAAAGCACGTGGCGCAGCGCCAGACGGCAGCCCCCGGCGGTCCAGAGCGCGCTTCAGGTGCCGCCGCTCCACCAGGACAGCGCTTCTGAGAGCCGCACATTCCTCTCTCTCCTTGCAGAGGATGCTGCAAACTGGAGTGGGTAGGAGGAGGGGAGGAAAACCGGCGGAGCGGGCAGGACCCGCCGCCTAACAGCGGCGCTGCTCTGGCGCCCAGCCAGCCACTAGCAGACCTTACAGCCGTTACTGCAAGTGCTCACTGACTGTGAAGACTAGGCTGCAGGTGACCCGAGTTGCTGTCCTCTCCCTGACAAGGAAAGCCCTGACCTTGAATTCTCTTCCCCAAAATGACTCAAAGAGGCTCTTCTCTATGAACCCCTACTAGATTGCCAGGGTTCATTCTGCCATGCCGAGAATGAATGCTTGATTGGATGCGGTTCCTAACCCCATCACCCAGGAGACCGCTGTGGGGCACCCAGGGTAGTGGACCATACCCTCTGGCTTGTCTCTATACTAGCAGCTTCAGCTGGGCCTCCTTTCTTTCTCTTTTCTCAATGCCCTTGGCAATAAGGGACAGCTCTCCTGGTTCTGCAGGCAATCAGAGACAGCACCACCCAGCAGCCCACACACACTTCTAATTCACTCATTAGCATCCATCCAAATAGTCAAACATTCAAGCATTTATTAAGGCTTCATATGTGCCAGAAGCAACAGAGGATAAACAACATTCCTACACTGGTAGAGTGTTTAGTCAGAGAGAGAGATATTAAGTACAAAGCAAGGGAATGAGATATTAAGTACAAAGCAAGGGGTATTAAAAGTAAGAGGTGCTATAAGAATGCACGTAGGGACCCTAAACTATCTTGGCAGTCAGGAAAGGCTTCTCTGAAGAAGCAACATTTGAGCTGCTGAAGCATGAAGAGAAGTTACCCAGGGGGAGGGAAAGTTCACACAAAGAAAGACCCTGATTATTAAAGTGTAAGCTCACTCCATTCACAGATGGAGATGATCAAGCAGAAGAGAACTGTCATGGCAATGACACCGGGCCTTTGTCCTGGAGGGGCATGGGGCAGCTTACAGGCCCTAAAAGAGAGCCTGGCCATCTGTCCAAACAGGCTTTAATATTTTTTATCTCATTTCCCCTGAGCCATGCTATTCCACCTCAATGAAAGAGCTCTGAACAGAGAGTAGGGAGACTTTACTTCTGGCTCCAAGTCCCTCATCAATTTGCCGTATATTTCTACAGAAATCTCACTCTCTGGTTTCAGTTTCTCGATCTAAAATACAGGGTTGGATTAGAACAGTGTTTCTCTGCTTAATTTTTAAAAATGCATACTCATTTTTGGATATACAAATGTCATTCCTATCCTGTAGCATCTATGACAAGCTATCAAATCATTTTCCAAATAAAATATTATAATATTGAATAAGCTTTTAACACTGTATATCCCCTTGAAGTATTAAGCGATATTCTGTCTTAAGATGTCTGAAGATAACTTGGAAGCAGGAGTAAAGAAATGGTCTCCAAGCTCACCCTTTTCCTGTTATCTGTCTCTGTCCCTCCCACATGAACCCCTAACCACCAGCACTTATCATCTCTAGCCTCGTTTCTTTTATTCTTTCCAGGATAAATTGGCCAGGCAATGAACAGAAGCCCTGGGTCATCCAAAAAAAAGAAAAAAAAAAAAGGCATGCTGTGGAAGAGTCTTTTGAATGACAATTTCCAGTGATACTGGGAAACAGACACTTTGAAGGAAGCATACAATGTTCCTGGGGACAATTTAACAATATGAATTTAAAAAGTCTTAAAAATGTTCATCTCCTTTGAACCTTTGATTCCACATGTTAAGAATTTACCCTCAATTATGGATAAACACAAAGAATGTTAATTTCACCAGTTTTTTTTTTAACAGCAAATAATTAGAAATAACCTAAATGCACAACAGGAGATTAGTTACAATGGAATATGTGCAGCTTTAAAAATGAGATATAGAATATTTTCTGTTGCATAAAATAAAGGTTATAAAACAAATAATCCCAATTGTGTGTGTGTGTGCGTGTGTGTGTGTGCGTGCGCACACGCGCGCATATGTGTTTGGGGGTGCGGTGGTAATAGGCAACTATCAAGGAGTTGCACTGTGTTCGTTTTTCTTACTGGTTAACTCAGCCTATCCCCTAGAGCAAAATGTGATGTCACTATGGCATGTCATCCTCACAAATAAATTAACGCATATTAAAGTTATAGAAACTTAATATTAAAACAGAATGGCGTAAACCTGACGATCAGGCAGGAACAAAGTTCAATTCTCCACCACCATCCACTCCCCATTAGGTATTTGATGGTGATCTCACAAGTAAAATGGTTTTCCCCCTAGACTTTTCATATAGATGTTTCAGTTTTTCTTTCCTTGAGTCTAATTCAATGTTTCCAAACTTTAGAGTGCATAAAAATTACTGTCCATGGTGGTTCGGGGTAATTTTGACTTTTAAATTTTTTTTCCCCTTACACTTTGAGCTTAGAACCTAATCAATGTATGAAAATTAAAAAAAAAAAAAAAAAAAATACCAGAAGGATATTTGCCAAAATGTTAACAATGTTGGATTTTTATTTCCTTCCTTGGGGTTATCTGTGTTTTCAAGTGCCTGACAATAAACATCTATTACCTTAGTAATCAAAAAACAAAATACTCTCTACAGCCATACCACCCTGAACAAGCCCGATCCCGTCTGATCTTGGAAGCTAAGCAGGGTCAGGCCTGGCTAGTACTTAGATGGGAGAACACCTAGGAAGACCAGGTGCTGTAGGCATAAAAATAAAAATTAAAAAATAAATAAATCAAAATAAAATACTGCTTTAAAATAAGTAGGTTAAAAACTCTCCAAAAAATAAAAAGAAACTGTCTTGACTTTAAAAAGGGGTGACTCTGACATGCCCTTCATATCCCTCCACTCTGCAAGCTCTGATACTGCTCCAGCTGGTGCCCCAACACCCAAAGACAGACTTGTACATTGTCACTAGGATACCACGCAGGAAGAACTGGTAAGAAAATTATTTTTACATTTACCTCCTGGGCTGTATTTATCATAATGCTTAGAAGCTTAGACTGAAAAGTCCAAAATGAAGCAGCCATGACCATCAGTTAATGGATGTGTCCTTTAACCTTGAAACTCTCTATCAAATATTCTTAATAAGCTGAAAATATATAGGGCATCAGCCCTTTGTCCTAAGGACCAAAAACTGTTCAACCTGGTGGTGCCTCCAAGGCATACTAGGAAGGATGAGAAGAAAACGAGTAGGCCATAAATCAGTTGGGCTCAACGAATAACTGGTTGGGCCACCTGTGCCTCAGTTTCCCTCTATTCTATAGCCTAATAAATGTGCTACTTTTCTTTTAGAGGGCGGATATAAAAACATTAGGACAAAGTGAGCAGTATCACCTCAGTGTAGAGTATTATTTAATGAAAGTATATGCTGAGACTTTGCAGGGGAGAAGGGACCTGACTAGTTGTGGGTCCTTTGGCACAAAGCTGGTAAACGGCAATTTGCCTCACATTTCTAGCTTTCCAAGAACCTAGAGTGCTCATGAACCAGGTGAGGGAGCTGAAGTGGGAAAGATAACTGTGCTTTCTCCTGTGGCATAACTCAGAAACTTTTAAGTCAAAGACAGAAGGCAGGTGAGATTAAAACTCCAAGCTAGGGTCCAGTTTTCTCAAAACATAGTTGGCAAAAATCACCAGGGCAGGATCTAAGGATGAGGGATACTTGTGTTATTTGGCTACTTTAATTCAATAATCATTTAATCCCCTACCAGGCATTGAAACTACCTGCATTCTCTGCCCAAAATAAAAAACATGACTTCCAAGCCAGCCAGAGCTGCCAGTAGGTTCCATTTTAAATCCACCTAGAGTCTAATAAAGCTAATTTTACTGTTATGGTGTCTATTAAAACATGATGCCTTTGTTTAGAGAGTGAACAGAGGGGAGGAAAGCACAGACATCAAGGTCTAGGACTTTTGATTATTCCAGAATTATTTCTGGGAAGGAAATAATAAGAACAAACTTGATTTTTAAAAATAACTTTAACAGGGCCAATGTATCAGAAAGTCCACTCTTGTACAACTATCCAACTATCAAGAGAAGACCAGACCCCCACAGTCAGGCAACAGCTCAGGGATAGAAATGAGGCACCCTGCTTCACCTAAGTGGGAAATATTGAACACACCAACCAAGGAAGCCAACCTGGACCTGGGTTGAGTAGCCTAAGGATCATTAAGATGGGAAAAAAGAACTATTGCACTATGGTCAAAGACCAAGAGCCACACAAATGAGAGTTTTGATCAAATGAAGAGTAAGTAAATATATAGCTTTATAGATTTTTTTAAAAGCAAAAACAAAACACCTAATTAGCTAAACACATGTCAATGACCAGTGATCCCCATATATCCATTTTAATCAGAAAAACCTCAGGTGATTGTTTTTAAAAAGCAGATTCCAGGAGTCCACCGTCAGAGAATCTCATGGCAAAAGTTTAGGGTGAGCCCAGGAATCTGCACTTTAGCAAGCACCCCAGGTGATTTGGCTGCTTATGATCTGGAGTCCACACTTTGAGATATTCAAAGAAAAAAGGCCAGGAGAGCCTAACACATCTGTCTTCCCTTAACTACTAGCAGGTGTCATCCAAGTAGGCTCAAATCAGTTCATAATTAAAACAGAATGAATCCAATTGATATCTCTTGTGAAACCTCAACAAAATTACAAATAAAACGGGTGCAATGAAGAATGCCAGAAAAAGGAAAATAAATACAAGTAAAGGAAGCATTTAGCATATAGGAAGTCCTCTAAAATTGGTTATCTTTTAAAAGGATGAAGATGGTGTAATTTTGATATCTGTCTAATCTGATCTTTTACTCATAAGCTAAATATGAACTCTGAATTCACTAATGTTATCACCTACAAACTCCATGGACGCAACCAGACCTGAGTTAAAATTTGGGCTCACCCACTTACCAGCTGGGTGGCCTTAGATAAGTTTTTCTTCCCTGGGCCACTATTTTCTCAACTCTAAAATGAGATTTAAAACATCTATTCCCAAAGTATTGTTATGAGGATGAAATAACAGAACTGTGTAAGTGCATGAGATATAATAGGTACTAAACAAATGGTGGCTCTCATTTATTCAATGAATAAATATTTACTAGGGCCTCCTACAAGTCAGGCATCACAGGCACAGGAGATACAACAGTGGTAAAAGAGACAGAGGGACAATACAGATAATAAACAAGTAACAAATAATTTCAGAGATTGATATGTGCTCTGAAGAAAATAAAATAGTCATGTGATAGAGTGATATAGGATTTCAAGGTATGTATAAAAAAGCCGTAGATGTGGTATATAAACTAAGATCTAGGGTAAGAGTTTTTCAGGTAGAAGAACATGTGGGAACAAAGTACATTCCTGGGAAGGAAGGACAGTGAGGCTAGAATTCGGTGACCAGTGGGGAGGACAGTAAAAGATGAAGCTGGGAGTCATATGCGAAAGATACGCAGGGCTGTGTAATACCTGGTGAGAATTTAGATTCTCTTCCAAATACAACAGGAAGCCAAGGAAAGTTCTAAAAGAAAAGACTGTGTCACGGAAGAGACATGATCTGATTTGCTTTTTAAAAAGACTCTGTAAATGCTGTATGGAGAAGAGCCTGGGGATTGGGACAATAAATAAATGAAAACATAGAATTTCTTTAGTGCTTAACTATGTGCTCTGAACTAGCCTAAGAACTTTATATGTATGATCTGCTTTAATCCTCAGGAAAACTTTTGACATGAGTACTACTACTATACCGATTCTACAGAATCCAAAACCCAGGCGTAGAAAGATCAGGGGACTTCCCATCATAGTAAGTGGAGGAGCCAATGTGCAAACCCAGATGGTCTGACTGCAATGCCTCTCATATGCCTTTGAAAAAAAGCGACGAAAAGTAAGGCGTCTAGGTAAAAAGACCATTGCAGGAGTAGAAGGGAGAGGTCGGGGCTGGAGCTGTAATCAGTGGTATCTCATCATCATGTGACTCCTTGCTTAGTGTACGTGTGTTGGTGAGGGTGGGAGAGAAGGGTGTGTTCTAACAAGCAAGAGCGTAGCCACATCTCAGCACAAGATTACAACTTGCTCTGAGGCTAAGCACCTTGCGCAGCCCACTCTCTGTGGTCCAGTGAAGTCTGTGTCCTAGCCCCATCCTCCGAGCCAGGTTCCTGGGAGTCCATGTAAGCAGCATTCTTTCAAGATGACCTCTAGCATACCAGGTCTCCATAAGGCAACACAAGAGCCTGGAGGTGCTGGAGTTGAGGTTGGAAATAGCCACAGAAAGAAGGTTATCAGACATCCTTGTGAAAAGAGGACTTCTGCCCACTTCTTCCACTTCAACACTCCTTTTTCCCGTCGCCTATCATCGAAGCCCGTCCGGGTGTGAGTCCCTGGAACTGCTCACAAGGGCCTGAGTGTGATGATAATTAAAGGGTTTCCAAAACAAGCCTCCCACATTCAGGCTTCCCAAATGCCCGGCCAGCATCCGGGCTACAACATTTCCAGAAAAATAGCAACCTCGTTTGATAAAACATTTTCGGGATTGACACCTCCCTGGCTCAGAGAAAGTGGGTGGGTGTGTGCTGGAGGTCAGGTGGAGGTTGGAAGGGAAAAAAGACAATTTTTAAAGTTTAGCTGAAATGTCAGGAACATGAAGCAGCCCATGTTTACACAGAGCTTTCCAAACCCGAGAGCCGCTTCCAAGTAGCTTTAAAAAAATGGCTACATCAACTTGTCCAATGAAATGGCTTTTTAGCTTAACAGGAATAGTATCAGGCTGTTCTCATTCTCCTTGTCTCCTTAGTCTGTATCTCCTAATATAATTTATACTCTTGCTGGTGCTGATTGTTTTTTTTTTTTATTTATGTTTTATTCCTATATCATAAGCTGCCTCGAATCCATTATGGACTAGGAGAAAGCAACAGATAAGAGACAAATAGTGTACAGTCTTGATATTCCTGGATATTAAACTTTCAGATCCATGTAACCAATAAAGGTTATTTACTGTGGATATTAATTGTGGGTTAGGAGTATAAAACACTTGAAAAATTTGATCTCCTTATGTAAAAAAAGAAAAAAAGAGAACGTCTTATAATAACCAGTATACACAATTTTCCTATTTTTATATCCCTAATTGCCTAAATAATAATTTATAGAGAAAGCAGGTGAAATCTTATGTCCTACCTGTATGTGGATGATTTTGTGGCTCTTACCATACAAACTGTGAATAACAGAATGCCAGTTCGATAACTGTGCTACTTCATCTTTCAAATAAGACTTGTCAAAACCACAGAAGGAAATTGGAATAAGACTCAACCTAAATCTATCCACAAACAAAGCTGGAATCTGTCAGTCATTTTCTGGCATGGGGAGGTACAGGCATGTCAGTGCTCACTGCTATTCTCAGGTGTCATTCTAAATGCAGACAAGCTATAGAATATGAAATCGCCAGCAGTATGGGAACACAACTTTGGAGACATAAAAATGATTAGGTTTTCTAGATCACTGACATGAGCCAAAATCCCTACTGAGACTAGCAAGCCAAAGATAGAACCAAAGCCTTATCACATTTACAAACAGCCCCTTAAGTGCCTTCTTCCGGAACACTCTCTCGCTAACATAAACCTGAATGTAGCAATTATTCAGATCCCCATGTGTAGGCAGCAAATGTTTTTGAGAAGGCTCGTTCTCAAGGAAGCAAAGGAAAAGTGATATTTTTGACTAGCATTTTCTATCACCAGAAGTCACTGGAACCAATATCTTGGCACTCTAGAGCAAGCAGTGATGACAGATGCTTATAATGCTCACCCTGAGAACTTGCAACCTTGTGGAAGAACAGACAGATCAAATTATGCCTTGTTGCAGTATGAAATGTCTTTTATTGCCTTCTAATTTTTTGAAGATTGACACTCCATGTTGTATACGGTAGGTGGCAACACTGAGCCACGAGACTGTCCCATTTGCTAGTCTTGCTGAATAATGAACCTCACTCTAAATATTAGGTCTCTATTAAAATAATGACAACAGGCACAAAGTAATTAAAAATACATGCCTGAAAAATTTGAAATTAAATGCACAACCAAATGTACTTTCTGGCATATTATCATTTCCTACCTACTCGCTCCCAATCATTGGGCCAATCCAATTTATTCTTGGAGATGACCGAATTGTGCCTCTCTTCTCTCTTTCTCTCTAGTGACGTTTATAAAAATAATGCTCAACTTTAATGCATCTGCAATTCAGGAGACAGTGTGACAAGAACAATAAACACGTTCTGTGTGCAAAAAAAAAAAAAAAACCAGAGAAAATGAGTTCTGAGATTGCCTTTGCCAACCCCAGGTGTGGGCTTTCTTTCCTTAGACTCAAGAGAGGCCAGAATGTAACAGCTGTCAGAAAACAGCCATGGCCTGCGCCAGAAATACCCTTGCTGTGAAGCTCTAATTGCCAAGAGATAAGAACTCATAACTCAAACAGACACTTGTGGCTCAGGCTCAGACACAGCAGGCAGGAAGAAAAGAACATGTGCTCCGAAGTCAGACAGACCTATGTTTTGACTCTTACCAGCTACATGACCTTGAGCAAGGTGAATCCCTCCCCTGAGCCTCAGTTCCCTCATCTGGAAGGACTAACAGCAAGTTAGTGGGCACTGTACCAAGTGCCCACTGCAGGACTGGACTTGGATCAGGGGCACAAGACACCTGACTCATTATTATTAACAATCTCTAAAAGGTACAGTAAAATGAACTTGGAGACGTCCCATGGTGGTCAAGCTCTCTGGACGAAAGACAGTTTGTGCCCTTGAAAGGACCTCAGTTTTCTATGACAACACTACAAGAATCAGTCACATAAAATTTTCAGCTGTTTTTGCCTTATTCATTTGTTCAAATAAGTATTTGCTGAGTGTGCCAGGACTATGCCAAGCACTAAGGACAATATGGCCTTGGCCTCGTGAGACTTCTAGTGGAGAAGACAAGTTTTCAAAGTAATCTCATGAGTAGATGTAAATGTACATCTGTAATAAGTACTATAAAGGAGAGGTACATGGCTATCTGTAACATTGCCACCCAAAATGAGTTAATTGGCCCAGTCTGAGGGGCCACAGGAGCTTAACAAGACAAAGAAGAAAGCTGAAGAAGACCTTTTCTCCATACCGTCTTGACTTACATAAGAAATTTAACTTAAAGGAACAAATTAGAAAGCACTTAGCCTCCTCTTAAGACTAGGCTGTTTTTCTTCTCTGGCAGTAAAATATGGAAAATCTACTCTGTTCCTTTTTTGTTTTGGCTGCCGGGAAGCTCCAAGTCAAATGTGAAGCTTGGCAATAATACAGACCGTTAATGCATGCATATTTATATTCTCCCCATTCCTCCTTGGTTTGTCTTCTTCCTCTTATATTTTCCCCAGTCCTGATTTCAAATTCCGATTTCTATTTTATCATTGCATCTACTATTCATGGATCCTCAATGGAAGGAAGCAGGATACAAATAGAGACTTATTAATACTCTTTCTAAGGCTAAAGGGCTGAGCTGGAAAGAATTAACAGACTGTCCTTTGTGTTCCTGCCTGGAGTGTTTCCCCAGAAGCAGAGAAAGACATGTGGCTTGGTCCAATTTTATACAAGCAGTGCATTCCGTGTGATTTGTGTGATCTAGCACGATTGTGCTTTTTCCCCAGAGCCACTTTATCATGTTATATTTCTACCCTAACAAGCAGCTTTCCTTTTGCTCATTTTTCTCTGAAATATTCACTGACCTATATTAATAATGAACCTACATTCTGGATATTCCAGGATAGGTGCTCCCTCTCTACCCCTTCTTTCCCCCCCAATTTTCTCTGTTTAATAAAAGCAACTTATTAGATATATAACTGGTATTTTCCTTTTCTACCTCTGAAAGGCATTACACGCACACACACGCACACACATGTGCACACACGCACACACACACGCACACACACACACAAATCTTTCATCAGACTATACATCACAATTTTTGCATCAAAAAACAGTCACTCTCCTCTTACAATGAATTAATGTTCACATGTTGAAGGTTGAAAACAGAATAGAGGAGAAAATGTGGGAGAGGCTGTTACCTTTTTTTTCAATCTGTAGTTTATTTATACCTCATTTTTTAAAAATAGGATGTTTGAAGAGTAAAAGGTCCATTTCTCATATAAAACTCTGTTCCTCTTGCTGGGAAGATGAAATCTTTGTAAATAATAATTAGACACAATTCCAAGAAGTGCAATTGTGGCTCTTCTCCTTATTTTGTTCTGGTCCTCTTTATATGATGAAAACCGAATTGTCTCCCCCAGGATAAAAAACATAAACCCAATTTTGGACAGTTTTAGGCAGAATCTCCCTAAGAATGGAGCAAATACCTGAGGGTGTCCGAGACAGCAATGTGGCAAGAACATATGAAAAAAGATAAATACTATAAGTAATAATTATACATAATGTAGATAAGAGCTATAAAGGTTAATAAAAAATGAATATAAAATTATTTTTTAAATTCACTTATTGAGGGGTTTTTTTTTTTTTGAGTCAATTTAAAGAAAAATGCTACATGGCCATTGCAAAAATACAGAGGTGGAAGGAAGGCCTCAAGTTTGGAATGCCTAAAGTTTAGGGAACACTGCATAGGGGAGTCACAAAATCTAGGTGTAAAACTTTGCAATACAGTCTAAAAGTCGTTATATCATAGGATATAAAACCCATAGGATATATAGCACCAACAGTGAACCCATAGGATATATAGCACCAACAGTGAACTCCAACGTAAACTATGGGCTTTGGACGTTTATGATGTGTCATTGTAGGTTCATCGATTGTAACAAATATACGTCTCTGGTGGGGGACGTTGATAATAGAGGAGGCTGTGTGTCTATGGGGACAGAATTACTTGAGAAATCTCCATACCATCTGCTCAGTTTTGATGTGAACCTAAAACTGCTCTAAAACTATGTATTAAAAACAAAGACATTCTCATAAAACAGCTCATTCGAGGCCGCTATTTTTTCTTTTTTTATTCCTTCATGTTCCCCCCACCAGATAGCTTGGCAACACATAGGCCCATGTCACTCTTACCCCTCTGGGCCTTACGACTATCATAAGCCAGAGGATTCCTAGTTTGCTACAAAGATTATGTAGCGGGAAAGGCTACACTGGCATATAAGATGTGTGTGGAGTGTAGGGGCTGGCGATTTCCCTGAGCTGTGGGGCAGAGGTAACTGACCAGGGTAAAGTGACAAAGACCCAGACTGACATCCAGAATCTGATGAGACCCAATATCATAAAGTGAGTCAGAAACCCAGGAGATCCGACAGCAGGGCCAGATTTGCCAAACCAAAGCCAGGGCCGCTGGGGGCTAAGGCAAAGAGGGTTGAAAAGACAACCATTCAGTCTGTGTGGGTCTGTCTTCCCCTTCACAATCAGTCAAGACCTTAAAATTACTCAACACCTGTCTCCCCTGTTGGGATAAAACTTTCAAGAGGAGAAGGATCACTTGTGTCTTCTTCTCAGCCCTGTATCCCTGGCCCTAGTACAGTGCCTGGTACCTAATAGGCACTATGAAAAAATGGAAGAACTGGGCTACTTTTGAGAAAGGGAAAAGAAGCAACTTATCCTTTCTTTTGTGCCCTCTGGTGGCTAGCGAGTGCTTCATGCCAATAGATGCTCAGGAAATGGTTCTTTAAAAAGCAGTGAAACTGCCTGACATAACCAGTATATATTTTCAAATATAATTATCATTAAAAAAAAAAAAGCCAATAAATCCAGCAAACACAGTGCCTTTGCTTTTTCACTTCTCATAGGCAAGTCCAGGGTAGCAAAAGAAGCTGGAGGAGTGCTTAAAACCAAAACTAAAAGCTGGCCGAGTGGTCAACACAGGCACGCTCTTCCACTAGCTGTTTGGCTCTAAAGTCATTTCATCCATCCCCAAGAAGGGAGTTTAAGTATGAGTGTAGCACCAACGCTCTCTAGATAAACAATGGGGTGAGGAAGTGACAAACCTTTCTCCAACTCAACCCTAGCACCTGCCTCCAAGAAATAACTACATTCAGAAGAAGAAAAGTATTAGAGGCAAATCCAAGTGAGTGCCCTGCCTGGCTGGGTGGGACCGCAAGCCTCTGGGGTCATCAGCTGCCCTTTAGAAATGGGTGCCCCAAGGTATTGAGATGATAGGGTGCCATTCCCTAGGGTCTCCTTACCCAGGTGGATCAAATGTTGATGACCAAACAGAGGCTCCATAATTTCAGAGCTGGAAGCAATCTTCAAAACCACAAACTGAGGGTCTCTCTCTTTGAAACATCTCTGCAGAATGGTTTCCCAGCTTGGACACCCTCAATGATGAGCAACTCACTACCTTTCAAGGAAACCAACTCCATCTTTGGGCAACTGTTTAAAGTCTGGATCTCTATTGTTTTGCTCAGAAAAAGAAGATGGTTTCCAAGGCACTCGTGAACAACCTAGCCCATGGAGAGGGGTACTACAGTAGACTATGATTCAGTTTCCCTTTCCACCAATCTGGGAAACTTTTAACCTAGAACCACTGACTTACAGAATCTCTAACACTGGAAGCAATGGCAATAATAGCTATCATTTACAGAACATTGACTATGACCCTAACATATGCTAAGACATTATCTCATTTAATACATTTATTGCTCATACTCTCCTCGGAGCAAGATATTATTTATGAACTTTTTTACCTGAGGAAATGAAGCCTCAGAGAGTTAATCTCATTGGCCTAAGATCACACAGTGAAGAGGCAGGTGGGCTAGGAATGAAACCCAAGGTTTGTATTTGCTTTGTTTTGTTTAGCATTAGAACCTTTTAAAAACATAGAATCTTACTGTCAAAACCCAATACATAAAATAAAGCAGTACTGTGTGAAGACCCTTAAGGCAGTGTAGATACTCTAATCATAATTAATAAACACATCTTGAATTCCTCTACTAAAAGTATCTCTCTCAAAGAGAGTTTTGCTGCTTTGTTCACTGCTATGCCCAGTGCTTAGAATAGCACCTGGCACACAGAAGACACTGCACAAATATTGCTGACTGAATTAATCCAACATTCACAAAGTGTTTACTATGTTCCAGGAACTGTTCTAAGGACTTTACAGGTATTTATTAGCATGATTAGCCTCACGAAGGGTTCTATTATCCCCATTTTACAGACAGGAAAATGAGGCACAGAGAGGTCAAGTAGGTTTCCCAAAGTCACTCACCGTAAGTAAGCAGCAGAACTGGAATTCTAACTGAGGTCGGACTTTGTGTCTTATTAACCATATCAAACCACTCTATTCTCTTAGTTTATTTATAACAGGAGAAAGCCCTAAGGCCTATAGAAGAGGGACCATTTGCCACAGAAATAGTTAATGGCAGGGACCTCGATCTTCTGGGGTGGGCTTTCACTATCGACTATTTCTGCACCCCTGATGTCTTCCCCTTGTATTTCTCCTTTTTATTTCTCCTAATCCCACCATGACAAAGACATGAGAGTTGCTATTTCAGATGAAGAAACTGCTCTGAATTCCCAGGAATGCTGCTATTTAGAGAGAAATTCAGTAACCACTGTCCGCTCCAACTTAGCTAGCGGTTGGGAGCTAAATCTGCTTTTCTCAACCTCACTGAGTATGTGCCTGGCTGGGCCTCACACAGTTATCACAAAACAACATTAGGGGAAGAGGAAGAGAAGGCAGAGGGCTAAGGAAAGCCAAAAATGATAAGAAAGAAGGGTAAGCAGAGCTGTCATTGATATTTCATAGCAGTTTCATCCCCAGCCCACAGTTGAAAAATGACTTGCAATGTCCTCTATAAACTGGTGTCTTCTGGGCTTTGCCGTTCTGCAATCAAAATCCAATCTGAGCGAAACAATTTCTCCACTTAGGCTTTCTTCTTGCCTCTTCTAGAGATGTTAGAAAACTCTCTTTTAAAACAGTAGATATGCCATAAATGCCATTCAGAACTTCATGAAATTCTCACTTCAAAAAAAGTACCATAATAATAAACAGCACTGCAAACACCCTGGGTCAAGTTCAGTGATTCAGAATAATTGTTCCAGACATCCATTTCAAATGTAAAACCCACCTTTTGAATTTGCTGTAAACTTTTTAAACTGGCTTCCAAGATTGACTTAAAACCTAAAGCAGCACTATCTGATGAAATATAATGTGAGTTATATTTAAACTTTCCAGTAGTCACACTAAAAAGAGTAAAAAGAAACCAATGAAATTAATTTTAATAGGGTACTTTAACTCGGTATTATCATATTCCACATGTTATCAGTATGTTATTATTGATACATTTTACATTCTTTTTTTTTTTTACTATTAATTCTTCTCAATCTATTACGTATTTCAAATTCACAGCACATCTCAATCCACACTAACCGAATTTCCAGTGCTCAAAAGACACACGTGGCTAGTGGCTTTTAGGACAGCACAGACCTCAAGCTTTCAAGTCCCAATCATACATTCCTAGCACAATCTCTCCCTTCACTTGATACAGGAAAGCATGCAGAGAGAGAGACCAGAGCTCGGAATCAGAGGCTTTTTAACAGCAAAGAAATTGCCATCAGGACAAAGCACAGGTTCTTGTTCCTTATTTTACAACATTAAATCCTATCAGACTCAACCACGGGCTTAACAGATAAATGTTGGGAGGTGGTAACTCTGATTAAATCATTAGAGAAAGGAGTCGGACAGGGAATAAACAATTGTTATAATGAAAAAATAGGAATGATAATCCCTTACATCCACTGAGCTCACACAGAAGCGCTCATACTCACTATCTCCTCAGATATCTGTGCCTGATAACCCTGGCACTCAGACAGCCAAGTGACTAGAAGGTCACCCAGGTAGACAGAGATAGCACCATGGCTTGGCTGCAGAGCCCTGGGTTCTGCCCTAAGTTCCCTAACTGAACCGCAAAGCAGAACTGCCTGAAGACACTTATTTAAACACAGACTACCAGGCCCAGGCCAGGTATACTTGAGCAGTCTGGGGGAGGGAAGAAAGGCAAGACCCCAGGATCTGCACTTTTAAGACTTTTCCCAGGTGATGTTGCTTCTGATGTTGCCTCACTTTGGGAATGACTGCACCAAACCACCTTGCAAGTATTTAAATGCCTCTCCTATAAAAAAAAAAAAAAAATCAAATGTGCAAACACCCACACGACAAAACAAGGTGTTACTCTCCATCCAGCAGATTTCTTTCACAGAATTGAACTGTTAGAGTGATTCTCCTTACTTATGCTGAGGCCTGGTTAAAACAGACAGGTTTATAAGACTTACTGAATTCACACTGAGCAAACTGGTAAAGATGCTTTTCTCAAACTGGGAAAGATGCTTTTCTCTGTACTTTCAGTGACTGGAAATGCAGTCCAAGGATCCTGAAGAAAATTCCTTCTCTGACTTTGATAATAATTACAAGAGCCAATATTTAGTGAAATTACTATGTTCCACAAATATGTTATCTCATTTAACTCTTAACAACAATCCTATGAGGTCAGTGCTATTATTATGCCTTACCCAATTTACAGATGAGGATGTTGAGGCTCAGAAGTTAATATTTTGAATTAAGACTAATTTGAAGTATGACTGTACAATGGAAAAGTTTCACTATTATTCCTCCTAATACTAAAAATCACTAGTTTTCTTTCCAGCATCTAGTGTGTTCTGACCTTATAAATACTAGATGACCATTAACAGATCCAGACCATCTTTATACAAGTGTTTCTCCTCTGTTATCTCACAGCCCACCAAACTTGCTCCCTACTTGACTGCTGTCTGCCTTTTCCAACAGCCTGAGAGTGCCTTAAGGATTATACTTCTGTCATGTATCTCTGTGCCCAGGGAGTTCACAAAGCCCTGTAGTGCTTGGTAAATGTTAGATGGGCAGATGGATGGCTGAATGGATGGAAAGATGGATGGATGGATGGATGAATGGAAGGAAAGAAGGAAGGAAGGAAGGAAGGAAGAATGAAGGAAGGAAGGAAGGAAGGAAGGAAGAAGGAAGAAGAAGGAAGGAAAGGGGAGGGAGGGAGGCAGGCAGGGAAGGGAAGGAAAGATGGACACAAGCCTGATAGAAGGGGAGGGACTTTATCAGCTAGATAAATGGAAGCTCCATAAGGTTTCTAAGGAGGGACAGGATAAAATAAAAACTTCGGTCCAGGAGAATCTTATACTCTCTGGAAGTAAGGGGTTGCAAAGTGACATGGGGTGGGAGTGGAAGTTAGGAGGCCCTACAGACAGTAGATCTGAAGGGAAGAAGCCACAATACTTGAATGCAGCAAAGGCCACATTAAAAGGAGTTTCAAAAGAAACAGGGATCTGGGCCTAGGAGAAGGCTGGACTATGGGCCCGGTAGGGACCTGATCAGGAACAAAAGTCCTACAAAGTCTCCTAGTTTCACTCTCTGGCCTCGAAGGACGTTACAGCTTTGCTTTCTCATTTAGGTCACTGGTGCTTTGAGTTTTATTTTTTGTTGTTTTTTTATTTTGTTCCATTTTTTTAAAAAAATTTTTAGGCAAGGCAACCCTTGGTTGACCTCACAGATTGCAAGGACCTTGTCAGTTTACAATCCCTTATTTTTAAAATTTTTACACCTACAGCACCTGGTCTTCCTAGGTGGTCTCCCATCCAAGTACTAACCAGGCCCGACCCTGCTTAGCTTCCGAGATCAGACGGGATCGAGCTTGTTCAGAGTAGCATGGCCATAGACAGATTTTGTTTTTAAGGGAAAAAATATTCTCTGCCTCACAATTTCAGTCTGCTCCCGAATGAGCCACAGATAGGAACCAGCCAGATGCCTTCCACTGTGGCTTCCTCAGCCTCCTCATTCAGGGGAAGCCAGAGGCTCCACCAACCACAGAGTTCCTGACTTTCCCGAGTCCTCCTCACGGGGGCAGCAGGAACTGCCTGTGGCACAACCCACACTCTTCTCTATCAGGGCACCTCTTGGCTCGATCTCATAGCCCTCATCTTGCTAGAAACCCAAAGGCGGGCAAAGTCAGCCAGGGGAGCTGGCACCCTGTGTCCTGTCAGCCCAAAGCTGAGGCGTCTGAGTTTTCTCTTCATGCCTTCTCCCAAACAGCCTAGTCACTGGATAACCAGCCCTGAAGAGGCCTGGGTACCCGCAGCTGCCAGAGCCCCAACCCTGAGATCCCCCCACTTAAAGATGAAACTCTCCTTCCTCACTTCATATCACAATGCAGGATCACATCAACCTTAAAGTAAGGGAGAGATAGGAACTTTGAAATTGGACACTGAATATTTTTAGGGTTCGGGAATCACTGGGATTTTTGTTTGCTTGTGTTGACATTTTTGATGTGTTCAAAGAATTTCACTTCAAGTGTCTCGCAAGAGGTTCACAGAACCTGGATACACAGAGGGTGCCACAAATCTGCCCACAAAGCCCAACTTCAGTGCCTAATTAGAATGGCAAATCAGGGTATTTGAAGGCAAATCAGGCACTGAAGTGAAATTTCTGTAGAAATAGCAAAGAGGACTCATTACTGACAGGTCCCAACTTGCTGTGAGTCTTAATGAGCATTCTGCTAGACTTGGGCTCTGGCTACACTCACCCACCACAGAGAGAAGACCTGGGGAAACATTCCCTCACCACCTCTCTGCTGAAAGTATTTTCCTCTCTACTGATCAAAGTGGAGGAAGAAGGAGTCATTCTCAAGTTTAAAAACCCCTATCCCTGCTGAAGAATTCGGAGGCCCCTAATCTCTGGATGAAAGGGTAGGGTGATTGGGTTATCTGGACTGATGGCTCCAAGATGCAGTTCCCTCAGCATCAGCAAGCTCCCCCCTAGAGCTAGAAAAGAATACAGACACCTGGGTCCCACAGGACCTGGGGAGCTGTAGCAACTGTAAGGCCCTGTGGTGACCACTGAATAGGCTACTATTTTCTTAACTAGTGGGTTGTAAAAACACAACCAAATGTATCAGAATGTCCTGCACTGCCTCACCCTCCATTTTCCTCACACCAGGAAGGTGACAAGTCATAATAATGAGGAAGAAAAGAGGACAGACAAGACAGTATCTGCACAAATGCATATGTTTGCACATTCATACATACATCACACGTAGGTACGGATGGCTGGGTGAGCTGTGAGGGAAGATTAAGGAGGGATACACACACACACACCAGCCTCTCCAGCAAGTTCACAGGAGCTGGAGAATATTGTGGGGTGGGGCAGTGGGGGGAAACCACAGGAACTTGAAATGAGAAGATACTTTCTCACATCAGACATGGGTGGAAGTATTTTAGGACTTGATCATAAGCTCCAGGATTCCCCCAGCCCTCTCAACAAAGCCCTTCCCCAACTCCCATTCCCCAGGGACATCCGCAACATAGCAGGCCCAGCGGGTGACATATCCACACAGATGCCTACCCTCCAGCTCATTAGTATCACCTTTAGGGCAGGAAGCAGGGCGTTCAAGCCCTTGTGACCTGTCTTTCTTCCTCTGCTTCCCCTTCATGTATTTCCACCCCTTGTCATTCCTACACTCTGGATTTCTCACCTTCACGCCTTGCTTATATTGGTTCCTCTTCCCAGAAAGTCCCCCGACTCCTCCTTTCTTTACTCTCTCCCTATCTCTACTTAGAAAGCCTTGTTTGTCTATCCACTTTAGGATGGACAAACCCCTCAAATCCTTTGTGCTCCCCTCCCACTGGCCACAGCACAAAAGCCATGCCTTCCTCCCAGGCCCCATCTCCCTTGCAGGTGGGAAGGGGTGGGCAGAGATCCTGCTCACCTCCCAGGCCTCATGTAGAAGACACGTGATGCTGAGCAGCTGAAATGCATTTATAAGGTTGGCTCTTGTCCCTTAAACCAGTTCTCAGATTTCAATGTGAATAAGATCACCTAGGTGGGGAGCGGGGGCAGTGTGCTTGTCAGAAATGTAGACTTCAGAGGTTCTGGTTCAGTAAATATAGCTAGGGCTCTGAAACCTACATTTTTAACAAGCACCCCATCATACACACATCAATCTCATGCAGATGGTCTGTAGAAAAGATTTTGAGAAATATCGCTAAGCAGATAACTTACAACAAATCCAAAGCATTCATTTATACCAATGTCTGAATGCCTACTATAAGCCTATACTAGGCATTTAGAGGAATAAAGAAGAGAATTAAGGATCAGATCTTTCCCTGAGAGCATAGCATGGAAGTTAAAAGACATGAATATAAATCACCAAAGTCAACCAAAGTATAAGAAAGAAAACAGCAAGGTCTATCAGAGTACAGAGATCATGAGCCACAGAAATTCAGAGGAGGAAAAGAAACCAAACTGGAGATAGGAGGATGGAGGGCAGGTAAGAGACAGAACAGCCAAGACAAGGTTTTGAAAAAGAGACTTGTTAAGAAAGTAAAACTCTACAGAGTGAGGAGAATTAGGCCTGACAGGAGCCTTTGCACTTGGTGAGTTGAAATCCAAGCAGATCTCAAACAGCAAATGGAAAGAGAGAGAGAACAAAAGAGGGCCACAGAAAAGGGAGGGAGAGCAGAGAACTGAGAATGATTTTCCAGGAGCTGAGAAGGGTTTTCCCTTTTGCTATAAACCATGGCCTAGAATCTGTGAGATGAGAAAAATGGAGAACTAATGGGCATGGCCATGACTACCATTACAGGTGAAATCTCAGGTTAAGACGGAGTAGCACTCAAAAGAATGGAGGAACTCCCACCCCAAAATGATGGGAAGAGATGCCCACTCTGGAGAAGGTGTCAGGGATCTATTTCTTCCTGGTGCAAAGCTGTCCCCCAATGTCCCAGGGAGCTGGACAGAAAGGGATGTGAGGAGCAACTGCAGGCTGCCAGGGGATCAAGGAGGCTGTGAATAACCACAGGAGAGATTTCCCTACTTTCCTCTTCTTTGGGAAAATCAGATACATTTTTTTTTTTTTTCATAAAAGAAAACCTCTGCTAGATACAGAATAAAGTCCTAACTCTTAAGCATGGTCCATGAGGCCCAATCTAGTGCTCGAGTACCTATTCGGCCTAGCCTGCTGTGGTGGCTCCACAGGTAACCTTAGCCTCATACACCTATCCTCAGCCACACACCATCACCATTCCCTCAACCCAAGACTTTCGCACCTCCAGGCCAATGCACACAGGGCTGCTACTCTGCGTGGAACACCTTCTTCCAAACATCTTTCCTTGACTCACCACCCTTGCTTGCTCCCAGGCTTTCAAGCCACAGATCAAATGTCTCCTGCCCACCCCACCCCTCATCCCACCTCCCTGTTCACATTTCCCCAACTACTGCACGACCTCTGTGTTTCCACAGCATGCAGAGAATCCTTCTATCTTGGCCTCATCACGCAGGATAGAAATCATCTGTTTTATGCCTGCCTCCCCTTCAAAGCTGAGAGCAGAGAACTAGTCTTATTTAGATCCCCAACATCCTTTATTATTATTTCAAATACCATTTACTGAGTGCTTGCTATGTGCCAGGCGCTATGCTAAGAATTTATCTGTATTATCTCACTGAATCTTCATAACTTTATAAAGTTTGTTATTATCATCTCTATTGCAAAGATAAAAGCAGTCGAAGCTCAGAGGTATTAAGTCACTAGGCCAAGGTCACTCGACTGGCAAGTGGGGAACTGGGACAGGATCCCAGGTTTCACTTTGCAGTTTTACTTCATCCTCCCCACTTAGCACGGGGAAGGTGTGCAGTTAATGTTGGTGGAGTGAATAGATGACTGAAAACGCCCTCCAACAAGTATATTTTGTCTGAGAGAGGACACATGATGATGAAGACAATAATAATAGTGGTGCATTTTATTGAGCACTTAGCATGCATCAGGCTCTGGGTTAAGGGATTTACCCAGATTATCTCACTTAATCTTTACCTTACAAGGTAGATACTTTCTAATAAATATATCCGTATAATGCAGAAATCGAGGCCCAGAGATGTTTTGCAGAGATGTATTACAGAGATGACCCACTGCAATAATTCTGAGATTCCCCTCAAAGAATCTATAGCCCAGGGTTGGGGATCGAGTGCCCTAAATGATATAGGGAAGTCAGGGAAAGTTTCATGGAGGTTTGAGCCATGAAGGCTAAGGATTAAGGGACAAAGAAAGGGCATTCTAAGCAGAGGAAAAAGTATAAGTAGAGTCATGGAGATCATACTATTAAATGCCACTGGATTACATATTCTCATAGACCAGTGTTAAACCTTGGTCTTCTTCACAGCAATCAGCTAAATGCCTTGTATTGGTTGATTAACTAAATAAATGTAAGAAACAGTATGAAGAAACCAAAGAAAGTTCTTTTGTGAGTGCTACAGTGACCGTAATCTACATGAAACGTTAATGTTCTAAAATTTTGTGCAAAAATAAAAGAATAAGAACAATTATGTACACCATCCTGATTTAAAAATTAAATAAACTAGACCAAATAGTGAGGACCAGAGCTTTTCAGAATGGTAATACACTAAGACCCTTGGTACATGTTTGAAATATAAGATTTCTTTTTATGCTCTACATATTTTTGTAATGAAATAGAAGAACTTACACTGACAAAGTTTACATTAAAGCCCTTTACTGGTTAACTTTTAATGTTTGAATAAATAGTACTGCATTTAAAGACACAACTTAAGCTACCTGCTAAAGGTAAATTTACCTGGTTGAAAAGACAATGTTTTCCTAGTTTGTGTTTATTTTACTTTTGTTGTTCAAATAAATGAAAAGTCTATTATTTACTCTGTAGGAAAATATAAAGCAGATTTTAAGGGTGCTTATGTTTTTCTTTCTCTTCCCCCTCAAGAAACTGGTAAGATGGGAATGTGACAAATTGCACCATGTTTATAAAAGAATAATTTGGTCTTTATCATGATTAGAAAGTTGACTCACCAAAGAGAAACTTATATGAAGTTCAGGAACTGACCCTCTCAGACACACAGGAAACTAAACTGAATCAAGGAGTCAAAAAGAACATCACTGGGTAAGAAGCAAGCTGAACACAATGTATGAGAAGATTCCACAAGTTAAGAGGGTTTTGCAGAGTTTCTGGCCTTATATATTTTGTTAAACAGTAACAACAACAACAACAACAATAACAACAAAAAACATAAAATAAAAACATCACCATGAATGTTCTATTATCCAGCACTATCAGAGCACAGAATCAAAAGTGATAACATAGGATGCTGTAATTATTTGAAAGGTCACAGAAATTCTCCAAATATATTTCTTGGGAAAGGAACTAAATAAAAACTGGGAAGGGCACTAAATTAAAATATTAACTACACATCTTACAGTGGTCTCACGCTTTACTTAAACATCAGTTTCTACAAATGTCAGAGTGATTTTCACTTCCCATATCATATAGATTTTTTTTTTAGTTTACTCAAATATTTCCCAAACAACGATTGTATACAAAGCACTACACTAGGCACAAAGAAAATCTAAACTCCTAACAAACCACAGGGCCTAGACTGCGGCAGGCTAAGAGGAGAGATTTGCTGAATGAATGAATGAATGAATGAACAAATAAAGAATAGATGGAATGACAGACAGGTTCTTTCCAGAATACTCTTCCAGTACCCATCCACATGGGAACTTCCCACCCATCCTTCAAGACCCAGTTCAAATGTTGCTTCTTACTGAGCCTATTCCATGAAATAGATTGCCCCCCGAAATCTGTGTTCCTATTGCATTCCATACAAACCCTCATGAGGATACTTGTCACATTACAGTTGTTTATGTATCTGTCCCCACTGGACTGGGGCAACTTGAGGGACCATGATTTACTCATAGATAGAGGGGATAATATATATACTTAAGCTCTGAATCAATGAAGCTTAAAGAAGATTACTGATCTAGATAGACTTCTACGTTTTTTTCTCCTGGCCATGTCAAACACGAGCCACCAGTCTATAATGTCCATAAAGGAGCATAAAGACTACCTCCAAAAAGCTCTAAAAGGGGGTAGGGGGAAGAATGGGATTTTAAGGACTGCTCTCAGCTATCAAAAATGAAGGTAAGCTTAGTGAGCTCACACAAGGGATCTAAAATGACTGGCGCATGGTTAGGAACCCAGTCATCTAGAAAAGGAGAGATTTTAGAGATCACATGCAGCCACTTAGAAAGTGGAGTAGAGGGACGATATCACACGCAGAGATCTAGTTTATAGAAATATGTTCTCTCTCTTCTCTCTCCTCTCCTCTCCTTCCCTCACCTCCCCTTCCCTCTCCTCTCTTCTATCTCTGTCTTTCTCTCCCCTCTCTTTTCTCCTCTCCCCCTCTCTCTCCCACCCTCCACAGAACCAGCTGATGACCCTTCAATTATCCCATGCTCACAATAAGACCCTTCAATAATTCCATGCTCACGATGCTCACTGTAAGAGTCAAAGGTAGCTCATATTTTAATAACACCTAATCCAGGTCTGCGACAGTGATAAAGAAATATCCTGCCAGTCTTGGATTTTGCAGGAGGTCTGAAGCCTCTCCGGGAAGCCTACTCCTGGCTGTGCTCTAATCCACAATCTGTCTACACAGAGCATCTCACAGCCAGTTTTACTCGGGCACTTCCTGCACCTGGATGAGAGACAAGAAATAGCAAGTCACTTTACCTGAGGTCTCTGGCAGTTACAAGTTCCACAAGCATCAGCCAGCCCTTTCAACTCATAATCAAAAGCAGTTTAACTAGTCTCTATAAAAGTTACGCTACCCCTGAAAAACAGAAAGATTCAGCAAAAAATAGCTCAGATGATCCCAAAGGAAGTGGCAGGTTTAAGTGCCACCTTCTTAAATGCTAACTTTGGGTAATGTGAGGTATTATCACCTTGCAGGCTTTAATGATGCATTAGTCATCCTAGCTAAGGAATTGCTTTGATGTGAAAACATAAGACTGTTAAAAAAACAACAAAGAGGCCAAAGGTTGGAGACAAGAGGGTTTCATTCAAGGAAACCCAAAAAAAAGTGTTCGCTTCACAACTACTTGCAAACTAGATTACATAAGGATATTCAAGAATACATGTCCTTGCTAATCCAAAGAACAAAAAGAAATTTAGGCACAAAGATGTTCTACATATTATTACTTATGCAGCATTAAAAAAACTAGAAACCACCTGTGTCCAAAAACAAGGGATTAGATAAATATGGTGCGTCCATATGACAGAACTCCAGCTCCTAAATGGTGGGACCTCATGCTGAAGACCACCCAGGGCCTGTTCAAAGAGATCAATAAAAGCATACCCTGCAGCCTTTAAAAAGTCTTCTGTATGATTTCATATACATGAAATATTCAGAATAGGTAAATCTATAGGAACAGAATGCAGATTGGTTTGTCTCCAGAGGCTGAGGAAATTGGGAGAAACTGCTTAAATGGGTAAGGAATTTGACTTTTGAGTAAGAGAACTGTTTTGGAACTAGATAGAGGTGCTGATTGCACAACACTGTTAATGTATTAAATGGCACTGAATCGTTCACTTTAATATGGTTAATTTTATGTTACATAAGTTTCGCGTAAATTATTATTTAATCATGTCTCAAAGGAAAACTTCATGTCATGACACACGTTCATGGGATTTTTTTTTAAGTAAAAAGGGGAAAGAAAGGGTGCCTGTATATGTATGATCCCAATTTTTGGTGAGAGATAATGTGCTATATACTTGAGAAAAGAAAGACTAGCAGTGTATACATGCAAACAGTCACAAAGACCGGTTGGTTACCTCTAAATGGAGGAATAATTGGTATAATTTTTACTTTTTCTCTCTGTGCTTTTCCCCTGTATTTTCCAAATTTTCTGCAATCAAATAAGCATTGTTTCCGTAATAAGAAAAAAATAACTTCTGGAAGCATCAATTATAATAGAGTTATATATGGAAAGCGTAAGACCTCAATAATATTTATTTTTTATTATTTTTTATTTTTTAGGTGGGGCAACCCTTAGTTGACCTCACACATTGCAAGGACTTTATCAGTTTACAATCTCTTATTTATTTTTCACGTCTACAGCATCTGGTCTTCCTAGGTGGTCTCCCATCCAAGTACTAACCAGGCCTGACCCTGCTTAGCTTCCAAGATCAGACAGGACCAGGCTTGTTCAGGGTGGCATGGCCGTAAACTCAATAATATTTTTTAAATGCCCCCAAAATCTAGAAGAGAATATGCTAAGGTCTTAAGTATCCTTATCTTGGGGTGCCAGGATTATGGGTGACATTTTCTTCTTTGCTAATTCCTTAATTACATAGCAGATGTAACCAGAGAAAAAATACTGAAAAGACAAGGAAGCAAAAAGGCTCTCATCCAGAAGCGCAAGCGGTGCCCACTGCAAGAATTCAAGTGTCAAGGGCTGGGGGTGGAGGGGTGGGGCAAGCCCCTGCCCAAGCCGGGAAGCTCCCATCTTTACACCTGGTGACCGGCCACCAGCCACAGTGCCCTTTCCTAGTTTCAGCCTGGCTTCCCTATCACCACTGTCTGGTTTATTTCCTTTCTCTCTCCACACAGTAGGAACTGATGGAATTATTAATAAACATGACAAATGGAAAGACCACCTTGTTTGTCCCAAGTTATCTCAAGAAACTGAAGAAAACACATTTGTAAATGTTTAATAAAATTCACAGAGCCAAAGAGATGTGCCTGCATGCTTGGGTTATTTTTCCAGGCTCAGCACCCTACAAGGGTGACGTCTGAGTGAGATGCCAAGCCAGTGGTTAAATCAAGTTTGAAAAACTGGACCCAGTGAGGCCATAAATAACAACATCGGGGCTGAATACCCAAGGTGGTGACAGAACAAAGTAATGAACCTGAATCGGCTCAGTGAAACCACAGTGGTATTACAGCTACCTTGATTAGAAAGGCTCCTGCAACAAAAGGCCCACTCGGTTGAAATCTAATCTGTGTTAATTAACGCCCCCAAGAATGAAAACACTTCTTTATCAGTGTACAGTTCCTGGCTCCAGCTCTCCCATAAAACATGGCTCCTGGGTGGAGGGGGCTGAGGGATCCCCGCAGAGGCCATGAAGGCCTGCACCTCCATACCTGGCTCACCCAAGTCAAACCCAGGGGAAGGAGCCCAGGTGACACCAGTGGATTTTCAGAGCTGAAACCTACTGCCCCCAGGGGACCCACTGGCAACCCAAGGATGGGTAATGGCCCTGGCTTCTATGTACTCCACTCCACACCCCAGCCTTCTGTCGTCTCACCAAGGTCGAGCATGGACATGGACAGACAGACAGACAGACACACACACACACACACACACACACATAGTCCTCACACTGTCCCATAGCGCCATCAACCAACCCTTTACTGTGAACTGAATTCTCTATCCATCTTGGGGCAAGCATCCTTTCAGTCCCCATGGCCCCTTCACTTCTGGACCCTTTTGTCCCAAATACACAGACACTGGCAGTGCTCCTGCCCCCACGGCCATCACAGACTCAAGTCCCACCAGCTGTGGAGAAGCCAGCACAGACCCCAGGTATCTGGCACCGAGAGCGGAAGGCATGGGCATGCAGGGCCTGAGCTGGGCCAGGAAGCAAGGATGAGATGAGAAGCCACTGAAGATTTAGATTCCAAATTCCCCCCTAGATTTACTTAAATGTTTACTGAGGTCTGGGTGCCATGCGCCATGAGAGTGAGGATCAGGCCAGCCTTTGGAGAGGGAGAAGGACAAGGGAGGGTGAGGAGAGGGGGCCACATGCACCCACAGGCAGATACAACACTGCAGGAGCCTACAAGAGGGGGGATGAGCTTCCATGGGGACTCCAGGATGGCTTCTCGGCCTCCGTGACCAGCCAGGGGAAGCATCTGATCCAGTAGGTGCTAACTGAAAACAAGCGATCTCAGGGTCCAGTGGAGAAAGGGGACCCGCAGCCTAAGGTGATACTCACCACGCCCCCTGGCTCAGCCACAGGAGAGGTGCTTAAATAATAAATAACGACAACAACGACTGTGTAACAGCTACACCCCATGCTCAGCCTCCCAATGCCTCAGGCAGGAACACCACCAAGAGAGAATGTGACCCCCAACACACAGGTGGGAGCTCTGAGGCACACGGGGCTGGCCCAGGGCTGGGAAGCAATCAGTCCAGTTACCTGCTAACTCCTAGAGCCCAAACTTGTCCTCCAACTCCTGGCTTTCTTTCATTACCTGATTCCACACCCCACCCCCGCTTCTTCAGCCTGCCCTTCTCATGAAAAGACTCCCCCAGCAGCTTCCTCATGTATCCCCCTCCCCAGGAAGCCCACTGCCAGTTGTGTCCTTGGGGGGTCTCTGGCTGAAGAGCCTGATTCTCTGAAATATCCTCCTCACTTTCTGGCTACAGCTTTTTCCAAGCCCAAAACACAAAGCCTTGAAGTTTTAGAAAAATCAGGTCATTCAGCAAAGTTTCCTCAGTAAGTTTCCTCAGTGAGTTTCCCAAGCCGCCCCTGCCCCTAGCTGACTTCTCTGCCACTCACCAGGATGACAGAGGCTCCCGAAGAAATGATGGACTCTTAGCAACTCAGCCAGGAAGGGCTGCGGAAAGGCCCCCAGCTCCTTGCGGTGAACCTGATGCACAGCACCAGACAGCTGACCAGAGGACAAGTCTCAGAGGGAGAAGAGCACCTGCTTCTCACACCCGCCCTCTGGCCCCTCAAGGCACTGACCCTCCCTCGGCTTCCCTCGGCCAAGAGCTCCGCAGAGTTTACAGTTACGGGGAACCGGAGAAGTGGCCCAGAAAAGAGGCCCTCAGCCCTGCACCCGTCGTCCCTGGCCACACACAAAGGGGACATCCTAGCTGTTACTCCCTCCAGGGCAGGACTGCAGGACAGCTGGGGGAGGCAGTGAGAACCCCCTTCATCCACCTCTGACCCCAGCATCTTTCCTGAAAAGGCATGTGTTGTTTCAACCTTGGCCCCCACACCTACCATGGCATCGTCAAAGCCTGAGACAGGGTTTTGGCAGAGCCAGGAAGAAGAAAGATCATGGCAGCCCCACCGCGCCCTCCTGGAAGAGGGTGGAAAGCCCACAGATCCTTGAGTCAGATGGTCCTGAGATCAAAATTGAGGTTCAACCAATAACTAGCTATTTAACGTGATCAAGTTTTTCACCTCTCTGGCCCTCAGTTTCCTCACCTGTAAGTTGGGAGCAGTGAAGCCTAACTCCTTGGATGTTGTGAGATCATAGGAGTGACGCACCTATCGAAGGGTCTGCACAGAGTAGGTGCCTGACAAATACGTCCATGTGGGCCTGATCAAAACGCACCGGAGAGGAAGCAGGAGCCTGCATGCCAAAGTTGGGCTGACACCACTCCCGCTCCAGAAGGGGAGTCAGGGGGGGAACAGCAGGGCAACTTTGAGTTTGTCCTTTTAGCCAGATCAGGAGGCAGTGGAGGAGCAGCATGGCCCTGAGTCCCGACACTGCGCCCCAGGTGAGGAGACAGCCCTGTGGCTTTCGCAGAAATGACTGATGTACATGCTAACTGGTACATAGGCCTTGGAGACAGACCTCCTGGGTTCAAATCCCATCTTTACTTCTTGCTGGCTATGTGGCCCTGGCAAGATACGTAACTTTTTTCTCACTTTAAATGGACATGATCACAATACCTACCTCACAGGGCTGCTGTGAGGTTTTCTGCAATAAACACCCTTGGAGACAGGCCCAATATGCGATAAGTGCCCAATATCTTTTATCAGTCATTATTGTCTCCTTGCAACACTCACTCCCTAAAACAACCATAAGTCCCATCTCCTGCAAGCTCAAGTTCTGCCTGTGGGAACAGGCACCTTGATGTAGCCCTTGAGCAGTTCCCTTGAACCTGTGTTTATGAGAATCTCTCATGCACGCCAGTGTGCCCAGCACCCTGGAGTGACAAAAAAATCATAGTGCCCAAGATGTGGGGCTTGGCCGCCGGAGCCTTGGGACCTAGGTGGCACTAAGGGTGGTGTGTGGGGGGGGATCGGAGAGGAGTTAAAAGCACTGCTCCCCAGGAAAACCAAGGGCTGAACAAGAATTCAGGAGCAGAGGTAACCACCGTGACCCCCAGGGACAGTCACCAAAGGCCCTCTTAGCCTCAGCAGCCCTATGTGTAGAGCAAGCGGCCTCTGCTCCCTACCTCGGGGAATATGCATCATGAAAGACAGGGCCTTGCACGCAGTCCAGTCCTCAGGGAGGAGGGTGACGCCATCCCTGTGCAGCTTCAGTACTGGGACAGGTGGGAGGGAAACAGAAAAGCAGAGAAGCAAGCACCTGACCAAGCAGCCACATTTGGTATTTTTCAGATTGCAGCATCTTTTATTTTTAGAGGTATATGTTCCAATTTTGTTAAGGTATCTTCAGGTTCCATGTTCCTAGCTTAATTTAGGACATTTTTTTTTCTTTTTTGGTGGTGGAGTGGGAGTTAAATACAGCTTCTCTCAGCCACCCCTGGATTCTAAGCCCTAAATTTACGTACAAAGAAACCTGTTTGCCCTACTTCAGGATTGTAACCCTCAGAGAAAAACCATTACCAGCTTCTGAAAATCAGAGGGTTCTGACAGTGGAGCACCCAGAGGAGTGTGTCTTCAACCACAGGGTGCTGGGCTGCAGTACCAGAGCTGTCATCAGCTGACTGGGGAGAGGGGACAAGAAGGGGACAAATGGCCCTACTTCAAGGCCTAAATCTCAATGAACATTCCCCTGGGGGGCCTGGAGAACTATTTGTACAGCCAGGGTGGCCAGGGTGTGGCCACAGGTGTCCCATTCTAGCAGCCCTAATGCCTGGCACAGGTGTCCACAGGAATAGGGACAGGCTCGCATCTGATCGGCAGCTGAGCCACATTCAAACAAAAGAATTAACCTCCCTCCACCCCAACCCCTAGTATTCTCCCCCGGCTTCCTCCTCCCCTCCTCCCCTCCCCCCTCCTCCCCTCCTCCCCTCCTCCTCCTCCTCCCCTCCTCCTCCTCCTTCTTCTTTTTTTTTCCTTATTTTAGTGTATTCACAATGTTGTGCAACCATTATCAATATTTATTTCTAAAACTTTTCATTACTCCCAACAGAAACACTATAACCATTAGTCAGCAATAACTCCCCATTCCCCCTTCCTCCCAGACCCTGGTAACTTCTAAACTTTGTTTCTATGTATATGACTATTCTAGGTACCCCATATAAGTGGAATCATACAATATTTGTCCTTTTCTGTCTTGTTTATTTCACTTAGCATAATGTCTTGAGGTTCATCTGTGTTGTAGCACGTATCAGAATTTCGTTCCTTTTCACGGCTGAATAATATTCCACTGTATGGAGAGACCACATCTTATTTATCCTTTCATCTGCTGATGGACACATGAGTTAGTTCTACCTTTCGGCTATTATGAATAATGCTACAGTGAACATTGGTACACAAGTATCTGTTTAAGTCCCTGCTTTCAATTCCTTTGAGTATATACCTAGAAGTTGGGTCACATGGTAATTCCATTTAGATTTATAAGGAACCACCGAACTGTTTTCCACAGTGGCTGTGCCATTTTATTATACTCCCACCAACAATACACAAGAGTTCCAGTTTCTCTACATCCTCACCAATCCTTGGGCTATACCCAAGTCCCAGGCAATGGCCTTGCCCTTACGCCCTGAAGATGTCTGCAAGTTGACTGACTGGGAGGTTCAGGAAGAACGGCAAAGGACTGCAGCCAGAGCAGCCGCTAGAAGAGTTTCCTCCTTGGTTCCACTCAACGTAGTAAAACTCTAAGCAAAAATCATGAGGGATGGAAGGTCAGGGCCTGTCTGCTTCAGAAAATCAGAGCACCTAAAAGTGGAAAGTCCATCCAGACGTGCCCTCTGTTATGGGATGCAGCGCTGTAGTAGCAAAGCATTCATTAGATAACGGGGTCTCCAAAATTGGGCACACCTGTGAGGTGCTCAAGACAACCCATTGTAGTTCAGGAAGAAACTACTAGAACATCTAATCATGTTTATTTTTATATCATCCTTTTAAATGTGTGTATGTGTGCATGTGTCTCTTATAGGTACATTAGCACAGTGGTTTATGTTTATAGTTTATAAATGAGAACACATATATTGGAGTACATACTAATTTATTAATGGGATATTTACTAATGATCAAAAAAGATCCCTACCTTAGAGCAATCTCTTCTTTATTGCTGTCTTTCCCTCTTGATTTTTATATATTGTACAAATGGCAACAATAATGACAACATGGAAAAATAAACACAAAACCCACCACCCCTCACAGCCTGACACTTCTCTACTGCCAACTCACCTTTAGGGTGCTCCTAGTCCTGGGGGAAGTGAGAGCAGGGGAGGGGAGAATGGCAGAATATTTTGCTCCCTGAGGCACGAACTCCACTTCACCTCAAAGCCCAGAGAAGGGAGGTTTATAGCCTAGAAGAACTCAGCTTTTGAATCAGAGACACCTGTGGGTGAGCAACAGTGTCACCACTAACTTCTGTAGCAAGTTAGTTCATTTCTGTTAACCTTGACTTTCTCATCTGTAAAATGGCAACATTTTAATACTAGCACCTACTTCATAGGGTGATTGTGGGGAGTGAGGATGCACAAGAGGCAAGAGAAGAACTCCGATGGAGCTGGGAGAGTAAAAACAGACTCAGGGGCAGGACCAGAGGCATGGTGTGTGCGTGCGTGTGTGTGTGTGTGTGTGTGTGTGTGTGTGTGTACGTACACACACATGCCACTCACAGCTATAAGTAACCACCCCATATGTTCCACAAACATCTACTGAGCAACCACTAGTGTCAGGCACCTTGAGAGACACAGGTACAAACCAGGCAGAATCCACCCTTTGAGTTCATTTCCAGGTGCCGCAGTGAACCACAAGCCCACCAGGCATCCTGTGCCTGGAGTCATCAGCCGGGGTGTGAAAGTGAAATTGGGAGCTTGAGCTAGAGAGGGCCTGACAGATCCGGGGCACCCATCTCCTGCAGTAACACACACCACTCGGAATCCAAGAGGACCTTTTGTTTCAGTTTACCTAAATTTTCCATTCAGAGATTTTTTTTTAACCTCTCCTCTTTTCCAAAGCAAACTCTGCAGAAGGACTTTGTCACCTCAGACACAGGACCAGAAACTCCACACCCTGCTTTAATCCTTGGTCAGCCACACCTGATCGGCCATGAGGATTTTATTGCTGCTCCTGTGGTGCCTGGAGTATCTGCCTGCATCATGACTTTGGGTTCCCTTTTCTGCCTCAGCCACCCCACTGGGCTATCCCACGGTGGAAAGAGCAGCCCCAGCTATGTGGCTTCACAAACTGGTTCATCTACAAATGGGCTGCACAGTAAATTACTTTTCAGGGACAGGGAGCCCAGCATCAGGTCCTCCTGGAACGGCCAGATAACAGGGCCACTGAAACCCTCCCAGTCAGCAAAAAATCGCTTATTCCATCAGAAATATTGAAATCATTTCAAGACACGCCTGCTCTCAATGTCCTATTTTTTAAATTCCCTACCTTGTTTTTTTTTTTGTTTGTTTGTTTTACTGGCTGTTAAATTTCAGCTCAACAACTCACCAGGTACATTATTAACTGGTGTATGCTTTTGTGACTTTGCTAGTTAAAGTTTAGAAAAGAACATTCTCATTAAAATATAATTTCTCCAGCAACCCCCAGAACAGCCTAGAGAGCATTTCATGAGGACACTCAACTAGTGTCCCCTCCATTCCCTACACAAAGGATTTTTCCCAACTGGCTTCTGTTCTCCCATAACAGAGATAAGTGAAAATCTGGATAACTCAAATTGACCCTTGGCCTGTATCTGAAGTCTGGGCAGAGCTGATCAAGGACAAGTGCTAAAGAGGCACTCAATGTATGACTCTACCAGGCTGGGAACGGGGACGGGAGAACACAGCTCTGCTTCATGTCAAAGGCCCTCCATTCCTGAGGTCCACCCCCTTAACAAGCTATAGCATGAACACAAATCACCTCCTGCCAGGGAGTCCAGGGACCCCCGGGAGAACAACCCACCAGCTATCACTCCTGCCTCCCCTCCTTCCACTAGTTCCCCTTCTCCAATGCAGAAATGCTCTGCAAACTAGGTTCCTCTTGTGTGACAGGCCAGGAGCCCAGAACAAGACCCCGAAAAGCATGTCTTGTGCCCTCCGGTACTAGAGTGACTGAGGAACCCCCATTAGACACACAGACTTGCCAGCTTGCTATCTCAACCCTCTCCTCAGCAGCCAGCCTTGGATACTAGACCTTTATTTGTACCACTGCCCAGAAAGAGGGGCTCATCTAAATATGAGAAGTCATTCTCTGTCTAAGCAAACACCTCCTTTAGGATGGAATGGAGGCTCATGGTATGCAGGGAAAGAGAAAGAAGTGATACAGACAGGGAAGGTTAGAGTCGGGGAGAGAGGGAAAGAGAGAGACAGAGAGAGGACAAGCAGACAAAACCCCATCCAACCCAAGCCAAAACCAAAAGTCTCACCAGGATCTTGTACAAAGGGAAAAGACAGCTACTGGGTGCTACCCACAGGAAGTCATTTGGATGTCAAAGGGAAAGGCTGCCAAAGTATTGAGTGGTTTGATAAACCCACCCCAAGGTGAGGAGGTCTCCCTTAATGCTCACCCATCTCACTTTCCCTCATAGAGACCCACCTCGCTTTCCTCCCAGGAAACCACAGGGAAAAACTGCTCCCAGGCTCACATCTGGACACAAAGACACACACAGCACACATGAGGCTCCATCAGACTTATTGGGCCACATGGAAAAGGCTACTCTGCAGCCTGGTTTCTGCCCAACTCACAGGTGAGCCAGTGCCTAGATAAGGCCTCCTCTCACCATCATCCGTGGACTCGGGGTCTTCCAGGGCAAGGTTTCCACCACTGCCCTTCTGTTCTCCAGGAGTCCTCCAGATGCTGCTATTCAACTCTGCTTCTGCCAGGCCATCTGGAGTGGTTCGCCCTGTGCTGCATCAGATTAGTGCAACATACTGCCAAAATGGCTACACGCCCACCCGACCTCTCTGAAGGGCTGCTTTGTGTTTCTGCTTGCAAAGGAAGAAAACTGTTTTTGTAGCTGAACAACACAGTTTGGAGCCTTCAATTGAGCAATGGAGACCAAAAGCCATCGACACAGCAATGCCATCCCCCAGCACACACACTACCCAGAATGCCTGCATGCAGAGGCTAGCACGAATGACCTACAGCTTCAACAAGGCTCATAGGAATTTCCATCCCTCTGCTTGCCACCCTACACCACCGCAGATTTCTCTGGAACCTACTGGTGCCAGACAGCCTCTGGGAATGGATCTACCTCTTTCTCTAGTATGCCTACCATACCCGCACATGCCGAGAAGTTCTTAATGCCTAACCTGGATCCTTCCTACTTCAACTTAAGTCCATTTGGGGCCTCAGTAGAAAAGCAGACTGACTGGTGCCCTATGCAGTAACCTCTGACATACCATGAGCCCAGAAAACTGACCTTATGGGCCACAAAAAGGAATGTGCAGAGGTTGGGAAAGACAAGGGGAGGTGGGAGAAGATTCTGACTCTTCTGATACAGATGACTGGAGCTCTCGCTGCCGCATCTCTCTCCTAGCCCTCTCACTAAATGTCAAACACATCTAACACCTGACTGCAGAGTTCACTGAGCCCGGAGGGAGATCAGAATAAGGCTAAGGGATCTCAACTGGCTAAATCTCTGGACTCAATGTAGCCACATGAAATCTAACAGGGATAAGCTTAAAGACCTAAATTTGAATCTAAAATCTCCCAGCAGAGGTAGCACAAGAGAGGACAAGGAGGCTAAGCAGCAGCACTTGGTGTTAATAATGATTACATATTAATAAGGAATATATTTTGATTGTAGGTTACATTAATAAAAATATAATGTTGAGAAAAAGAGAGATGATGAGCTGGCCAGACATCATCTGGTACACAGGGTTCAATTCTACATATCACAATATAATGGTCACACTTTGCTTACATGAATCCCTTCACTGAAGAAAGCCATATCGTCATGTTGCAACTATCGGCTACCATGCCCCACCCTCAGGGGTGGGCCAAGTAGGGCCAGTCAGAGTCTTCTCTAAGAAGTGATACACACATCCTGAGAAAGTGAGCATCTCTCTTCCTGACAAGGGGGTTAGCCTAATTGAAAGGAGGAGAGATAGCAAAGCCCTCAAAAGGCCCTGTGAGTGCTGGGGCTCAACAGTACCAAGGCCAGGTCAGATCTACCCTTGGAGTGCCCAGTTACTGGAGCCAATATATTTCCTTTTCTGCTTAAGCTGGTTTGAAGTGGGTTTCTGGTTACTTCCAACCTGAAGAGTTTGGGCTAATACACTTCAAGAGTATTACTGAAAAAACAAAATATGCCCAGAGTAGTACCAAAGATGGAAAGAAAGTGAAAAACTGATTCATGAGAGAACAAAACGATTTAAGTTGGAAAAGGGAATGCTTGGAGCCACACAGGAGCCTCTTCAAATACTGAAGGGAAGAAGACTTGTTCTGTGATGGGCCAGAGAGTGGACCCCAGACATCGTTGGAAACTATAGAAAGTGGAATTTCTGGGAAGTCTTAATAATACAACAAAATTGATGAATCTGAACTCATCTCCTACTTTATTCCCTCAGACTCACTGGATTAAAGCAATTCCCTTTATCATTCCCAAGTAGTTTCTTATCTTGAGCAAGATGCAACTTCTATAAACCACAGCTTCCAACCTGTACAGCGGGGGTGATAATCCCTCCCATTCCAGCTTCAAAACCTTATTTTAGGGATCAAAAAAAAAGAATGTAAGTGGAGAGAGCATCATCAGAGGCTGACATCCCAGGACCCATTGGTGACTCTCCTAACAATTTATCCTAAGGAAAGAACCAGAGAATGTTCAGAAAGACAGAAAACAAAAAAACAAAAAAAATCAGAAATAACCTAATGTCCAACAATTGAAGATCATTCATAAAAACTAAATACTGTACAGCCATTGGAAATCATGTTGTAGAAGAACAATTAATGACAGGGAGAAATGTTTACAACAGATTAGTGAAAGAAGCAAGAATAGAAACCATGTGTACATGATCCCAAGTTTCTAAAGTTTACAATATATTTGCGATGAGAAAAAAACATTGTCAACAATGGTTATCCCTGAAGAAAAAATGTTAACAATGATTATCTCTGAGGGATTATAGATATTTTTTCCTTCTTTGGCTTTTCGCTCTTTTCCTAATTATACAATAAATATATATTCTGTTTAAAATCAGGAAAAATTTATGCATAAAGTACTTTATTGACTGTAAAGAGCTAGAGAAACGAAGTAATATGGTTCTCAGTCTCCCTGCCTTGCTTGTCTTTTTACTTTCAACATAGCAATAAGCCCCCTCAGAGCCTGTTTCCTAACTCTAAAACAGGAATAAGATTGTCTGGCCTGTCTGTTCTTCGGGCTGGTTGTGAGGATTGGAAAGCCCATGTCTGAAAGCATCTGGGGGCCTAAAAAAAGCACCCTGGATATGTAGAGAATATCATGGTCTCCCTCTGACCCCTGACAGCACAGCCCAAATCAGCACTCTTACAGTCCTTATCAGCCCTTCCCTCCCTCTGCATGGGCAAAGGCCACATAAGTTCAAAATTAGTAATCACATCTGCACAAGGTAAAGAGGAGATGTGGGGGCCAGAATCCCAGTTAAAGGGCCACCAGCATGCAAACATCGGACTTGGCAGGGACCAGAGGGGAGCCCCCAAATCAGCCACCACAGAAATGAGGTGAAATGTTTCTCTCTGTGCCTTTCCTAAATGCCATGCACTGTGCCGAGTCCTGGCGTACAAGAGCCACTAAGGTGTTTATGGTCTCACCATATGGTCTCAGCCCCAGCTGTACATTAAAACCACTGGGAGCTTACAGAAACTGCCAGAGGCCCAACCTCAGAGATTCTAATTCATGTGTTTATTTTATTTATGACAAGCTACCACAAGAAAACAACCCCCCCAAAACTTATCTATTACCGGTTGGGTAAATCATACTACCGTATAAAGAAATATTATGCCGCCATTAAAACTGAGAAGGTGAATCTTAATTGATGACACAGAAATTTTTCCAATATATAATTAAGTGAAAAAAAAAATACAAAACAGTATAATTATCTTATTTTATCCTATTCCCAAATAGTATTATCTTATTTTTGTTAAAACACACACACATATGCATAGACACAAATAGATTACAACAAATGTTAATAGTGATTATCTTTGGGTGAGAGGATTACAAGGGATTTTTATTTTCTTCTTGCAGCTTGTCTGCACTGCCTAAACTTACAATGAACATAAATATCCTTATAATAAAAAAAATAAAAGTAAATTTTTAAGTGCTTGGAGTAAATTTTGCTACTATTAAAGCTTCCAGCCAAAATTGTGTTCTTCATGCTAGAAAAGTATTCTGGATAGGTCTCTAGTCCAAGACCCATTCCATTCAGAGGCTCACCAGGAGTGTGTGGCCAGAGCCCCAAGGCTCAAAGGAAAGCCTCTGGAATTTCTGTGGGTATTTGGTATCTTGGTCTCCACCACATGGAGCTTTCAGAAACATACCCTGGGAATGAGCTACTGAACCTTGGGCAAGGATCTATCTGGAGCCTTACTGGCCCACAGAGGAAGGGAGGGTCTTCCTCTCTGGCTTGTCCTGTTCTGAAAAGTTTTCCTTGTTCCATTTCTAAGGTCCGTTCTATCTCCTTTTTCTCCTCCAGTCCCTTCTCCCACCCAAGACCAGAAACCAGGCTGGAAAGACTGGCTCAGCCAGAGAGAAGAGCCAGGTGTGGTGCAGGAGTGCTGAGAAGCATAGAGACTTACAGGAATGTACTGTCCTATAGCTGGAAGGAATTCCCCTAACCCCTGGGAGGCCCCATTATTTAATTCATCTGTAAGTAAAGGGGGTTGTTTCTAAAACCCTACCCCTCAGGGGCAAGCTCTGTCCAGGAGCTTCCTCTATAAGATCTCATCTCTGCAGTGAGAAGAATTGTTTTCGATCTGGTGGAACAACCAGGCTATGGAGCAAACTGTTTTCTTACAGCAGCTCAAGTGTTTTTCCTATCACGTTCTTCTTCTCACATGACATTTACTTTCAAAGCCAGACCCAAGGAGCTTGTCTGTTTCGCTCACTACCATATGCCTAACTTAAGTGCCATGGTAGACACTGAATAAATAATTGTTAAATGAATGCACACGTGCACACCAACTATTCTTTAAGCTGAGCACCTGACAGTGTGTGGTCACACACCTCCAGATCAGAGAGCACACAGCCATTTCTTCTTACTGTCAGGACCATTACATATCCATGTCAAAGTACACCTGACATCCCTGGTCCACCTCAGCTGGGACATCCATACCTCTCCCACTACTATTTTTCCAGATGGGTAAACATTCTAGAGAGGTGAGGCAACTCCTCCCCGTCCCATCTGCCCTCAATCCACATTTTACACCACGGCCAGATTAATCATGTTAGAACTGTTTCCCCCATGTCAGCTCTCTGTTCAAAAGCCTTCAGTAGCTTCCCATCACCCAGAGAATAAGGCAAAACCCCTCAGTCTAGCATCCAGGACCTCCTTCCCTTTCCAACCAAGCTTCCACTCACCCCTTCCTCCAAGAAACCCTCACTTCAGCCTAGACCTGCCATCTTTACACCACTGCCCACACCCTTCTCTCTTCTTCTCCCTGCCCTGTCAGTCTCGCTGGCTACTCCCCTTCTGACCTCCTCCACCTCTTGCTTTCTGTGCCCCTTTTTATCCTCCATCACCACTGCTGTACCTCACCAGATCAGAACAAGTGACTTCAACCAGATGGTAGACTCGACAAGGACACATTTCTAACTTGAGCTCCTTCCCTTTCTTATCTCTCTCTGTCTCATCCTGGCCTCTTTTTTGTGTCCTGCAGTGTCCAGCATCATGCTGTATAAACAGCACATAAATAAACACCTGATTAGTTAACTCTCACTCTGCCCCAACTCAAGAGTCTCCCATTCCTCACTCACCACCCAGAGCTAAAACCCACAAGGCTACAGTACCTACCTGTTCCCCCACTCCACCCTGTCCCTGCTCTAGGATCACTGGTGACTAAGGCAAAATACATGGGCTCGAGGGCAGACAGAACTGTGGTCGACCTAAGAGCTGGGCAACCTAAGCCGTTATTCAACCTCTCTCTGAGCCTTGGTAGTCTTGTCTGCAAAATGAGGTAAAATTTCCTTCATCTTCAGGCTGCTATGAGGAGGTAACAAGATAACATACGGTGCCAGCACCCATTAGATGTAAAGCAAAACTTTCCCCTCCCCCTCTGCCACTCTAATAAAAACACACCAACTCAGAGGCTGTGCATAAAAACCGGTTGGACAGCAGGCCACCTCATCTCCCCTCACCTCCAGTTGGCTCCCTAAGACAGAAGAAACAAAGCCTGAATTTACTTCGGCTCTCTCACAAGGAGGGAGGTCTCTGGAAGAGGTCTTTGTTAACATAACTTTAGTTTAAAAGCTTCTTTATGGGCCAGACATACTGTTTCTGTTTTTAAGAGGGAGGGAGAATCAGCCTGCAGCTTAATATCACTGAATGCTGATAACAAGGCCTTTTGTTCCTATCCCTCAATTAAACTCTGCAGTAATTAGCAGCCACCTACTCCTGTTGGTTAAGGGAAACAAGGGAGCAAGAACAAGCCATGGTCCTTTTTCACAGACTAAGATACAAAACAGTTATCAAGTAATATAAGACAGAAAGTCACACACAAGGAAAAAGAGTAAACCCAACCTTGACGGGCTTTCAAATCACGGAGAATGAGGTCAAAGGGATAACAGCTAAATGCTGCATGTAGGTTCTTCCGTTCCTTCATCTGATATATGTACACAGCTCTGTTCAGAAAAATAGACCACAGCATCATTTAATGGTTGCATGGCTCCATCATTTAGTTAACCAATTCCTAATTGATGGACAGTTAGGTTGTTTTCAATTTCTTAGTATTATAAACAAGGCTGCAGTGAACATCCTTGTACATGGACCTTTGCAATCTGCCTGCTTACTACCATGGAAGGATGGAGCACAGCAACAGAACTGCTGGGTAGCTGTACTTTCGTTTATCTCAATAAACAACGAAACTGTCCAATGTGTATACAGAGTTTTACCCTTTCCCAGAACATATACATATACACACACATGAACAGGTACACATGCAAATGTGCCCCATGACTTCTTCCATGCCCATACTCCTGCCTCAGTTCAGGCCTGTACCATCTCTCATTTAGATCTCACAGGAGTCCTCTAGCACAGCAGTCCCCGACATTTTTGGCACCAGAGACTGGTGCTCCTGTGAGAGTCTAATGCCTGATGATCTGAGGTGCAGCTGAGGCAGTGATGCTAGTGCTGGGGAGCGGCTGCAAATACAGACGAAGCTTCGGTCACTTACCCGCCGCTCACCTCCTGCTGTGCGGCCCAGTTCCTAACAGGCCACAGACCAATACCGGTCTGTGGCCCAGGGGTTGGGGACCTTTGCTCTAAGAAGTTTCCCTGCTATTGGCCAGGTCTCCCTGCACAGGGGCACCAGATGAAATTTGTAAAATACCAAACTGATTCTGCACTCCAGTGCCTCAAGTCATTCTGCCTCCACCCCCTATACACACACCTTGAGGGCAAAGCCCCAACCCTCTGCCCACCTCCAGCCTGATCCGCAGAGTGGCCACTTCCCCACATGCCCACGACCCCACCTTCACCCTTTGGCACATTTCTAACTTGAGCTCCTTCCTTTTCTTATCTCTGTCTCATTCAATTGTTACCTCTTCTGGGAAGCCTCCCCTGACTTCCCAGAGTTAAATACCAACGTACGTTCTATGTGCTTCTAGCAAAGCACTTGCCAGACTATCACGTTCATGATGTCCATCCATTAACACACTCGCCTGATCTTCGCCTCCATCTCTAGGCTCCAGGAGGGAAGAGACCATATTGTATCCTTAGATGCCAGGCTCTGGGATAGTAGGTCTAACAAAGTTTGGCTGAATGAATGAATAAGTATGAATACACAAGAACACATCTTCTTGAGCTCTGGCAGGCGAAGCTACATAGTTATTGCCATTTTACGGATATGGAATCTAAGGTCCAACTTGCTCCAGGTCACATAGTCAGTTGGTGACAAAACCAGGATAAAGCCCCAGCTCTTCTGACTATTGAATCCACTAATCGGAGACCCACGGTGGCATGAACCATACACCACCAGAGCTCCCTAAAATTAAATATTCCACTCTTTTTTTCTCACTTATGCTTTCTAAGGGGAAAATGGCCTTTCACCATTTTCAGTGTTTTCAGAGAGGTATTTGCAAGATACTCAGTCTTTAAGAACTTGGTCCTGAAAAGTCATCGAAATGAAAGGAAAAACAAAAACAAAAACATATTCCACTCTTCTTGAGCAGAAATTGGATACCCGACTAATCTCAAGTCAGAGCAATTCTTTCTGGTTTATAAATATGTGTCTTCATTTGGATACCAAGTGTCCCATTCATTGACAGTCAAGTCCATCCATAAGCAAGGTTTGTGTACACAGGGTCTTCACAGGCCTCATATCTTGTGAGGTTACCCTGTGTCTGTTACCCGGCTATCACCACAAGATGAGGACACATCAACAAGTGCAGCCAGTTGTTGAGAAGCAAGAGGTCCTGCCATGAACAGAATGGAGTGAGGCAGAAAAGGCCCTGACTCATAGCAACAACCAAGAGCCACAGAAAGTGCTGGGTGGGACAAGTAACCACCGTTTAGCTCTTCCTGATCCACTGTACCTCTTCAATTCTTGTTCCCCGCAAAGAAAATCAGTCCAGTGTTGAGCCTAGAAAGAGAAATACTCCAAGCAGAAAAATGCTACATCAGACTTTTGCAAAGAATTGCAATAGTAAGAACAGCTAACATCTGTTGAACACTCAAAATACGTCAGACATTGTTCTAATGCTGTATATGGATTAACTCCTCACAAAAACCTACGAGACAAGTGCTATTATTAGGGTATGTCTCGGGCCTCACAGTTAGTGGTGGAGCCAGACCTTCATAGACACCCCAGCCAGTGGCCCCTCACGCAGGCTGGGTTCACAGGAGATGGGAGTAAGAGAATCCCCAAACTCTCCCCGGGGCCAGTCTACTTCCCTGGAGCCACAGCCACCATCCAAAGGGCATTCCTGGCTTAAAGCAGACCATGCACAAAAGTGTGGAATATGAAAGCCAATAAGACATCAGAGAAGAACAAGTTGTTATTTGAGGTAGAGGTATGTTTTTGTTTGGTTGGTTTTGAGGGGTAGGGGAGAAGAGATGGGCAGGATAGGGCCAGCTGACAAAGGGTCTTATGTATCAGGCTTGATTAGACTTTGGATTTAATCTGAATGAGCAGAGGTACACCAAGTGCCCAGTACTTAGCACACAGTAGGGCTTCAATAAACAAAAATTTCTTCTTCTTTATGCAGAGAGATCAATGGGGACTCACTGAGGATTTCTAAGCCAAGGAGTGAAAAGATGGAATTTGCATTGTAGAAAAACTACTGCTCTGTTCCTCTTATAGTCTCAGATGAAGCTCTTAAGGGGTAAATGTAAAACTGATGATGACGATGATCAGGACTTAATATTAAAATGACATAATATAATGATAAATGATCCTATTGGGTGTTTACTATGTATCTGGTATTATCTTTAGCACATTATATATGTTAAATTCATTTAATTCTAACAACAATCCTACGAATTAAGACTCCATTCTTATCCCCATTTTGCAGATATGGAAACTGAGGCCCAGAGAGGTTAAGCTGGGAAGCATTACCACTGAGGTTTCAAACCAATCAGTCAGAGCCAGTGTTCCTGAACCCCGGGCAAGCTCCCTGGAACACCTGCTGCTCCCTGCCGAGCAGTGACAATCCAGACCAGGTTACAGGTAAGTCTCCCAGCCACCTCCAGTCCCTCTTGACAAGTCAGCCAAATGCAAAATACCCCCAGGCTGGAAAAACCATCCCCCTTCCCCAAGAGGCTGCTAACACTGGAGGGGAAAAAGGAGCTACAAAAACTTGGCTCTTGAGCTGCAAAGCGAAAATGAAGGAATGAGGAGGAGTGGGCCACCAGATCCCTACAGGTTTCAGGGTGGAAAGTGCTCAATTAAAATGCATTCTGCTGGAGCTCAGCAGCAGCATCTCAACAGAGCCACCATTGTCTCCATCTAAACTGCTGCTGCCCACAGCCCAGCAAGCGGCAACCAAACAGGCTGTCGTCATGGAACCGGAATGTGGGGTCCTGGCCCTCCTGACGGCACCAGAAACGCAGCTCTGTTTACCCACGCTGTCCCTATTTAAAAACAAAACAAAAAGCCCCACTCCACCCTCGGCCCTTCAGCATCCAAGACACCAGGAAGGACAGACGGTGGTGGGAGGACACTCCATATGCCAGCAGTGTGGGGCAGGTCTGCCAGAAGATTCCCAATGAGCCGGCCAGGCTGGGAGAGACGGGCCTCCCCCCAGGATGCTGGGAAAGTATTTTTGGGAATATATAAAAATTCAGCACAAATAGCTATGTGCATGGGGCATAAACAGCCCTGGAAGGGCCCCAGGCTTCTTTAGAAAATCTTGGTGCCCAAAGAATCTGGTATGTTTGGCCAAGGGCTCAGAGCCCAGGTGCTGTTCATTCAGACTCCCTACATAAATGAGAAACCCTGCAGGGGAGAAACAGGCCTGTGAGTCCAGCCAGCTCTGGGACAGAAGCAAGCTGAGGCTGGCTGGTCAGCCAGGGCCACAGTATCCCAGGCTCTACCCCAACTCAGGGGAAGGGTGCTCCAGAGGCAGGGGCCAGGAACCAGGCTCACCCAGTGCCCTGAGCTCAGAAACAGGATGTCCAGGGTGAATAGCATAGTCAAGGTGCTGACTTGTTCCCACTCCACTCTGCAGAGGTCCTAAGGCCAAGTTTAATCAGTAACCCCAGACCAGAGCATGAAGGAGAATTAGAGGTGCTCAGAAACCCATTTATTAGTTCTAGGAGAATGTGAAACCTGTGCTACCTGAGTCCCTGGGTCCCCAAACAAACTCATTGTTAAAATCTACCCTACTAGGCAGCCCTCTGACTCTACAAAGCTTTCCTTGACCTCACCAACCCATCAATCACTCCGAGTAACAGAGCATGAACTATACAACTTCTTGGGACACCAAGTAAGCTTTTCCCCAACTGGGGAGAGGAGGGTTAGGGATAGAAGGAGGGCAAGAGGAACTACAACTGATTCCCTGTATTTCAGAACTCAAGGCAAAGGGGTAAGTCAGAGCAGAAGAGATTTCAACTCAACCTCAAATGGAACTTTCTAACAATGAAGATGTAACAGTTGCAGGAGGGGCTACCCTGTCAGGTAGTGAGCTCTTCCTGTTATCCAAAGGAATCAAGCAGAGGCAGTCTGATCAGCACTGCTGCCCCTGATATCTCTGTATGACATTGAGCGAGTAAACTGCATCAGGGTCAACATCAGGGATGCAAGACCTTTCCATAAAGGCCTGAGATTCTGGGAGTGGAGGCAGGGAGATGAGAGGCCATGGTAGAGACCTGGGAGGAGGGGAGTGGCTCTGGGGGTACAAATCCAGCCCCTCCAGTTAGGTTTGTGAAGGCCAAGACTTTTCTCCTGCCTCCTCTCCTGCACCACTGCCACCATCTCAACTGCTACCATCATGCCTCACCATGACTACACAACAGAAGATCTGGAAAGAAACAGCCACAGATTCAGACACCTTCTCCCTCTTCACTCCCAAGCCCAGGACCCAACATTTTCCTCCTGAGGGAGAAAGCATCCTGGCTACTGCAGCTCCTAAGAGAGCAAAGGATAGATGGGATGAGGGCCCAGGCTAAGATCAGCAGGTACCCAGGTCAATCTTTAATAATATTATCAAGATCAAAACTACTTTTTAATGAAGGCTTATTCTATGCCAAGCCCTGTGCTAAGCATGCTATATACATGATCTATCCATTTTCTGCACAACAACCAGAATTATTCTTTTTCTAAAGACGGATCATGTCACTCCTTTGTTCGAAGTCCTCCAAGCGAGAATTGCCACCTCACTCAGGGTGAAACCCAAAGTCCCTTCAAAGGCCTCCAAACCACCCTCCACACACACGCATTTCTCTGACCTCAGCTCCTACTCCCTTAGCTCCAGCCATGCTGGCCTCCTTGCTATTCTTTCAACAAGCCGGGGACAGTTCAGCCTCACAGCTTCTGTACTTGCTATTCCCTCTTTCTGGAATGTTCTTCCTCCAGATGTCTATACACTTGATCAGATCTCTACTCAAATGTCATCTGCACAGAGAGGCCTCCTCTAACCATTCTATTCCCCGACCCAGCCCACTCCTCCAGCACCTCAAGCCTCTTTCCTGATTTATTTTCCTCCACAGCACTTATAATCCTCTATACTTTGATTGCTGCCTTTCCCTCCCACTAAAATGTCAGCTCCATGACAACAAAGACCTTTGTCCATTTCGTTCACTATCCTATTCCCAGAATCTAGAACAAAGTCTGAGACAGAGTAGGAACTCAATAATCATTCAATGAAGGTAGGTGTTCTTATGAGCCCCTTATCACAGATGTGGAAACTGAAGCTCAGAAAAGTTGACTTACTTGTCCAAGGTCACACAGCTAGCAAGAGACAGAGATGGGATGAAAATCCAGGCCTGTCTGACACCCTCCTTAACTCTCTGGTGCTATGGTCTTTGACCAAAACAAAGGGTCAGGGCGTCCTACGCAAGTATCTTGGGTGCCGGCAGGCCGGTCACCTCCTCGCTCTGTCTGTATGTTTCTTCATCTGGGCTCCTCAAGGTAGATGCCTCTGCCTCATCCATCTAAGAATGCCCAGTACCGGGCCCAGAGCTGACACACAGCAGGTGCCCACCAGATATTTGTGAATAAATCAACCCACTTCTAGGTACTCAGTATGTCCTTATATTTTTATTTCTTTATGCACACTTCACATATTGCTCTTCATTTTATGGAATATGAGGAAGGACAAAAATTTTAAGGGCACAAAATTGAACCAGAAAACTGAACCCTGCCTTGATGAAATTTACAACCAGCTGAGGGAAAGAGAAAAGAAGCAGGCACAAAAAGGTGTAATATGAAGCAGAACTGTCACGTGAGCAGCACATACAGTGCCAGGAGTGCAACGAGGAAGAGAGCGGGGTGGAGGAGGAGGGGAAGCTGGGGAGGTGCCATACACACGCAGCTCAACATCCACAACCTAAAGGCGGATTAGAGGGAAGAGGAAGGTGGGAAGCCTGCTCACTCATTCATTCATTCATTCAACATGAACTTTCAAGGTTTTCTTTGCCAGACACCATGCTGAGTGCTGGGGATAGAGAGATGAATGAATAAAACATGAGGAGAACTCACAGGCTAATGTGGGAGAGACAGAAAAACATTAGTATACACTAAGGTGAAACATGGCAAGAGAGGATGCTAGGATGTAAGTTCCATGGACACAGACCTCTTCATTTCGTTCACTGCTTCATTCCCCAGCACTCATAAACACGGTCGGGCTGATGAAAGCTTCTTATTACACATTTGTTGAATACATGGAGGAAAGCACCAATGGAGGAGTGTCACAAAGCCTTGGTGAAGGGTGATCAGCAAAGGCTTCCTGAGGTATGTCAGAATCTTCAGGATGGACGCATAGGAGTTGTATGGATGGAAAGTGGGCATTCCTGGTGATGGGAACTGCCAAAACAAAGGCAGAGTGCTACGAGCAACACGATGGTGCTGGGGTGAGTTCAGGACCAGGTGAACAGTGTGCTCTGGCAGGACACAGACCCGATGAAGGGAAGCCCCCAGTCAGGAACACCTGACAGGGGAGGCCCTGTCAGGAAGCACATTAGGATGGCGTCTTTGGGTCCCTGGAGGAGGACAGGACCAAGGCAGGACAACCAGTCAGGACCTGCTGCACCAGTTCAGCTATAAGCAGGTGAGGGCAGGGGCTTCAGTGGGCACCAGAGAAAGGCATTATGCAGGAATCTTTTACCAGTCACAGGGACCAGATCCCACTGAGAACGGAGGTAGCCGAGATGAGCCACATGACAGTTGTGAACAGGAGGAAAAGTGCAGCCCCTCCAGAGCCCCTGGAGGAATGCTGCACCACTGCCTCGGGGAGACTGGAGCAGAACCATGTCATACCTTAAACACAATCACCAAAGCAGGGAGTCCCATGCCTGGCTGGAGCAAGGAAGAAGTCAGGGGAGAGAAACCAGAAAAAGTACTCACTATTTATTTCACTTTCACTTTGAGCATTCTAGAACTAAGGAGGAGACACCCTGGCCCAGCAGTGCAGAAACCTGGCTGGAGTCCCAGCTATTACCCATGAGTGACCTTGGGCAGGTTACCTCACCCCCACCCCCAGGGCTCGGCTTCTCTATCTATAAACTGGAACTGCTACTACAAGCCCCACCCCATCCCACCGCTTACAGCATCTGGGAAAGGTTCTAATCAGATTAGTACCATCTCTGCAGGGCTCTCTAAAGTACCTACTGTGTGCTCTTCTTTGTACCAGAGAAGAGGCAGGAAAAGGACATGCCTAACCCCTGCCCCCAGAGAAGCCCAAGCAGGCAGTACAGACCCTAGGAAGGGCACTCTTGGGCATATTCTCTGCCAGTCAGACTGCCTAGCCCAGGGAGGGGGAGGGGAAGTGGTGAGCTGTTTTAAAATTCATCAAATTAATTGCCCCAAATGGGAAATTTACAGGCCTCCTACAGCCTCCTGTGTATCCCATAATCTCCCATGCCCCTAATCTCCTGAGAAAGAATGTAGGGGCTGTAATCTTTCCAGCCCACTGTTCTCAGGGGCAATGCCTTTGAAAAACCTCAGTTCCTACCAGGGTCACCCCAACCAAAAGCTCCCCAGCTGGTGGTTGGCCAGGGCCTGACTCTGCCTGCTTCCACCCACTGGGAGCCAGCCCAGCTGACCTTGGCCTAGACTCTGGCCTCAGAGAAGAGACCTGCCTAACCAGCCCCTTGGGTAAATACAACTTTTGCTCTCTCTTCCCTTTCCTATTTAAGAGGAACAGCATGCCTTTCCTACTTAAGAGGAACAGAACACCAGTAAACTGCAGTAAACCCAAATCTCTTTCAACCACCAGGAGCTGCAAGCTCTACTAAGGGAAGAGTCTTCTAGCTGGGGAGCAAGACCCCACCCAGTACAGAAATTCCCAGCCCACCTCAGCATCTGATTCTCTCTCCATGTCATTTGTATCCCCAACACACTCCTGCCTTCTGCAGGTCTTTACTTTCTTCCTTGCATAATGAAGTCTTTGTCAAAACTCTACTCAAATGTCACTTCTTCCATGAAGGCTTTCCGGATTCCCTCCATTTTCGATACCTGTCCCAGTCTCTCCTGCCTCCTCCACTCAACAGGCCTTGAGGGCAGAGGACTCTTACTTATCTCTAGTGAGGGGAACTCACTTTATCACAAAATATAGCAGAGGGCTCTGCACAATCCTGAAGCCAGTTCTCTAAAGCACGCACCCTAACCAGTCCTCGATTGCCACAGGGTGAAGTTTCCCAGACACTGTTCAGCATAAAAGGCCAGGGTCCTTGAAGTCGATTACGCTCCCAGTGGCCAGAACTGTGCCTGTTTAATAACCATTGTTTGAACCCTCGACAAAGAGCTTTCTCACTTAACTACCTTACAGAAGTTCAGCAGGGGAGGGATTACTATGATCCCCTTGTACAGAGAAAGCAAATGTGTCATCCAAGGTCACACAGCTATAAGGGGCTAAGCCAGGATTCAAACCTGGGTGTTCAAATCTAATTCTGATTCTAACCCTGTGATCTCTCCACTACACCTGGAGGTACATGTACTCGTGGAGCCTGTTGAAGAGATCTGGGCTTGGGGAAGGACACAATCTAAATCCTTCCCTTGGGACCCTCCCTCCCCAGAAGCTACATCCAGAGCAGCAGAGACAGAGCCACAGTCAGGGACCCTGGGCAGAAGAATGGCAGATGGCATTTACTTCATGCTCTCCACTGCTTCCATCCATCACTGATTATCTCTGGTGACAGTGAACTCACTACTCCCAAGATATTTCAGAAGGTTCTGTTGTAAACCTGGAGCCAAACTGGTTTTTAAAAAAAAATTTCATAAGAGTTTATATGAGCCAAACTGACAACATATGCCGGGGAGCAAGTTCTCAAACACTCCCCAACATGGAGCCAAAATTTCCTAGAAAATACAACTCTTCTATGTGACAGCCCTTAAGATATCTGCAGCCAGCCCTCATTTCTCTGTGGATCTCCTCTTCCCGTTTGAGACATGCCCAATTCCTTCAGCTGTTCCTCAGAAGACAAAGTCTCCAGTGCCCATAAATTTCACTCTTCAGAAGGGCTTCAACTGGCCACATTCCTTTTAAAAGGGTAATCCCAGAATGAGCCCCCGTACTCCATGATCTCCACAAAGCAGAGCAGTACCATCACCTCCCATGTTATGAGCACTATACTTCCATTAATGCAGCCTAGCCTAAAACAAAATTAGCATTCTGGGCAGTCACATAATCTTGTTGACTCCAATGAAGTCCATGGTCGATAAACCCCTTTTTCCCAGAGCTGCATTCCAGAGGGCACCAGCCATGCAGGAGGACAGACAAACTCATTCTCCTGAGCTGGAGAGAGAAAGTGCAGGACCTCTGGAGTCAGACCTGGGTTGGAATCCTAGTCTTGCTACTTCTTTACTGAATGACCCAAGTTATTCATCCTCTCCAAGTTTCAATTTCCTCAGCTACAAAATGAGGGGAAATTTTTCCTCCCTAGGCTAATTTGAGGAATAAATGAGATAAAGTATATAAGCACTTAGCCCAGACCAAGAAATTACCTGTCATCAAAGGTGTTAAGTGGTTGGGGTTGGGATAAGAGTCAAACCCAAGTTTGTCAACCCAAAGCTTTGTGGTCTTAGGCACCACGCTACACCCCCACGCTGTTTTCTTGTCCCACAGCCCCTACCTCCTGAGTATCATCTTTGGTTTGTCTTTTTTCCCTGCACTGGACTGTTAATTCCTTGAAGACTTCCTGTCTTTGTATCCCCAGAACCTGGCATGGTGCCACCTGCTACAGAGTAGGAGCTAGTAAATGCTAATGAATACATGATTATATGAACAAGTTAACCGAACTAATATCAAGAAAGCAGGTACCCTTTTGGCCCTATCTCGGCAATGTCAATGCCACCAGCATGAGCTGAGTAGCAAGAAGCATTCATTCCCTAACAGCTTATGGTACTGAATCAGCCAGCACTATTCCCCCCCAGACAGGGAGGCCCCAATTCACATAGCAATGTACTATCTTCCCCCACCACAAAGCCTCCAAGATGAGTCAGGTTTGCTCTAAGCTGCTCCTGGAGCCAGGCTGAGCTGTGTGTAATCAGATGACCATTATCTAGGATGGTCCCTGGTGACCCTGAGGTGGCATAGGTCCTATGTGGGGCAGTGTTGATGCTAGGCTTTCTTCAGCCCTAGCTCTCTGGGGCTTCATTAAAAACATCTTTTCCCTGTTCTCAGGTAATTTATAATAAGAAAAAGAAAGACATATCTATTCATATTCAACAGGCCGTCTCGAAACTATCTAAGCCACACCTGATAGAGCACAACTGTCTTACCATCTGTGCTACTGCTTGATACCACACTATCCCCGTGACTCATCTACTAACAGTCCTGGTTTTGAGTTCCCCTCTAGAGCCTTTATCAGTTATTCCTAAGGCTCTGGACTCAGTGAGAGCCTTGGTTCCATCTCTTCTGAACCTTAATTTCCCATCAAATGGGCACATAACTAGCAACCTTAAGGAAACAGTCAGTGCAAAGGCCCTAAGCCTGCTTGTGCCTCATGTATTTAAGGAATAGCAAGGAGGCCAACATGGCTGGAGCAGAGCAGCAGGGAGAACAGGAAGAAATGAGGCTGGAGAGGTAATGGGTCGGGGAATAGATGATATAGGGTCTCTTAAGCCACTGTAAGGACTCCAGATTCTGCTGTGTGTGAGATGGGAGACCTTAGGTGGTTTGAGCTGACAAGTGACACAATCCAACTTCCACTGTAGAACCATTTCTGGCTGTTGTACTGAGGGTGGAGGAGAGAAACACAGAGACTAGTTAGGAGGATACTGCAGTGGTCCAGGCAGCAGATGACAGTGGCCTAAGGGCAGACTCGGGCATAGCAGCGAAGGTTGTGAGAATGGTCTTTTTCTGGATACATTTCAAAGTAGAGCCGGCAGGAGTTTACAAGTTCCCTGGAAATGTGCCTAATGCCACGTAGTCCTGGATATTATCAGCAGCTAGCGCTGGGGTAGTCCAAAAGACTAACTGAACTTGGTTCACTGAGCCCCAGCCTGGGCATACAAGTGTGGAAGCTGCATCACCATAGAGCTGCAGGCAGGAAGCCATGTGACTGTTTCTGTGAGAAGGGAGATGGGGAAGCTCTCACCTGGCCAGCAGGAGCCTCTCCCAGCAGGACTCACCACCCTTCACTCCCTCCCCATACTTCTGAAGGGTTGGGTGGCTCATGAGCAAACTGCTCCTGGCTTTTTAAGGTGAAAGGAGAACTCCTTGGCCAGGAAGCTCAGTGAGGCAGCTTGGTGATCTGGGTCCAAGCCCTGGCCCTACCTTCTGCCGTGTGGCTCTGGATAAGTCATTTGAGTCTGAGTCTCAGTTCCACATGTATAAATGAGAGCCATGATATACTACCTATGGGGTTCTTGCCAGGTTTAAATGAATTAACACATGTACCACCTGATGTGAAAGCTAGCCCTCAGGCTTAGAATTAGAATACACCAACCATTCCTAGTTGTGTGACTTTGGACTTATAGCCTCCCTGGGCCTCTGCATCTTCACCTATGAAGTGGGGAAGGTAATACCTTTTAGGGCTGCTGTGAGGATTAAAGCAAATAATATGTGAAAAATGTTGGTCACAGAAAAGTACCTCAGTGACTGTGAAGGTCCTCCAGGCCTCTAAGTGATATTCAGTCTGATCCTGACCCCTCTTCCTGGCCATCACCTGGGCCCTGCCAACCCTGTCGACCTTTCCCACCTGCCCATCACAGGAGCAAAGTGAGGGTTCACATTCCTCCCTCCTGTCAAGCTCAGTATCAGCGGCCCGCTTCTGCACACTCAGCAAAAGTTCTGGCAATTTTAAAGGCGGCCTCAGGTGCTATTAGTCCACCAGAAACAACCAGTGCCTATGGGTCATCTGTGGTGGGTCTCCCTGCTGGCGACACCAACCTCACAGAGCCAGTGTGAAGAGACAGTGAGCACATAGCAGGCACTGAATGAGTAAGTGGTGGTGACATGGTTAGAGAAACAAGCCTGGGGCACCTTCCTGACGGTGGGTGGCAGACAAGGAAAAACACCACCAGGCGCAATGGTTTTAGATGGCTCCACTTCACATGCCTACAAACATCATTTTCACAGTTTCTTTCAGACCTACGACCTCAGTTAAAGTTTAAAAATCCTGGGCAAGGACCTTTGGCAGATTCTGCGTATAAACGGTTAGCCATAGAAATAAGTCTCAAAAGCCTCCGAGAAATCAGGGCAAACCAAAGGAAAATAAGGCAGTGGGCCTAAGAGAAAAGTCAAAGTCTTCACCATTTTTCCTCTTTCCTCCTCTCTCTGGGTGGTATTTGAAGAAGTTGGAAGGTGGGAGAAACAAGGGCGTGCAAGAGTGTTACTGCATGTCAGATAATTAAGTCCATGAGGAATTACGATACACTACGGGGAACAAAACCTGAACGTGGAGTTTTTCCTCAGTCTTCTTCAGTTGGAGCTGCTAAACACATAGGTTCCATTAACTCGAATCCTGCATATCTCCCTTACTTTCCCTCACTCTCGGACCCCCTGCCCTTCCCCGGAAGCACTGAGAACACAGACTTCCTCTGTCAGTGGGGTGTGGGTGGGGGCCAAGGCCACCTGTGACAGGACTTCTGTCCACGGCCCAGAGCTGAGGAAGGATGAGGTAAGGACAGCAAGGCTGCCCTCGGCAGTGGTCCCTCATATATATATACATATAACATTTTAGGCGAGGCAACCCTTGGATGACCTCACAGATTGCAAGGACCTTGTCAGCTTACAATTCTTTTTTTTACACATACAGCACCTGGTCTTCCTAGGTGGTCTCCCATCCAAGTACTAACCAGGCCCGACCCTGCATAGCTTCCGAGATCAGACAGGATCGGGCTTGTTAGGGTAGCATGGCCATAGACTGGCAGTGGTCCCTTAGAACGCCCTGGCGTTCGAGCGAGGGTGAGGGTGGCTCCTGCACTTCCGGGGGGTCAGGTTTTAAGTAGGTCACCCTTCGGACACTCACACCACCCCACTCTTTATCTCCTTCTCTTCTATTTTAAGGCAGGAGTACTGCCAGGCAGTGGTGTGGGTTACCCTGCTTCTGCTCTCTGGAGACCAAATCCCTCACCTGCTGGGTGGGATTCCTTGCAGGCTCCAACCTGCTTCCTCCAGCCACACCCCTGAAGACATGTAGCCTGAGCTGGAGTCTGGGAGAGTGACCACCAACACCCTGCATATCCCACTTTCCTTCCCACAACCACAGTGGGGGCCCAGTAACACCCCTGCTTAAGCCCTGGATCCACATCGCCCTCAGGACCAAGCCCCAACTTCTCTGAGCAGCCCTTTCTGCAGCCCCTTTCCTCTCTCAATGTCCTTGAACACGTCATGCTTACACGGCTCTCTCTGTGCTGCCTCCTCTCCCCTGAACATCCAAACTCCCTTTTGTCATTCAATAAATCTCTGCTTGTTTTTCAAGGTCCAGTACAGGCTCCCCCACCTCACACCTGAAAAGCCTTCCCTGGACACTCCTCCTCTGTACCTCTCCAGTTCCCATGCTTCCCTTATCAAATCATCTGCATAGTGTCCTCTAGTTGCTGACATGTCTGTGTCCCCACCAGAGCACAGGCTCCTTGAGGACACCAATGGCACTTCGATTCATTAACTGAATGCCTATTACGTATCAGATACCTTCTGGGAGCCAGCGATATAGCAGTGAATATAGCAGACAAAATGGAGCTAATACTCTAGTGATAACGACAGCCAACACACAAGAGTACTTTCTATATTCAAGACTGTTCTGAGTACTTTATGTGAACTCATTTAGTCTCCACCACAATTATTATTATCCCTACTTTACAGATGAGGAAACTGAGGCTCCAAATCACACAATTTGCTAAGGATCCACAAGCCAGTAAGTGGCAAGGCTGGGACTCACTGGGCCATTCTGCCTCTCAGTGCTGTTTTCTGTCCTCTGCTTTACTCGTTTTAATATCCACAGTGCCCAGGTCAGGTACTTGACACACACCAAGTACCAAGTAAATGTCTGCTAAATAAAGGGACCCTGAATAATAAGTGCTGGTCCCCTGCCCGAGGTACCCACTCTTCCTCTTGTCCCCACCCAATCCCAGCTACCTCCAAGTCTTCCCTCACTCTTCTAGCCTCTGAATTGTCTCCTCCTAGACAATCCTCTTCATGCTGCATCTATCCTGACACCTAATCATGCACCACCTGACCATCCTATCACCTGAAGCTGTGTGGACATCTTGCTTCGCCAGCTCCCTGGGCTCCCTGATATCCCCCCGAGGATAACCAATATGGTGCCAGGTACATGGCAAAAATGGATACAGAAACACTAAACTGAATCCCGCCTCCCCTCTCCATTTTACCATTCTCACCAGAGCTACTTTTCCCCTTGCCCTGGGAAGCAAGCCAGGGCTTGGGTCAGACACAAACTTTGCTGCAACTATTGCCTAAACCTATAAGCTGTAACAGTTTTGGTTACAGTGAGTGTACAGCAAGTAGAGTTGGATGTTTTTAACTCTTTAGTGAAACCCATCAAGATATTCTTTTGCTATGTCCATAACAGAATCTGAGATGGACTGTATGCACAGGTGCCTTCTAGGGTATGCCAGAAGACAAGAGTCCCTGCAAGATTTAAGACAAGGAATTTCCCAAATATATTTGGAGCAGCAGAGCCATTACAGAGAACACAAAATACCTGGTGTTAATAGAAATACTAAAATTTACTGAACTACCCTATGTTCTAGGAACTGAGTGCTTCTTTACATGCCATCATTCTCATTTAATCACTGCGAAGACCCATGGGGCAGATACCAGTGTTTGTCCCCATTTTATTTAGATGTTAAATAACTCACCCACAGTGTCAGGCTAGCAAACGCGTGCACTCACTCACGATCCTATAGCTGCCCTATCTAAAGTCTGGCATGGGAACAGCTGAACTGTGTGTGAGGCTGAGTCTAGCTAGAAGGGCTCAACACAGACAAGAGCCACAGGAGGACCTCAGGATATGTCCCTCCACCTATTCCGCCTGATAACACACATAGGCAGGCAGGGCTTTCCAGAAAGGTTTCAAATGGGCGGGGATGGAAGAGCCAAGGGAATTTTATCAACCTACTGGAAGAGGTTAAGAACTTAAGATCCTTCCAAGCAAAAGGTTAGTTATCGATGCTTCCTTTGGATTGATTTATAACTGTGAACTAAAAAAGAGGTTCAATGTAAAGTGACTTCACAAGGTGATCTGATCATTAATTCCTAACTGGGCAGGTCATGGTGAGTAGTCACAGACTTATCTTTGCCTTAAGCAAGCCCTGTCCATTGTTTCTGTGCATCTTGGTTAACACATCTTTGAAATGCCCTTTCAGACCCCTCCTTCTAAAGTGTGAGAGCACATAATCTTAACCAGCTTGTAATACAGTCCTGGCCTTGCTTTCTCCCACATTCATGCAATCTTCCTTACATTCCCTCTTTAATTTCAAATGCATAAAAGAAACTGTAAAACTGTTATTCTCTTGAGTGTTTGAGACCCTGGCATATGTCGTTAGTTTTGGCTCAAATAAACTCATAAAAATTAAAAAAAAAAAAAGATTTAAGGTCCTCAGTAAGGACAAAGTCCCCTGGGCCACTAAATGCTTAACATAACTTAAAAGTTCAGCCTCTTGGCTCTCTGCCTATGGGTTCCAGCCCCAGCTACCAGGCCTCTTTCTCACATCACAGGAGCATGAGTGGGTTGTGGATTTATTAGGACCTACTGCCCTAAGGCTCTGCATCTGAGCAAAGGACGTTTCTGCTCTTTCCCCAGGTGGCCGTTGCTCCCATCACCACACCCCTCGCAATATCTCTGAGGCACATGTGGGGACAGAAAGGACCAGCCACCTTCTCCTGCTTCACCTCACTCCTCCACCAAGAATGCCTAGGTACAAGGACACAATAACCCAAAAACTCATCAGAATGAGTTTTTCCTGCCAACCCTCCTCAAAAAGGCCTAACCTTTTCACTATGAAGAGGAGTTTATTTTCAAAACAGTCTTTCCACTTTGGGCGGGACTGCTTCTGCCAGTTTCTGAGCACAGGGTACGGCCATCTCCAGGCTCAGCCCATATTGCACTTCCCTCAGGGTCCAGTGTCAAGTCCAGGGGGCTTCTCCATAATTGGATGTGTGCATGCTGGGTGCAGGGTAGTGACATAGTCCTAACAGGACTCTGTCCAGGAACTGACTCAACAGAAGGCCTCACAGGGTTTGCTCCCAGGGAGTCTTAGACCAACAGGTCCAGCCCATGCCTTCATCGCCCTCTCCATGGCCACTGCCTCTTACATGACTTGTATAAAACTTGAATGTCTCCCTGAAACAAATCAGAGCCAGCCTCTGCAACACAGCCCACCACAGATCAGGGTAGACACAGGTCAAGCAGGACACAAAGGGGCTGTGAGGATCCTACTGGGGTTGATCCCTGCCACGAACCCTGGTGCAGCAAGTTCCATAACCTCCTCTTCCTCATCTGTAAAATAAGGATCATAATAGGACCTACCTCATAGGCCTGATAAGGATTAAATGAGCCCGTGCCTACTAAACCCTTAGAATGGTGCACATGCTGAGCACTACACAAACATTTGTAAAAAGAATAAGGCCTCTACAAAAGCAACTGGCTTCTCGGTATGACAGTCCCTCTGCCCCAGTGCTCAGCTTGCTATACCCCAAAACCAAGCAAAATTCAACACAGACCTTAAAGAAAAAAAATGAATTCTCAAACCTTTCCACTAACTCAAAAAGGCAATCAGCACCAACCAGGTTCCCTCTGTTGAAAGGCCCAGCAAGATCACTGCATAAAGTGATTATTACACCTAAAATCACTGGGATCCTTGGACAAATGGAATGTTGGAAATAAAAAGGGTGTGCTTTGGATTCTAATTTCAATATCTATCTATACACAAAATAGGAAGCCAGTTACTTTCCTATCCTCCAAAGGGTTAATATCCCCTCTGAGTTTTAGAAACCATCTGGTGCCAAACACACAAACACGTCCACGCATTTTCAGGTGAGAAGGGCTGAGCAAAAGTAGAAGCAGAGGCCGAATGAGCTCTCTCCAGCTCCCGCCTATACATCAGGGCTAAAGAAATATAATTATTCAAAGCCTCGGTAAATGGATGTAATTTCAGGTACCATTTAGAAATGCATTAATGGGTACAGTGATTATAGATATTTAGCTTCACAGCATTCATCAGTCTGTTTCTTTTAATCTCCAGGTCAAAATATGTTGAGAAAAAAAAAATCTTTCCAAACATTTTCAAGGGCAGGGAAAGGAACCATTTCTCCCCCCTTGGACCCTGACCACCAACTTTGTGTCCCTCCTCACCTCTTCAGCTTATAAACCCCAATTTACTCCCAACTCCAATCAACCCTTTCTTGTATGTCTGCCGGTGTCGAGAGGGCCATGCCAAATGTCAAATCAACTAACCTACACCAATTTGGCTGAGCACCAGACCTGCACCTGACACGATACCCAGGGAGCTGGCAAGCTGTTAATGGCACTGAATCACCATCTTGCCCCTGCCCCATCTCCCCCAGGACCAGCTCAGGGAGGACTGCAACACCAAACACCTCTATGACTTAACTCATCATCATCACTGCTGTCTGCCAGGACACATTAATTCTCCCACACAGAGGAAGCATTCTCGTTTCTCAATTAATTGCAGCCTGCTTTCTGGTCCTGGTTATCAATGTCAACCACTCAGAACAACCTGCCCCCTCCCCAGCCCATCCTCTAGCTGCAGAAGGACCTCTGAGTGGTCATGGGGTTCTGAGATGTGGAACTGCCAACCTCCTCCAAGGCAGGCAGAGCCCCATTCAGAGGTCACCAACCAGTGGGACTGACAGCATCATCTGTGTAGAGGAGAGAGCAGAGCATTCCCAACCTCTATGGAGGAAACCAGAGGCCCGCCAAGGAGCCTGGCTCTCCAGGATCTACCCTGGATAATGGTGTGGGCATTAGAGAGAGTCGTACACTACTGACATCCAATCAATTCTGACAAATGTCCTCTTGTAACTGAAAGGGCTTACAATTCTTGAGCACATACTGTGTGCCAAATAGCATGTTAGGAGCTTTAAATATGCTGTCACATTTAATTCACAAGTAACATGAAAGAGGAAAGTAGCATTGTCATTACTGTACAGTTAGGGAAGCTGAAGCTCCAAGACATTTTCACTTCGTGTCCATAGACTCACCCCCTACATTCTATGACTGAGCACTCTAGAACACTGCTTCTACTTCAGGTCTACTCTCACCGCCCCCGCACTAAGTGCTCTAATACAGATACCAAGGTTACCGCCTCCGATAAAAGAGCTAGATGCCCTGCCAGGTAGTGCAAACTAACACCTGGGTACCCTCTCACTAGGGGCAGGGAGATGGGGAGTAAACCCAAACAGCCCATTTGGAAAATCTGTCCATCATAAGAAACCTATGCATTTTCTCTCTGGTTGGACACAGCCACACAGGGCTTTGAAGGTGAGGACTCATTTCTTTGAAAGTTAGCACCAACCATTTAGGGCCCAGCTTCCTTTAGAGACCAGTGTGAACAGGAAAGCACAGTTCTCGCTTTGGCTAGCTTGATCTCTGGAGGTTTCCCCAAAGAGCACGAACCACGGCTCCTTTGCTGACTGTGCCACATTTTGCCACAGAAAAGGGGCTTCCTTCCTAGTGGGGTCAATGAGAATCATTCTTATACAGCATGCATGATTTGGCAGGCACTGTTCCCCATTTAACAGATGAAGAAATATCCAAAGATATAGACAGGTTTAAGTGACCTGCCCGAGCTAGCAGCAGAGCCAAGATTTCAAGCAGACACTCAGACTCCAGAATTCATATTATATCACTCCCATGTGGCACCACCCCACAGACACAGGAGTTGGGGGTACCCCTAGGACAATATTCTGATAACACCTCTCTCCTGAAAGCCCAGCTATTCGTGAAGGATGCTATCAAGGACCATTCTCTACTCTTCAACTTAGTACCACCCTCTTCCAGACTCAGACAGGTATGTACACACCTCTGCCCCTGACCCCACCCCCAGCTCCTTTACATTTCCTCCTCTTGCCTCTCCTCCTCTGCTCCATGGATGCCTGGCTTTCCTCACACTCACCCTCTGAAGCTCCCTACGGCCCCCTCCTCAGGCCCTCAGCCCCAGTCTCCCATACGGAAACTGTCTAGTGTCCCTCTCTCCTGGACTGGGCACTGCTGGAAGGCAGAGATGGTGACTTCTATTTCTCTCCACAGCACACAGTATGGAGACTGGCACATATTAGATGCTTCAGCAGAGTCTGGTAACTAAATGGATGAATCCTAGAACAATAACTTCTGATTAAATTGCTCCCCCAATAAGGAGTTCTCCACTCCTTAAGGTGGTCAGCTGATGCCATCTATGGACACGCACAAACCACTGAGTTTGCAAATAGAGAGGATATGATTATTTCAGAGGTTAGTGCATTAACCTAAAACATTGCTCTGGTTTCACTCCTCCTAGGAAAGAGTCGGTTTCAACTCCCATTTTACCCACGGGGAGAGAACACAGGAGGCGATACAGCCAGGAGCCTAGGTACGGAGATGAAATGGGCCCACTGCCCCCAATTTCCCCCAAGCCCACTGCCCACCCTCCCTGTACTGCAGAGAGTTGCAGAGAAGCACAGGAGGAAGCCGGCACCCCTGGAAGAGACTGCATGCTAACTCCAAGCTGTCAGACCTCAAGAGGGTGAGGGCGCTGCCTTGGCAGGAAAAGCCCCTGAGAAAGCCTGAGAACACTGGCCATGACGTTGGAAGTGCTCTTCTGGCAGAACCTGAAAGAGACAGCCTGGCTCTAAGCAGGCTTAGGAGGCTCATCAGCCCCTAAGCTGTGGTCAGCTGACATCTAGCGGGTAACTTGAGGGGTTCACTCCCCCAGAGTATCAGGAACCACCCACTACCCAGCATAGAGGCCATTTACCCCACCCATCACTCTCCTACCCTGTGGGGGCTTTCTGAGGGAGGTCCAAGGGGGCTCTGTCTCAGGGTCACCAGGAAAGTTTCAGAGGACCAGGTTCAGGGAATAGACCCCAAAGGAGAATTCAAAACAGAGTGGGTAGCAACGAGAGCCAGAAGATACCTCATACCACATTGCACAAACAGCATACAAATTTGGAGCCTAGAAGACTCAGGTTCAAGTCCCAGCTCCCCCAATGATGCTCTCTCCAGCCTTGGTAAGATCTTTTAACCCCCTTCCTACTCCAGGCCTCGACTGCTCAATCTCTAAAATGAGGACAATAAAATTACCTGCCTCTAAAAGAAGTTTATGTGTTTTCAACTAGTACAGAGCACCGCGAAGATTATCACTGTTGACATTTGTGGCCCAGGCAACGCCAGACAATAAGTCTGTCCTTCAGCAGTCAGAGCCAATAACCAGGTGGCCACCCAGATTAAGAAGCGGACATCTGTGCAGCCCTTTAAATGCCCAGGAAAGAAGCAAACCATGAGCCATTTACACACCTCATTACCCAGGGCTCTTGGTCTCCAGGTCCCAGCAGCTCGGACAAGGTACCCATGGCCTTGGGACAGCATGCCCTTGATGCACAAGGTTAAATTGTGTTGTTTTTAAGTTAACTTTTTATTTAAAAATCATTTCAAACTTACAGGAAAGTTGCAATAGTACAGAGAACCTCCATATACCCCTCACCCAGACTCACTCATTGTTAATATTTTGCTCCATGTGCTCTATCATCCATCCCCTTGCATACACATGCACACATGCACGCACGCACACACACACACACACGCACGCAGACATTTTTCCTCAGCCACTTAAGAGCAAATACTTCAAGGACATCCTTTTAATAACTATAATGGTTATGTAGTTTTTATGAATCCAAACCAATTTCTGAGTAGTCCTACAATTTGCATGCTCCCAACCCAGACAACCCCAGTTCAAGAGCACCAGACTTCTGCGACAGCAGCTGAATGATATTAGGATTCAGAATTCTCACCTCCACTCCATCTCACAGTTGTGTGGATGTGGAAGAGAAGCTCACATATTTTGGGCATTTACTATGTGCCAGGTACTTACTAAACCCTTTCTATCAACTAATTGATGTTGATTCTCACATTTTTCTCCATTTTACTGGTGAGACAGTGAGGCTTCAAGGGAGTAAGTAACCTATCAAGGTCAGGGAGCTGTAAGTGGCGGAGCTGGAATTAGAAGCTAGGAATCAGGAGCCCATGCGCCTACCCACTGCCCCTTACACGTACCACCGCATACACAATCTCTGTCCATTTTTCTACATGATAAAGTCACCTGGCTGTGCTTTGGGCTTCCAGAAAAACCAATCCTGCTGCCAGGCCAGCATTCAGGTGAATGTGAGTAGGCTGGATGCAAGAAAGAGGTGCATAATGCATTCCAGGCAAAAGACAACCTGAGAATCTGATGTTGTCTCCCTGAGGCCTGTACATTCCCCCTTTGGAGACACAGGGCCCAGAGAAACTAGGAGGCCAACGAGTGGTCTCCCCACACTTCCCTGTCACTGAAGACTGAGCGGGGGAATGTCGCCTCCAGGGGCATTTGTTTCTGTTTAAGAAAACACAAAGCCATCAACAAACATGATGCATCCTGCCAAAGTACTGATCTTAACAGAAGATATGGGAGGGGAATTTATAATAAGTTAAACTGAAGGTAAAGTCTACATGAATTCTTAGACAGACCAACATTTTGAGGCCGTCTTCTACCGTCCAGTCTCCTAGGTGACTTGGCCTTCACCCTCTTCTGTCATCAGGGCTGTGGTCGAAAGGTCTGAGAAGTTCTGGTCTGAGACGACATGTGCACCCTCTTCTCTGAACCCTGAAAAAGCTGAACTAATACAGCATGTGGCTTTAGGAAGTCACTTTATCACTCCAAGCCCATATTTCTGCACTAAAAAATGCAATAATTATGAGCCTCTAACCAGATAATGTTTATGAGGCACTCCGTAAACAATAAAACATTAACCCAAACACTTCTTATTTCAGAAAATCGAAACGTAAATGTTTTGACAGCCATTTAAAAACAGCAGACAAATAAAACCATATTCCTCCGTGTTTTTCCCTCTGCCAATATTTACTTAAGACACCATGCCAGTTTACTGAGATGCTGCTGTCTTATGCTTCAAACCCAGGCTGAAGAGGCAGAAAACTGGAACAGGCACTTCATTAAATCACCAAACGGGCCACACTGTGAAGTGCTTTCTTAAATAAGCTCCTCCTTCCAAAGTCTTCAATTTAAGAAGCCCAGAATTTACTCCCGCAAATAAAAAGAGAATGGAAAGAGTGCCCTGAGTGCACAAGAAACCTACACCCGCCCTCCTCACATACACCGCACTGCCAATCAGGGGAAATACCTCTCCCCAACCCCCACCCCCTGTCTTGTCTCTTGAGAAAAATCTTGCAACCAGTTTCTTAAGGAGGTTTTCCCAGCTCTTTTCCTGGGATGGTTTTGAGACCATGGAACAAAACGTGGCTCTTAATCCCTCCTTCAGCTTTCTACACAACACCACTGTTGTTCCTTTTGCACAGAACCTAACATTTCAATCCATGAGCGAGTTTTTCACCCTTGATAAAACAACCAGGAAATGAAACGAAAAGTGTGGGTTTATGCCAAAACTTGCCAAGCTGGGAGAACCTTTTCTTAACTTGCAACCAGAGGTTTCAGAATCTCCCTTTTAAATCGATATAAGCTTCTTGTTTCCCAGAAATTCTTTGCAAAACTGTTGCTCTCTGGCTTGAAATAAAGTCTCGGGGACAGCTGTTTCCAGAAACGCTTCAATGAGGAAGATGACAAATAAATGAATCAACAGGTTGGCACTCTATAAGACAAATTTCACTAACATAAAGTTCACCATTTGTCTGGGAGGAAAATGTGGCAGACAGGGCAGACTTCTTCCTAGAGTGGCCTAGAGACTGTCCATTGGCTGCAGGCATAATTAAACCTCAAGAAAGTGGCTTCCTGGGCCGTATTCATAGGTGTTCCCAAAGGGCTTTCTACACTTAATATCTACAGCCAGCTGGGGTCCCCATGTGGACATTCTGTCACCCCTGGTTCGGCCTTCATTCCCCAACTCCTCCTCTCTCCCCCTTTAATGTCAGACTGAAAAATAGGTTTGCTGAATACAAAACACACTCTAGATATTTAGCATTATCTCTAGAAGGGTAACCCTTCTGAAGGAGCCTTGAAGCTTTGGCTCACACTGAGTCCCACCCCCTGTCTACTCAGACAGGTTCTTTACCCACTCCCAGCCTCCTGGAGGTCCCTGTCCCACCCAACCTCTCTGCTCCTCACTCCTGTCCATGGGGGCCTGAGCACTGGCACTCTAGCCCTGTGGTGTCTCAGAGTGGGGCAAGGTGGTGGTGATTCAGTCTATGAGGTCAATGCCCTGATATTTGATTTTAAAACTTTATATTACACAACATAGAGATGAACCATAAGATTTATGCTAATCATTTAAATTTTCTATTTTTTTTTTTACTCAGAATGACATTAAATAGCAAATAAAAACACCGTAACAAGTAGAGAGAAAGAATATAGAAAAAAAGAAAAAGTTTTACACTTTAATACCTTTTATTTCTGGCTTTTTGAACAAGTGGCCCTATACTTTCATTTTACACTGGGCCCTGCAAATGATGTAGCTAGTCCTGCCCCTACGACCTGCTGTGGTCCAAAGCACTGGGGACCACACTCAGAAATGTCTTTCTCAAGAGCTCACTGCCTTCATTTGCGGGTGAGCACCCACAAGGGAAATGGCACCTACAAAGGATGGCCCTGCAAAGTTCCAAAGGTAAAAATGAGGAACATGAAGCTAGAATCGGCTATTTCTACCAGGGCCCTAGAGCCAAATCACATTCCTGACCATGGGGGGAGGCAGCCTCATCCAATGAATAAACAGACGGCCCTTCACCAAGATGCAGAACATGAGGCTATAAGGTGAAGAAGCCAGAGGGCAAGTCCCTGCTTTGTGTGCTGTGACAGCAAGTGACTACATCCAAGAGGCCTGGGGTCCAGTCACCAGCCTTGACAGGCACAGTTCCTGGCTGCTTCGCTTCTTTCACTTAGCCTGGTCTCCCCCATACCCTGATCTCCTTCCCAACAAAAAGTTTTCCAAGACCTGAAATACCTACTTAACTCCATGAGTCCTTTAAACACTGCTGCATCAATAAATACCAAGTGTCTACTTAGTGTCCCGTGCTGGGTGCTAATCTCATAGGTGGAGAACATGGTCCCTGCCTTCAAAGAGCAACCTTGGCACAGACAGCATAGCCAAGACCCCTTCTCTCTGCCATTCATCCTCGTTATAGACTCAGGACCTATTCAAAACCTGCTCTAGGGAGAACTCAACCCATGTGGTTCCATGAAACCCTTGAAGACCAGCCCAGTGTAACACTCTAGCTCCCAAGGCCTCTTCTAGAACTTCTCCTTCATGGGTCTCATGTTTGAAAAGGCTGTGTCTGCCAAACTATTTTTACCAAATAATATTTAATGTCTTCCATTTCTTATGAATCAGAGACATGCACCACCACCAATCAGCACAGGAGACCAAGGGCTGCTCCCCTTCCAAGGCGCCTCCCTCCCCAGCAAAAGCCAAGAAGGGCTCTGGTCCTGCGAGCCCTGGGCAGCCTGATCTGGATCAATGGCACATGGTATGGGGCTTTTCAAGTATTGATGCTGGCTTTCCCCTGTGACCTGGGGTAGGAGTTACCACTGCTACCATGGTTACCACGTTAGAGACTGAAGACCCATGGTTCTAGCCCTAGCTCTGACACTTCAAATCACTGAACCCTCAAGAACCAGAGTTTCATCATCTGAAGAACAGTTTAACCCCTGCTCTGCAGCTTCTAGGGGCTGTTATAAGGATCAAGTAAGTAAAGGTACCAGAAAAAGCCAACTGCCTTTGCTGTCAGAAAGCACAGTATTGTTACAAATGTCCACATTGGTAAAATGAGATTAGTAACAGTTCCTACTTCATCAAGTTGTGAGAATTAAATCAGATAACAAGTTCCTGGCTTAATCAATCTTACTCTAATAAATTTAATTACATAAAAAAGATGATAGAAATATTATACAAGATAAAAAAAACAGTTCCTGTCATATTTCAAGAACTTGAAAAGACAAGGCTATTACATAATTGCTACTACTGTTACTGTTGCTGCTCACTGTTAATGACACTATTATCACAATTACTATCGTATCTTGCTACCTGGCTAAGAGACCAGTGAGACTTATGCCCTGGGTCTCTTCCCTCTCACCTTTTAGAAACACTGCTCAACAACTGTCCCATAGCTTTAATGCATCATCCATTTCTCTCCCTCTACTGGATCATTCCCATTAGAACGAACCATGCTCTACAATCTCCTATAATCTCTCCCTCAAACCCATATCCTTTCCAGTTCTCAACTAATTTATCAACTCCACTTAATAGAAAACTGCTTAAAAGATTCACCCAAACTTACTGACTCCATTTCTTCCCTCTGTATTTTCTCTTCCACCTACTCCAGCCAGGTTTTGTCTTTTCGGCTTCTGGGACTCCGCGTTCTCGTAGGTTTTCTCCTACCTTCTCAGTCCTTTTCAGTCTCCTTTGCTGGATCCACCTGTTCTCCCAACCTCCAAATGCTGCTATGTCCTAAGGCTTATTAGTGCATCTTCTATTTCCTGTCTACACTCTCCTCCTAGGTGATTTCATCTAATCCTATGGCCTTGAATAACACCTATAATACCCAAATGCATCTCTTCAGTCCTCTCCCACAGCTTCAGATACTTATATTTTAGTTGATATATTCACATCTCAAGTGTAACATGGCAAAACAAGATCTCACGCTCTCCCCCACCCCAAAATGCTCCTCCCCAGCCTTCCCATTACAATGATTTAAGCACCATCCACTCAGCAGGATCCATTCAGGTGGTCAAGTCTCTGGAAGTCATCTTTATCTCTTTCTCTCACAGATTGCATCTGAATCATCAAGCCTGTCTGACCACTCCTCTCTATCTCCAGGGCTACCACCCTCAGTCAAGCCATCACTAACCCCTACCTGGACTACAGCAACAGCCTCCTACTGCTATCCTGCCCACTACAGTTTCCCTCATACAGCCCATTCTACAAAAGGCAGAATGCTCTTTCTAAAAATGTAAATCGAATTGTCACTTTCCTGCTTAAAACTCTCCAATGACATCTCACTGGACTTAGAATACTGTTTAAAAACTCCTTACTTTGGCTCACAAAGCCTTACACTATTTAGTTCTCTCTTTTCTGTAACTGTTTCCCATGCTACTTCCTCCCCTTTTCACCACATTCCAGCCACACTGGCCTTTCTGCTCCTTGAACTTGAAGCTCTTTCTTGCCTTAAAGCCTTTGCATGGGCTGTTCCCTCTTCCGGAAATGCTTTGCCACCACAACACAAGGATGGATCTTTTTTGTCATTCATATTTTACCTTAAATGTCACCTATTCAGAAACACCACCACTGACCTGCATACTGGTTACCATTCAATATCCGATATTAGTCTTATTTGTTTATTTACTTATTTTCTGCTCCCTCCCCTCCCCCAGTAGATTGCAAGCTTCATGATCACCAGGGTCTTGTCTGCTTCATTCACTTCTGCAGTCCCAATGTCTGGAACAATGTGTGGTACACAGAAGAAATCTAATAAATATCAATGGATACAGTTATGAGCCAGAGCCCAATAACTGAGAGCATTTGATGGTTCCAGCCACCAGTTCCCCAATCCTTCCTTCCCTGTCTTTTTTTTAATTTCTTTTACACACACACACACACACACACACACACACACACACACACACCTCTGGCTTAGAGACCATGACCACCAGGACAGTCCCAGTGCTCATTTCTATAAATCTCATCCATCAGAATTTCCACCATCCTTCAAGCACCCAAACTTGGGGTGGGGGAAGGCTTGGAAATCTTATAAGACCCTCTGAGCTTCGAATATGCTGCTCCTCTGGAGACTAGCAGTGTTTTCGAGTTGGTGAAGAAAGGATTTCTGATTCACATCCCCATAACTATACTTAGTACTAGTCAGACCACCATCCAGGCCCTTAGCTACTTCACTCATCCAGTGAACAACTGCAGAGTGCCTTCTCTGTGCCAGGCACTGGGGCAAAGGATGAAGAGCAGTTTCTAACCTCATGGAGCTCACTGGCAAGGAGGCGGAGAGAGAGAGATGTGCAACACAGGACTACGCCTGGAGTGGGAAAATAAAGACTATACTAGCGTTAGAGTCTGAACGGCGCCTCGATTTCATTTCTACAGACACAGCTCTGAGGATAACGGCTTGTGGGGTAAGGCTCCCGGACTTTTGCGGAAAAGCTACCGCTTGACTAAGCGAAGAAGGCAGGAGTGATTGTCCCTGTTGAGCAGAAGCTAAAGGGACGCTGAGCGTTCCAGAACATTATTGGCTAATCAGTTGCCCTCCCCGTCCCCACCCCTCCCGCGCAGGCCTGCGCCGTGGAGAGGCGGGGTGCGATGCGTTTTCAACTCTCCACGACCATCCCAGAGAACGCGGCCGAAAAGAAAGGCCTTCCCAAACGAGATTCCTTTCGTCTCTTTCTTCCCTCTCACCCTCCCCACCTCCAGTTCCCGGACCTCAGACGGAACTTGTAATCTATTCTCCCCACCCCGGCGCATCGTGGTCCCGGCACCAGCCCGGCTCAGCGCCGCCGGAGACCCCAAAGGGGAGGCGTGTCCCGCCCCTCACTCCGACACCCGAAGCCAGCCCAACTGCCGGTTCAGGGGCGCAGTTTGCAGCCCCTGCCTCCAGAGCAGGCCAGATCCTGGTCCCCTGGCCAGGTCCCCCAACGGAGATGCGGACCCCGCCCCGCCTCCCGCCTGCAGCCCGCCACACAACTCGGACACACAAAACCCCACACACACATCTGCAGCCGCGGCGCTGTGCGCGCCAACTCGCCCCGGACCTGCGCGGGGAGAGGGAGGCGCGGGCGCGTTGGGGGAACCGGGTGGGACCCCGCGGCACAGGTGCGAGCGCGGCGCCGCCACGGTCCCTCACTCACTCGATGAAGTAGCTGGCGCCCTCCTCCGTGAAGCCCTCCTCCCAGCCGCGGGGCAGGTCTGTAGAAACGCGAGAAAAGTCGTCAAACTTGGGCCGCCCAGGCGCGCGCCCCTCGGGGGCCTCGCCCCGCCGCATCCCGCCCGGCCGACGGGCGCCCACCTGAGCGGATCATGTGGCCGGAGTTGACGGGCTCCCCGGTGCGCGGGTGCAGCCAGGTCGTGCAGCGGAGCTGGTCACTGAGGAGCGAGAGGTGCACCTGTTAGCGCCGCCGCCGCCGCCCGGGACGGCGCCCGCCCGGCCCTGCACCCCCCGCCCGCGTCCCCGCGTCCCCGCGTCCCCGCGCCGCACTTGATGAAGAAGACGCGGCCGTCCCGGCACACGCCGTAGGACCAGTGCTCAGGTAAGGTGTCCCGCCGCACCGCCGCCGCCGCCATGTTCGCCGCGCTCGGAGCCGCCGCGGGGCGGGGGAGAGGGGGAGGGGGCGGGGGCGCGGGCGGGGGCGGCGCGGGCGGGGGCGGCGGGCCTGCGGGCTCGGCCTGCGCGGGCCCGCGCCGCAGCCTGGCGCGCTCCATCGCCGTGCGGGTTCGGCGCGGCCAGCTCCCGGCGCCTGGCGTCCCCGCACGGCTGCCGGAGTTGGCCGCCGCACCCGCCGGCCCCAGCGCTGTGGCCACGGCCTTTGTCCCCGCGCCTTCCCCGCCCCCACCCCGCCGCGCGCCCCTTTGCCCCTGAGGCGGGAGACCCGGGCGGGGCTGGGGGCGCTGTCCGGGCACCGGGGGCAAACTCCGGAGACCGGGTGCACCCGGATTGCTCCAGTAAACCCCACCCGAGCCCTGTGACAGAGCTTACCGCTCCCGGAACTTTACTTCTTTCTGAACCATGTGAACGTAAACAGGTTACTTCCATAGTCCGAGCCAAGGTTTCTTCCTCTGTAAAATAACCATAATAAATACTACACGGGATCGTTGTGTAGATTAAATGAAGTGACAATGGTGTGAAGTGCTTCACTGGACCTGACACGTAATAGGTGCGCTCTTAATAACAAGTCAAACGGAATTGCATTTTCTCAAGTTTGCAGCTGGCATATGAAGCAGGAAGGTACAAGTCACACACACACACACACACACACACACACACACACACACACACACACACACACACACACACCTGAAGCCGGAAATCACAGGGTTCTGCCTTCTATTCCTGTCAAGTGAGAGAAAGAGGTACTGAGAGCCCTACCGTATATCTCATCCATCTTTTGGGGCCTCTAGTAGTGTGTCTGGAAGGTTCTTTACATGGCTGGAGCCTCATGTTCAGGTTTCTACTCTCATCTCAGCACCTGTGGGGGGGTCCCTCTCTCTGACCGAAGGAGACCTTTCCCCTCTTCCCTTCACTATCTATTCTTCTCGCGTACCCTTAATTGACATTCTTATTTGTGTGTTTATTACCTTGTTTGTTGTATAGTAGCCTCCTGCCCCCACTAAAATGTCAGCTGGATGAGAAGGATCTTGATCTGTCTCATACACTGTCATATCCCTAGCACCTGGAACAGTGCCTGACTCATGAATGCAGTCAGTGAATGCTGTATAAGTACATTAAACACACTCCACACTGACACCCTTGCACACTGCGCACAGAGTAAGAGGACTCTGGAAGATGTCAGGCCCAGCCTTCGAGGGACATAGGCTATAGTTGGTGGGATGAGGCTCACATGAAAGTGAGATAGTAGGCAATGTGGGCACTAGTTATTCAGAACGGTACCCCAGACAGGTGGAATTCAGCTGAACCCTGAAGGATTGCTCAAGTTTGAGTGGGAAGAGAGCCCCCCAGATGGGAGGGATAGGAGAGCAAACTCACAGGGGGGTGGGATGTTGAGGATACCATAAACGTACCTTTCTTTGGGAACAGACCATGGTATTGGGGAAGGAGGCTGATATGAGTTAGAGAGAATTGGTGTGATTGTGGAAGAGGACCCCGAATACCTATTTGAGAGGGACTCCTGCCTTTGAGGAGGTTCTTAAGCAAATGACAATGGGAAAATAGTGTTTTTATTATTAAACATTAAAATAATACATTAAATGGGTGAAGGTCACGAATACACAGTACACAGAATAGTAATACAAGTGGCTTTTAGACAAATGAAATGGCACTCAACCACCTCATAATAGGAGAAAGGCAGATTAAAATTAAGATGAGATACTATTTTTTAGATATCAAATTTGCAAAAATACTCATTGTAGAGAAAGATATTCTTGTTCATTGTTGGTGGGACTATAAAATGGCTGTCTCTTTGAAGGCAATTTGGTAATAGCTATTAGAATTTAAATGTGTATACCTTTTGACCTAGCAGTCCACTACTAGAAATTTATCCTATATTAGTGCTCAAACAGGGACATAAAGGTCTGTGTACTAGAGTATTCACTATAGCATTGTCACTAGTTACAAAAGACTGGAAACAACCTAAATGTCTATCAAAAAAGAATGAGTTTGTATGGTAATGGATGTTAACTAGACTTATCGTGGTGATATTTCACAATATATACAAATTTCAAATCATTGTGTTACATACTTCAAACTAATATAATGTTATATGTCAATTATATCTCAATTTATATAAGAAGATATTAAATGAAATACAAGATACAGAACTGTGTGTACAGTATGCTACTATTAATGTATAAGGAACATCATGGCTGAATAAGATATCCATTGTTTGTGTCCCCCATTCAAAGACAATGATTTAGCATCCATCCATGGACAAAAGTGTTTTTGTAGGAGCTATGGGATCCAGCAACATATGTCAAGAAACCCAGGAAAGTTTTACCCACACATGCATCAAGCAATAGACATACAGACTTTGGCCCTAGCTATGGACACTGCGGTGACCCATGAACTGACTCTGACCCTTCTCAGCTGCAGTTGAGGAGCTCCTGGAAAACACTGTCTTAGACATCACCCACAGATAAGGGAGTCTTTGTGGAAGTACGGGTTTCAAACAGAGAAGTTCAAAGATACCACTGGAGCAAAAAATACAAGTTTGGACACATTGAAGATGGCAGTTAGTAAAGACTGTAGGAGATGACTGCTCTTTCACATGTGAAGACAGCAACACAAAACTTCAAGGAATATGAAAAATCGAGGAAACATGATACCATCAAAGGATTACAATAATCTTCTAGTAACCAAGCCCAAAGGCATAGATCTGCAATTTACCTGATAAATAATTCAAAATAGCTATTTTAAGGAAACTCATGAGCTGCAAGGAAATACTGAAAGACAATTCAATGAAATCAGGAAAACAGTATGAAATGAGAAGTTTAACAAAGAGATAGAAATAAAAAATAACCAAACAAATTCTGGAGCTGAAGAATACAGGGAAAGAAATGAAAAAGGCAATAGAGAACATCAACAGCAGAATAGATCAAATACAAGAAGAAATCTGTGAGTTAGAAGATAGGAAATTTGAAATTACCTCGTCAGAGGAGAACAAAGAAAAACTTTAAAAAGAGTAAAGAAAGCCTACATGATCTATGGGATACCATCAAAAGAAATTATTTGTGAATTATTGGAGTTCTAGAAAGAGAAGGGAACAGAAAACTTATTTAAAGAAATGATGGCTGAGAACTTCTCAAATCTGGGGAGAGATTTGGACATCCAAGTTCATGAAGCTCACATGTCATCAAACGAACTCAACTTAAAGAGATCCTCTAAGACACATTATAATAAAACTAATAGACTAAGAAAAAAGAGAGAGAACTCCAACAAATAAGCAATGAAAGAAGAGACATTAAAACTGATATTACAGAAATACAAAGAATCATAAGAAACTGTATTTTGGCACGAACAATTATATTCCAAAAATTGGATAATATAGAAGAAATTGATAAATTCCTAGAAACAAATGACCTACTAAGACTTAATCGTGAATAGAAAACCTGAACAAACCAATAATGAGTAAGGAGACTGAATCAGTAATCAAAATTTCCCAACAGTGAAAACCCCAGGACCAGATGGTTCCCCGGTGAATTCTACCAAACATTTAAAGAAGAATTAACGCCAATCCTTCTCAACTCTTCCAAAAAATTTAACAGAATGAAACAGTCCCAAACTCATTCTATGAGGCCAGCATTACTCTGACACCAAAGCCAGATAAGGACACTATAAGAAAATCAAACTACAGGCCAATCAATATTCTGTATACAGAATGGAGCGGGTGACCCTCAAAGGATGTGCATATAAAATTTCTAAAAGGGTACACAAAATCGTTAGCCTCTGAGAAGGAAGCTTGATCTAGTATGAGAGTGAGACTTATTTTTAGATTTTTGTCTTGTTTCATATTTTTTAACTTTAAACATATACTATTTTCCAATTTAAAAACTAACTTGAAAACAGATCACGAACTTAAAGAGCTTATTATTAGCACATTGCCCAACAAATAGTACGCTCAATAAGTAAAAATTTCTTTTTTGTCTTCCACTCAGATATTTGCCATCCCTTTCCTTCCCTCCTTCTTCAACCCAACAATATCTCCATTTGTCCATTTGATCAATAAATATTAGTTTAATGCATATTCGTATGCTGGACACTGCTCTAACAGTATAGCTGCATATATGAAATAGACGCAGTCCCTCCCTGTCTGCATGGAGCTTTGAGTCCCCATCCTCACCTCTGCCAGTTTTGATTTTTTAATTCCTGCCTCCCTAGCTTTACACAGGCCATCTCCACACACAAACCTAAAGTAGCTTTCCCATTCCTCTCCTTCAGAACCTGACCTAAATTCTCCTTAGAGCCTCTAGACCCCCAGAAATATTCTCAGAAGAGTGACTCGTTGGAGCCTTCGGCCAGCTTCCTGCTGCCCTCTACTGGGGCTTACTGGAGCTCGTGGTCCCTCTTCACTAGGGTCTGCCTCTTCCTCTTAGCATCTAATTCCCCTTGAGCAGGCAGGAGGCCCCAGGGATCTGTGCTCCCAGAACATACTGTCTTTCTTTGAGCCCTGTGGCTCAAAGCTGGGATCTGTGTGACCTAAGTCTGAGCCAGAATGTCTCTAAAGGCCACTGTCTGGAGAGGCAGTGCTGAATGGGAGGGCAATAGTACTGCCTAGTGGAGGAGAGGAGGGAGTTCAAGTGAGATACCTTTAATGAAACTCTTATTCTTTATTTTACTCTTCTATCTTGTGCTAAAGCAATTCATGCTCTTACAGAAACATCAGAAAATGGAGACAAGCAAAAGAAAATTTTCAACAACTCCTATAAATCCCTCTGAGAGACCATTTCTGCTCACTACGGGAATGGGGACAGAGGGGAAAGGGCACTAGGCCAGGAGCCAAGAGATCAAACTCTAGTCTTCGCTGTCCCTTCACTGTGTGACCCTTCCTTCCCAGAGCCTCAACTTATCCACCCACAAAGTGAGCACCCCAATAAAATGCCCCCTCTGGCTTTCCTCCTCTGTGATTCTAAGTCAGGGGTCCTAAGCAGTCCACTCATTAATTAGACCCTTAGGCAGTTCCAACATTCAACCATTACAAATACTGAATAGCAGTAAAAGTGCTAAAACGAATTACAAATACTTAGGGGAAAAAGCTCTGAAAAGTTACAAAAATGGACAAAAATGCTTAAAAATTCCTGGAGGGTTGAAAATTGCCTTATAAAGCATGAAAATAACCAACACTATAGGGAAAATAAAACAGCAACTGGACAACATTCATTTTCAAAATGTAAGGCTAAGCATGTCACTCCCCGTGATTAAAACCCTTTATCCTTGTTGCTCTGAAGAAAAGACAGTTCCATTTAAAGGCCTACAAAGTCCTGGGGGTCTGGCCCCTGTCTCCTTCCCTCTTCCTCAGCCCCACCCTCCCTCCCTGCACTTACCAGGCTCCCTCCTGCCATAAGGCCTCTCTACAGGCTATTTGCTGTGCTGGGAATGCCCATGTCCCTCACACTTCTCCCCACCTTCCTCCACATGACAGCTCAAGGGTCACTTCCTCAGAGAAGTCTTCTCTGCCTCCCTTGGGGAGATTCCCAGACCCAGCCATCTATGGCTCTTGTAGCACCAGGCACATCCCCTTTGTAGCACTTGTTACAGTAGGAATCTACATTTCTATGGTGATTATTTGATTAACATCTTTCTCCTCCAAAATCTGTAGGCTCCATGAGAGCAGAGACCCTATCTGGTTTTGCTCACTATTGTATCCCAAAGCCTAAAATAGCACCTGACACATATTCAATAAATATTCATTGATTGGACGGACGGACAGATGGATGGATGAGCAGATGGATGGGTGAGAGAGGAGAGGAGCAAGGCCAGGCCATTCATTGTAAGCATTTAGAGAACGTTGCTGAATGAAGAAATGGGCGGGTTGGGAAAGCCCAAAAGATGACGCACATATACACCTGATTTCCAATCTTCAGGCAGTCACAAGGCAAGAAAGGAATCTGTTAGGATGTTGGAAAAAGTAATTCAGTCAGGGCTGGAAACACTGATTCTATCTGCCCCAGGGCCTCTCTTCTGAAAGTGTTGGAGACTTGAGTAGCTTCACCTCCTTCCAGAACTTAGCTTGGCACAGCCATCAGGGGCTTGGAGCCTACCTGGCCCAACTCCTTTCTTTGCCAGATGAGGATCAGTCAGGCAGTGAGAGTTGCCTAAGTTCACACAGCACCCCTGGGGGGCAGTGCAGAAGGAGAAAATGAGGCTTAGGCACTGATAGACCTAGGTTCCATCCTGACTGTGCTACTTGCAGACTCCCTGCTCCACGCTCTTACCCTAGGTTAGAGGGTCCTAAGATTCATCACCCGAATGGCTAACTGAACATACCCCAAAATCCCAGTCCACCTCCCTCAGTGAACCTCATGCCATACACCCCAGGCCTCATCACACACCCACCCAAGTTGACTAGTCTTTCCTTTCTAGCCCCCACCCCTTCTTCATCTTGCTTTCAAACTTCAGAGAACTGCCCAGATCGGAGAATAATCTTTCAACAGGGTTGGGAGTGTCACACCCCAGGCTGCTTTGAGAAAATGGGGAGAAATAAGCCCTTCTCTTTCTAAAATCTAGCATCTAGCCTCTGTGGCCTCGTACTGACCATATGACCTTGGGCAAGGGACTTGACATCCATTTTGTAAGTGGAAACAGACAAAGTTTAATAATTTCTGCCAACCAGGATTACAGTAATGATCCAATGAGGTTATGGTGGCAGAGTTAGTAATCCATCACTCCTTGATCCTGAGTTAGAGGCAGAGCTCAGGGGTGATTTGCATAAGTAATGGCACTTTAGTTAGTATAGGGCTTTACAGGTTACAAAAACCAATAATGACCTTTGAACTTTTGTGAATTTGTTAATAAAGTGTATTAGTATAGGCTCTCAAATAATGTGCCAGACCCCCTAGGAAATGTATGTGCCTCTCTAATATTGGGATCTCAGGCACTGCAACCCGTTAGCTGGAGAGATATAGAAGGGACTTTGTTAATGACCCTCAACGAATACCTCATCAGTTTTCATTGAGGACCAGTCTTTGAGTCAAAAGCACCGTTGGTGGGGTGTGAGGGCCAATACTGGTGGCCCATGCTCAGATCCCAGATCAGCCGAAGTGCCCTTTCCCTGGTCTAGAAGAGTAGATGCTAGCAGAGCTGGACTCCCAGAGTGACATAGGACTGTCCCACATCTCCAGCACAAGATGGTCTGTCCCAGGTTTCCCACTGTAGTTATGGCGTTCCAGGCCCAGCACCATGGCGTCCCCACGTGGGCCACAAAGGCAAAACAAGAGCTCCATCCTCGCCTTTGGTCAAGGCCTGAGTGGAGAAGGGCACAGCCCCATAGCAGCCTCTCCTCACTTAGACCTCCGAGTCAGGCTCACCCTCAGGCACAACCAGTAGACAGTCCCCTCGCAGAGAGAGCATGCTTTCTACTTTTCCAAGTTGTTCCTCCTCTTCTGTATCCTTCCCCGTCACCATGGCCCTGTGAAGTAGGGCTCCATGTTAGACCCAGTAGACAGATGAGGAGTTACAACCCATCATAAAAACCGAACTCTTTTTAAGTGGTGGTGACCTTGTCATTCCTAGAAGACTTTAAGCAGGAAGAGCTACCTGTGAGCGGTGATTCCAATCCAGAGTTTAACAGCCACCGAGGCCTGTGGACTCTACTCTTGTGATCCGTCTCCCACCTGCTCCTGTCTCTGCACAGGCCCAGGTCCTGTTTGTGCCCACCCAATCTTTAGAAAGCAATCTGTCATTCCCCAGCCCTACTGGCCCTCGCAAAGAGCAAATAGCTCTGATCGTGTGGTTTGACTTTGTAGGTCTCCTACAGAATAGTCTAGCAGCTTGGCTGGACCTGGGCCCTCTGGGAGTTGACCTAACTCCTTTTCTAGATTTCTCTCACTACTATCAAGTTCACCAGCCAAACTAAAATACTCACTGTTCCTTCATACTGCACACTCCCCCACCACCATACTTTGCACATGCTGTTCTTTCTGCACAGGAGGCTCTATTCCTGGGGCGCTCCTCCTACCCTCTTGCACTTCAAGATCCAGCTTAACTGCCCTTCCTCTGCGAAGCCTTCCCAAGTTTTCTATGATTTTTCCTTAACACTTTATCTGCACCTCTATTCTGAAGCTAATTTCTATCTTGTGAGGTTTGTATACTTCATGGATAATGTGCCCCAGCCACACTAATCTATGCATCTTTTAAGGTATAGGATCAGATATGAGTCGTCTTATTAGCATCTGTCCCAGAACCTTGCCCACAAGAGACACTCAGTGAATGTGTGTTGAACGAATTAGTGATGAATCCAGACCCTAAATCACTGTTCACCACTGTGCAAAAGAATGCATGTCACAAAAGTGCTCAATATTTTCTAATTGAATGAACTGCTTTTAAAATTCTAGACCTCAGACTTTTTAAAGACACAGAATATAGCAAAAAAACAAAAACAAAAACAAAAAAACAAAAAAAGACCTTGTGCGTATTACTTAGATTATGGAGTAAAACATTACAAACACGGTCGAAACTCTCCATATAACCCTGCCCAATTCTGCTCACCTTCCCTCTAGAGAGGTACCTACCACTATCTTGATTTGGGGTTTGTTGTTCTCAAGCATCTGCTATATATGTCGCTGTGTTTGTAGCCACAGCAATGGGTAACAGTATAAGCAGCAATGTGGCTGCAGGTGAGGCTAGGATGCCATGAACACCTTAGAGCTAAAAGGAAACTCTTACCCTTAGCTTAAGAGAAGTCTAATTTTTTACTTATAGGTAACAAAATTAGAAATAATATGAAAGAGAACAATACCTAAAGTCACTTAGCTTTCTGGAGATTTTTTTATTTCTTTAATGGATATTTTCATACATTAGGAGTTAGCTAAAATGTTTGTTAATTTTTAAGTTGACTTGTTTAGAAAAACTTGGGCCTCTATCATTTGTACTTATATTTAAAAAAAAAATCTGAGAAAAAGGCTCATAAGAGGCATACTGGTATAGTGATAGGAACACTAGACATCATCTTTAGTTTCAGTCTCAAAGTAGGTTATCTTTTTCTGAGCCTCAATTTCCCCATCTTTAAAATGGGGGTAATTTTTTTAAAAAAAAATTAATTTATACTGAACCTCCTTCTAAAACAATCTGTAGTCAGTCTCTTGGGAAGTTTTAAAAATAAAAAAAAAATAATAATGTGAGAGTACTCTTTTTAAAATTTTTTTAATTAAAGAAATGATTTAATTTTTTTTGCCTCCGTCTATCTCCCCCGTCCCCCCTACTCTTTGGTAACCACTAGTCCATTGTCCATGTTCATGAGTTTGTTTGTTTGTCCTGTTCATTTGTTGCTTTTAGGTTTATATCCCATATATAAGTGATATCATGTGATTTTCAACTTTTTCTGTCTGGCTTATTTCGCTTAGTATGATTATTTCAAGGTCCATCCATGTTGTTGCAAATGGCAGGCAGTATTTGGTACGCGGGAGTGTTAGCATCACCAGCAACAACAGTAATATACGCCACCTAGTAGTGAAAAAGAGTAACTGCATCCAGAATCAATTCAAATGCTGTACATACTATATTTGGTGAGCATCACAATTCAGAGCCTTACAAGATTACTGAACATTTGAGGAAAGCCTCTAACATAAAAGACAAACAAACAAAAAAGTATCCTAGAGAAAATAGTGTAGAGGTAGAAAAAATTAAAGATTATCCTTAAGTATTCAGGAATGAGAAGATGTATCTATAACAGATTTCTATATAAAAGAAAATTCAGGGAACAAAATTGAGCTCTGAGCAGTGGTGAGCTAGATCTGGCTCGTAAGGGCTCACAGGAGCCAACTGTTAAATTTCCAGGAATTCTGCAAGCCAGTTAAGCACAGGCATTATTACAAATTAAATTATTTAAACTCAAAGGTAAGTAAATTATATTCAAGATAAATGTAACATACTCAAAACTATCATTTCCTAATTATATCACACCATTTTACCATTTTCCACAGTCTTGAAGTCATTTACATTCATTGTTTCTGTGCAGGGGAAATACTGCAGAATGGTCTGCTACCAAGTATCTCTTCCCAGCTCCACACTGTGATGCCCTGTTGATAGCGTGACATAAGCCATAGTGGGCATTTTTATACCACAGAAATAGGTGAAGACTTCAAATCAGATTTGTCTCCTTCCTCCCAGAGAGTTAAACGTTTACCAACATACCAACATACATTTAACAACATACATACATACTTATATACAACATGTATACATATATACACACATATAGATATTTATACATTTACCAACACGCCACTGGTTCTGGGAAATTAATAATATGAAAGTAGAATTGAAAAATTTAGTAAGATTGGAAGATAAAGTTGGAATCTCACAGAAAGTAGGGAAAGAGATGGATAATAGTTGGTAAAAGTTTAAAAAAAATTAGAAGATCTGTCCAGCAAGTCTAATGTGCAAATAATGAGTTCCAGAAAGAGAACACAGAAAATAGTGTGGAAGAAATATTAAAGGAGTAAAATTTCCCAGAACTGCAAAACAATTTTGAGACTGAACTAGCTCAAGTACCTTGCAGAACAAACGAGAACAGATAAAACGAAGGCATTATTGCAACTGTCAAAACACCAAACAATAGACAATCCTAAAAGCATCAAATAAAAAAAAGAAAAAAAACAGGTTACAAAAGAGTAGGAATCATCTGACTTCTCAATAGCAGTTTGTTGTTTTTAAGCCAGAAATAGTAAGCAGTGATAACTATTTTTAGAAAAAATCTTTTCCAATTTAGAATCTATTCCCAAATTTTCTATCAATCAATAGAGTTAAACAAAGAATTTTTCCAAGATCTCAAAATTCTTTTTCATCCTTTATGTGCATTCATTTAACTGATACTTGAGAACCTTCTATGTGCCAGACATTATTCTAAACACTGAGGATATAACAAACTGGATATAACCAGTTTGTTAACAAGGTCCCTGGCTCTGAGGCTTACTTATAACCTGAAAATATCAACATAACATGTCAGGTAGTACTCAGTACTCTGAAGAACAGCAAGGTTGAAGGGATGAAGTTCTGGGTGGGAAGGTGCTGTTTTAGACAGGGCCTCTGGTGAGGTTACAGCTGCAAAGACCTAAATGAAGGAGCAATCCATGCAGATATTTGGGGGAAGAGCCTCCCTGGCAGAGTAATAAGGGTAATGGCCCTGGAAAGAGTGTTTGTGAAGCCAGGCGCACGTGACTGGCGAGGGTGGTAGATGATTGCAGAGATGGCTGGAGGGAGCCAGATCACAAGGGCCCTTTGTGTTGATATTTTCCGTTTGTTCCTCCAGACCTACTCTCCACCCTGCACTGCTGCCTGGGAAGCTGATGTTACCGATCACATGACACCTTTTAAAGAGTTCCTTTTGAAGACAGTCCCCAAATTCTTCCATTTACATGTGACATCCATGTTTCCGGCCTAGATCCTGACTGATACTCCCTAGTAGGGCAAAATAAGGATTTTAGATTTCATTCTGAAGGAGATGGAAAACCACTGGAGTTTTGGGAGCATATGGGACACCATGTAACTTACATTTTAAAAGATGCTGGATGTAGAAAAGACCTTGGTGGGTGTCACAGGTGGGAAAAAAGAGGCTTTTACAGTAGTAGTGAAAAAAGGTGACTCGGAACAAGGGTGTAGTAGAGGTGATAAGTGGTCAAATTTGGGATATATTGTTAAGATAGAGCCAAGATATGGTGATCAAGAGGACAGATATATAGTGTAAGAGAACAAAAGGCAAGAATGACTCAGGTTTTTGGTCTGAGTAGGAATCAAGTTGCTTTACTGAGATGGAGATGTCTGGGGAGAAAGCAGGTCTGGGCTGCAAAAATCAAGAGTTCAGTTTGGCATAAACTCAAGGAGTTTATTACAGATCCAAGTAGGGCAGAATAGGTAGATGCATATCTAATGCTGGAGTTCAGGGAAAGTTTGTGTTGGAGTTATGAATTTTAGTGTAGTAGCCTTTTAAGGTAGCATTTAAAGCCACAGACTAGATAAAATTACTTAGGAGTTGGTACAAATAGAGAAGAAATGAGGTTCACGGATTGAGCCCTTTTTTCAGGAACTACTAGACAATGTTTCACCAAAAGGAAGGAGTAAACCAGGAAAGAGGAAGAAGACATAAGATGCAGAAATAAGGAATGTGAAGCTGGAGGCAGAAAGAATCCCCACACTGATGGCGAGGAGATCCCGGAACCAAAGGTCTCAAGAGTAACGTCTACACTGAAGACAGAGGATGAGGGTCCTGGAAGGGATATCACCAAGGAAAAAAAAAAGTAAACTTGACTGAAGATATTGAGATTTAAACTATGGTTCAAAGTTTGGGGCTGAATTAGAGACAGAAACATAGAACACTAAGCAGATGGAAGAACAGGGTTAATTACTAAAGTATTTTATGTAAATACATATTTACAGAAATTAGGTATAGAATCACATTAATATATAATCACAGAAATGTAAACATAAAATATTGATTTAACCATAAACTATTATATAACTATGAGGATTCCAAGTGCAGAGATATAAATTAAAAGCCAAGAAATCATAGTATATTTAGAGCAATTCCACTTCTAAGTATATATCCAATAGAATCGAAAACAGGGACTTACAAGTACGTGTACATGAAAGTTCACAGCAACACTATTCAAAATAGCCAAAATGTGGAACCACCCAAATATCCATCAACTGATGAATACATAAACAAATTATGGCATATACATATGTGGAATACTATTATCATAAAAATGAAGTACTAATACATGCTACAATGTGAATAAACCCCAAAAACATCATGCTAAGTGAAAGCCAGACATAAAAGGTCATATATGACTCCACTTATATGAAATATCCAGAATAGGAAAAGAAACCAGATGAGTAGTTTGCCACAGGCTGTGGGGATCGGAGAATGAGGAGTAACTATGAGTATAAGGTTTTATTTTGGGGTGATAAAAATGTTTTGGAACTAAATGGGGGTGCTGTTTGCATGGTATTAGGAATTTGCTTAATGCCATTGAATTATTCACTTTGAAGTAATTTTATGTGAATTTTACCTTAGTTTTTTAAAAAAAGAATGTTATTTAGAAATGAGGTGTTATATGTCAGAGAAACAGCTGAGGTGACATTGGTCATCCTAGACTATAGGCTGCAAAAGGCAAAGGACAGTTCTTAGTTAAGTCTTGTAAAATGATACATTTAAATCCATATATAAGCATAATTTCAATTAAAAGATAGTAAGATAAACACCTGTCATTTGAAGGAAAGGTGATATTTAAAGGAAGAGAATAGTTGAAGGAAAACCTTCAAATCCGAGGTGCTCACATCTGGATAGATTTGGACAAATAAGATCTATATGCTGATTCCAGCTGTGTCAAATATACAAAGAAAAAGCATATGGAAACTTTTGTTTAAAAAGGAAGAATAAATATCTGAGTCTGGAAGACAGATGAAGACCATACTATATTAAACAGAAAGGAGAAACATAAAAAATATATTTAATTAGGCTGATTCATTAAAAAAATAAAAAGATCATTAAAGAAAATCATTAGGGACAGTATCATTAACTTAGTCTTAAACTTCAACAGCAAAAATACCATAAACAAGATCAAAATTTGGGGAAAATATCTGTAGCACACGATAAAGGGTTAAGAATAACAATATTCCAAAAAAGAAATTGCAATAGGGCACTAGTAGCCAATTCAACAAAAACATGATACTCATCAGTAACCAAAGTAAAACAGAATAAGGAGGATCATTGTCTCTTAATATTTAAACAATTAAAAAGGATTTATTTTGAAAGGATGTGAAGAATTGACATTCTCATGCGTTTTTAGTACTTATCAGTACACTTTTGAAAGGCAGTTTTGCAAAATATACAAAAAATATATGCTAAAGATCCCTTTTTTTTTTTAACGCTTCACAAATTTGGTGTCATCCTTGTGCAGGGGCCTTGCTAATCTTCTCTGTATTGTTCCGACTTAGTATATGTGCTGCCAAAGCAAGCACCAAAGATCTAGGAATTTATTTCTAGGAATTTATCTTGGGATAACTAGAAGGCAAATTAGAACACATAACTAACATACATTGAATAAGTATCCACAAGTTAAAAAGATTATAGAATGATACATGTAGCATGATGCCCATGTGCAAGTGTGTGATTAGCAGGTCATGAAGGAACGTTCAGTAAAGAAACTGTTGTCTCTGAATGATTTACCTACTACCATGTATGAAGTACCCATGTAATCCTCACAATTTAGAGACTGAGAATCTAAACTGGCTGAATCACACAGCCAGTAAGTGGAAGGTCTGTTTCTGAAATCGAAGTTGGGCTCCTCTGTCCACACTCAAGTTTTCATATTTTCTTACATTATTATCAAGTATGTTATTTTTTTGAGGCAGTGAAACATATACAGTCTAACAATATTTGCAGTAGTTCTGTTGACTTGATGGCAAGAATTATAATTATGTAACTACTCCTTATAATTTAAAACCTAGAGATGATTTGAAACATCAGATGCTCCACCTACAGCTGACTAGTTTTTTGTCCAGAACCATCAATATCCAATATTTGCCTAGCTATGTAGGGTTTGCAAAGAATTATGCTATGCGTTACCTTGTTTTACTTGCTCATCACTTTTGAAGATGTTTGCCTTATCAGTTCATTTCCTGGTTTATAATAGTTATCCACTTCAAGATATGAACACAAAAGCAGAAAGGATTAAAAACTTACATCTAACACTAGATAAAAAATGGATAAAATACTGAGACTGTTTTTGCACCTGTCTCCCATATTTGTGAGCGCACTAGGGGGTATGGATCACTCTGTATACCCAGCATAGAACACATACTGCTGGGTAGGGGAATACATGGTGTTGAAGAACAAGGTAACTTGGGTGTCTACCTCCTGACCCCAGCACTCAACAGGTTACAGGTTATCAATGCCAGTTACAACACTGGTCTCTTGAATACAAAGACTTTGCCTAGTAGTGTGATTTCAAACACAACTTTGATTACTACTTAGTGTAAAGCTTAAGTAAAAAGCTTAATATTAAATATAAACTTAGAAAAAAGGTGGTTCATACAAATGGCCAGCTTAAACTTTTTCTGCATCCCAAAGAAGTATGGCTTTGTAAAGCAGCCAGACATGCAGCTTGTCATTTGCTGGTCTTACAACCTTGAACAACTCACTTCAGTAGTTTAGAATTGCCTTTTTCAAACAGGGATACCCAGTATCATGACATTTATCTTAACCCATCCAAAAGTTGCAAGGCTCAGGGACCTGAGTTCACCTCCCAGTTCTTCCCATTTCCTCTACTCCATATGGAACTGTGCTTGTACTGTTTACTGAATCATCATACCCATCTTCCTCATCTTAAAGCCTCACTACCAAGTCAGGAAGGACTTCCTCTGGAGGTCCCTCCATACTAAAGATGTACCTTCTTCAGACACTTTCATGTATATTTCTGATACTACACCGTGGATAACATCACAGTACTACTTGAGTATTTAACATCAAACGTGTCAAGAAACATTTTTGCCATGACATCAAAATAAGTCACTACTACTTCCTAGTTTCTTCCAGCCCCGCCATACAACAACCACCTATGAAGTTAAACTGCTCAACTTGATGAAATTATAAACTGGATGCAATAATATGTGATCTTATTACTTCCTGTGGAATTACACAATTCTAATTCTGCTGAAACACTTCCACATCAAAACAGAGCAACACAAAAATCACTGATACACATTTTTTAAGGGAAAGAAACACAAAACACGCTTCTAGTGAAACAATGGCTTTATTGCTTGAGTACATAGACAAATTTATGCAACCAGAGCAGAAGCTGTGGATGACTCGCTGAAAAGGAAAAAGAGAGGAGGGGAGAAGACTGGATTAATACGGGTTCTCCATATTCATCCATAGAACTTCCAAGCTGATGAAGTTATTTCCAAACAGCTTAAATAAACCCCAACAGTATTAAATGTACCAAACTGCTTAGTTCCTGAATCAGTTTATTGTGCTCAAGCAAAATGAATTAAGATGCTCACTCAGACATCCAAGGAAGAACTGGCCAACATAAGGCAAAACCTTTCTGGTGGAAACTGCGAACGTTTGGAAACCAATCATCATAGTGAGCAACTGATGCAAAAATAAAGACAACATAAACACCTGGGAACAGTGGTACCAACTAAAATCTCACCCACTATCTATCTAAAAGTGATTCAAAGGGCTTGTTCATGTTCTAAATCAGGGGTCTGTAAACCATGGCCCTTTGCTTGTCTTTGTAAATAGTTTCAATGGAACATAACCATGGCCCATTTGTCCATGTATCATCTATGGCTGTATTCTCACTATAATGACAATTAAAAGAGTAGCTGACCATATAGCTATAACCTAAAACATTATTATCAGTCCTTCTACTATATTTACTATCTGGCTGACTCCTGTTTAGGTTAACAAGGTTGATACTTACTATTTCCAATTAGGAGGGAGGACTCGTTTGGTCTTGTAATATCGAGCCAACCGATGAATACGGCTCTCAATCAAAATCAGACGGAATTTAGCATCCTTATCCTAAAAATAAAAATAAAATTCAAGAAAACCATCCAAAACAACTAAACACTATCAAACATTGTATAGACACTATACACTTTAAAGAAAACAGTTACCCTGTAATAGAATCACAGGCCAGAGTTCATGAGGCTACATTACATTAAGTCCTAAAGAGAATTTAATGTTTCCAGCAAGACTGAGCAGGCTTTGAAAACCCTGCAAATAAAAGACCTCAACATTTTCAACTAATTAAATACACTGTATCTAGAGGAGCCAAAGACCCCTCAACGCCCAAATCTTTTCTGGTAGAATTTTTATTTCAAAGCAACTTTAGTGTGAACAGTTTGTGCCCTAAGCCACCTTAGATAATTCAAATCAGATGCATTATATTTTATTAAGATAAGTTAGTATAAGCAGTCCTAGTCTCTTACCTTTCTGTTCCTCTCAAGATGCTTTCGAACAGCAACAGCTTTCTTAATTAAATGGTAGAGATCCTCAGGAAGATCAGGAGCAAGTCCTTTGGACTTAAGAATTCTCAAGATTTTATTGCCTGTCACAAAACGTACTTGTGCAACACCATGTGAGTCTCTCAGGATCACACCTGCCAAGGGATAATAAGTATAAATTCCCACACCAAACACACAAACTGGAGTATGTGATGTAAAAGTTCTGAGATCAAATCATTTTTCAAGTTTCCTATCTGTAAAATGGGGCTTCCTATTATATATCACATAAACCAACAGAAGAATTCACACAAGCTCACTCAGACATCCAAGGAAGGTTTACCCAACACTAAGGAAAACCCTTCTGGTGGAAACTGCGAATGTTGGAAGACCATCATCACAGTGAGCTTGCTGGACAGGATAGAGAAGCTATCAATGAGATTCCTGCTGTGTGCATCTGTTCAATTAAAACCAGTTTATTAAGAATATCAGAATTTCTTCTGAAAATTTTATGTACTTTTTAAAAAAACTCTCAAAATAGCACATCTGACTACTGGACAGTCTACTATGTATTTCTTATTGTGTGTGATACCTCCATTAGATAATAAACTCCAGAAGAGCAGATATTTTGCCCGTTTACAACTACTATAGTCTCAGTGTCCATAACCACATAGCAGGCAAACATTGGTCAAATAAACTTTTAAGTCACACACAGCTGAGGTTCAAACCATATCTAACTGTGGCGAAAGTGTAACAAGCACTAAGTAGCCAATCCCAACTCCTTCACTCAAGAGGTGTGACTTGGGGCTACTTATCTAGCTACACTGTGCCTCAGTTTCCTCAACTGTCAGGATGAGGAAAACTACTAATATTTACTTGAAAAGTATTGCTGTCAGAATTAAATGAGATCAATATGTGTAGAACGCATAAAACAATGCACTCAGGAGAGTGCCCAGGCGACAGTATATATACTCAATTAAATTTTGGTAAACGTTTTTATAATTTTACCGTCTTCTGAATGAGAATTTGAGATTTCAACAAATGAAGGCTAGGTCTCGGCCCTCAACAGTAAAGACAGAAAAAAGAGAAGATTTGCAAAACACTTATGGGACACATTTACCACCAACCCCGAGGGGCCTTTTTCAAGAAGTTACACGAGGGCAGGCGGAAGGGGCTACATCAGAGAAAACACTCACCGATTTGTGAGGGAGTCAGCCCCTTCTTGGCCAGTTTGTAGATCTGCTCCTTCACGTCGTCAGATGTCAACTTCAGCCACTATTGGTAGAAATGAAAACAGCCTTAGAACGAGAAACCAGGGATGGTACCTAAGCACAGCGATCCCTCCACTCTCAAAGTCGTGCTCCTCATGCACACACGGCCCTTATGGCCCCATCCCGGCACCACTTCCCCCGAGCCACAAATGGTACTCTCCTCCCCCATCTTTCCCCGGTCACCGCACGCTACTTACTGTGGGGACGCTGCGGCGGTAGGGCAGGGCTGACTGGGACAGGCCCTTCCTGGGGAAAGAAGCAGTCTTAAGGTGAAGTGGCGGTCGGTGCCACAGCAACTCAAGTCATTCCCTGGACCCGCTGCCCACACTCCCTCCTTTCGCCCACACCCCCGCAGCAGAGCCCTGCAACCCGCTGGGAAACCGGAGCTCACCCGGGAGCATGCATGCGACCCATGATGGCGGCGGACAGGCAGCGCAAAAGAGAGCGAGGGCTGTGAAACCGTAGGAAGCCACCCAGCACGCAGGAAGTGACCTCACACGTCCCCGCTTCCTCGCGTGCGAGAGGCAGAGCTACGCTGAGTGGCTCTCGGAGACCGCGTGACTACATATCCCGAAATGCATTTCAATGTAGTAGTAGATTTCTCAGCCAGCGGAACCACATATCCCAGCATGCATCGGTCACTGGGGCGGCTCGTGGCTGGAGTGGGGAATTTGAGTCCTCTTCCAGCCGGTACTGTGCGCTTCTGGAAGTGCTGCCAGAAGCAAGATTTTACAGATTCGAATCCTGAACAGGGAGAGGGCATGGAGCAGAGACAGCTGCAGGGGTTGGTGGACTTAGTCCCTGTACTAGGGAAGGCCATTATCTGCGCCCCACCCCCAAGCAAATTTGGGTGCCTGAAGTTCAGACATATACAATCGTTCGTTTTTATTCACCAGTGCCAATCCTTAATCTTGGCACTAGATACCGTCTGTCTCTGCCCTTAATAAGTTCTTTAGTACAATACCATGGTGATATGTGCTACGCTGGAAGTAATTAATAGTAATGGCTACCTGGATTCCAGTGTGTGTGTGCATTGCTGGAATGAATTGCCTTCAGCCCCTGACTTATCACAGTTATGTCTTGTAGTGGATTATTTGAGGGATGTCTATGATATAACCAACCCCAGTGCTAGATTGTTTTGAGACTACTACTCTGGTTAAAATAAATAAAAAATCAGTTATTAGAACGTACTTTTCTAATAAGGATATAGGAATGTCAACTCAAATATTTATTCAGGGAATAGGAATTATAACTATTATATCAGGGGTTTGGTTTTCATGTTTAAACCCTCCACTAGTTTTTAATTCACCTTATCTGGCCATGTTTGTATCAATATCAGATAAAATATGTAGTCGAGTGTGTTGAACTTTAATCAGATGGTGTTTACCTATTAAGCCAACCCCTATTGCCTTGATACATGGCATGCTTTTTTGAGAACTTTTATAAATTGGAAACTTTCGATTTTTTACAATAATTCTACTACCTAAATCAGTATTAACACAATTATTAAAGGCAGAGGTTCAGTGATTGGTTTAAAAAATTGATTATGTGAACTTTTATACTTTTGAGGTAAAATTTACAAACCATAAAATTTGCTATTTTAACCATTTTAAAGCACACTTCAGTGTCTTTTAGTATGTTCACAATATTGTGTAACCATCACCACTAATCAGGAGTTTTCATCACCCCAAAAAGCAGCCTTGTACTCTTTAAGCGATCAGGCTCCAGTCTCCCCTCCCCCACAGACCCTGGCTCCCACTAATTTGCTGTCTCTATGGATTTGCCTCTTCTGGATTATTTCATATAAATGGACTATGTGGCGTTTGGTGTGTGGTTTCTCCCATTAGCATAATATTCATCCATGTTGTAGGATATGTAAGTGCTCCATTCTTTTTTATGGCTGGATATTCCATTGTATGGATATATAACATTTTATCTGTGCCTCGGTTGATAGACATTTGGCTCGTTTGTACTATTTGGCCATTATGAATAATGATCTGAACATTTGTGTTCCAAGTATTTGAGTACCCGTTTTCAAATCTCCTTGAAATTTTATACACACACACAGTACGTAAATTTCTGGGTCATAAATAACTTTTTGAGAACTGCCAAACTGTTTTCCACAGCAGCTGCACTGTTTTACATTCCCACCAGCAATGAATGACAGTTCCAAGATAAACAAAATGCGATAAACTTCTCTACATCCTACACTTGTTTTATTCTAGCCATGCTAGTGGGTATGAATAGTAACTTATTATAGTTTTGATTTGTATTTCCCTAATGACTAATGATGTTGAGCATCTTTTCAGGTGACTGTTGGCCATTTTGGAGAAATGTCTGTTCAGTCCTTTGCCCGTAAATAAATTGGGTGGACTTTCTGTTGTTTTTAAGTTTTTTATATATCCTAGATACCAGACCCTTATCAGATATATAATTTGTGAATATTCTCCCATCATAAAGTTGTCATTAATAAAGTTGTCTTTTTACTTTATTAATGGTGCCTGTCCTTTGATGCACAATTTTACTTTTGATGAAGCCCAATTTATCTATTTTTCTTTTGTTGCCTGTGCTTTGTGTCATACTTAAACCCGTTTCATCCAAAGTTACAGAGATGTACATCTATGTTTTCTTCTAAGAGTTTATAATTTTAGCTATGTTTAGGTCTTTGATCTATTTTGAACCAATTTTTATATATGTTGTAGGAGTTCTACTTCATTCTTTTGCATGTGATTATCTAACTGTCCCAGCACCATCTGTTGAAAACCTTCTTTCCTCATTGATCTTGTCAGTCTTATGTCTTTACTAAATCATGATTCAAACAAAAATAACCAAATAGTTGTTCTAGAAATGAAAAATACAACCACCAAAATTAAACCTCAATGAATAGGTTAAACAGTCGACAGAAGTAGTGAACTGAAGTCATAATAAATTATTCAGAACTGATGCTACTGATTCACAATCCTAAATAGAAAAAATAAAAAGATATCTACGCCTAGGCACATCCTAGTTAATATAGAATCAAAATTGTTGAAGATTATGATGGATTCATTCATGGAGTTCGTTATACTGTTGTCTAATTTTATATGTCTAAAATTTACATGATAAAGAGTTTCAAAAGAGTAGGGGTGAAATAAAGTTTTTCGCCCCCTGACAGAAACTGAGTTCATCACTCCAAGAGAAACTGGCTCTAATTGTATCTGGACCCTTTTACATGTTATGGTATGGTAGTAGAAGAATCTACATTTCCCTGTTATGTAGATAGGTCTATAACATGGCTGTTCCTACACTATTTAATATTCAAATAAACTACCAAAAACCAGGGGCCATACTCACAAAAGCATTTCACTTCCATAAAATGGTGACGGGGCTCTACGAAAGTGGCAATCTAGACCTTCATAGAACAACAATTAGAAATCAGACACTATTAGAGCATCTTTAGAGGCAACTGACAGACCAGTTCTGGAATTCAGGATTATATGAACCCAATAAACTCCTGGGTGAGATGCAAAGAACAGCAACAGTGAGCTCAAAGTTTGGAACCAAAAATGTTACTATGTTGACGAGGAAAGAAATGATAACAGAGTTCCTTTATTCCAGAAATATTTTAATACAATCGTAGTACAGTTATGAAGTCACGTTCAATCCACTGAATGAATATATGCAAGGTTATTAATAAAAATATACATCTTTACTCACTACCTTAATATAATTAAAGGGTTTGGTTCTTACAGATTAAGACTAATTGCCATATTCATTCATATTTGCAGTTAGTCAAACAGCATGTAAGTAAATCTATAGATCAAAGTAGTGTGACTTCAGTCCTTTTTGATCTGAAGTCTAAGTATCAAAATTGAATGTTTTCTTTTTTAAAATGCCACAATATTTGATTCCTATAAAAACAGTTAACCAATTTAAGGCAAGATATCAAAACTTTTATACAACTTTAATTTGAAAAGATAAAAGAACACTTTATCAGAGATCACTCATGCTCTAACATTTAGCTACCTACTGATGTTTATAAAGGCAGTAATAAAAAAGTCAGTGCAAGCTCTACATTGGGTTCCTCAGTAGAGAAAATAATAGGTTCTTGGAGTAAACCATTATTTTCAAATCCCAAAACACTGCAAGGGGAAAGAATTCTTCTGGTGCAGGACTTACATGTAGCATAATTATTTTTAATTCGATAAAGATAGATATAAAACATTGTGATTATACATAAAAATTAGTGTCTTGGCCAGTTTATTTAAACTTTTGTTTTATTTAATGCAAGCTTTAAAAAAATGTTACAAAAACACAACTGATTTAAAATCTATTGATAGTAGTAGTGCAAAGAGGCGTCTCTGTCCCTTTTTAATTTTTCTTTTTTTTGGTAAGGGCTGAAGATTAGCATTTCACAAAGAAATAACTTATATTAAAATATATGTAAAAGGTGTGTGTGGTTTTTTAATGACCAAAGAAGGCACGAAAACAGTTAAACTAAGAGAAAACATTACCACTTGTTCTGAACTCTGGTTAACTGTATAGCAGTAATCATAATATATACTTTTAGATAAGAATCCAGATTTCTTGTAATTGAAAAGTGACATCACATTTTCTAGCTCTAGTATCTGTGTTAAGAGACGCTGCATTAACAGACTGCAAATAGGCAGTATACATTGAGTCCAATTAACAATGACCTTTTACCAAAACCATACTTTCTTTTTACAGCGGCTAAGTAACAACTCATGGAATGGAATTAGGTCTCAAAAACTTAAGTGAAAATATCTAGTACTTCTTTACATTTGCAAAGCTACTTACACACTTTAAGAAAATGTTAACTATTATGTGGAAAAACGAAATAAACGGTGGGGCTTTGTTCTGCATTTTAATTAATGTATTAAATAGACAACACATTTGAACATTTAAAAAAAGATATTTATATATCATGCTAACGGGGGGTTTCATAAAAATGGACCATAGTGTTAGGCACCAAAAATTTCAAGTTTTTTTTTTTTTTTTTTTAGCCTGTCCCACTGATATATCCTCAAGTCTTCTATTTCTGTTCTGCAGGTATCACCATTTTCATTAAACATTCGCACAGTTCATAAAAATTCTGTTCTGGACAACTGAATTGGAGATTGTCCTTTCTTGGTATTCTTTATTGTTTATTTTGTCATCTCACAGCACCTAGATAGCTACAATCTCTATTATCATTTAAAAAGTGATTTTCTATTTTAGCCATGAGAACTGATATATGTATATATTTATCCAAACTAAACACATACTAGCTGTGAAGTTGAATGAATAACTAATAAAAATGAATCTTAATGACTACTTATAATAATTTCGATCATGTCCCTTATGGTTCTGAGTCTCATTATATTAAGTAATTTATGTGAATGTACAATGCTTACAAATATAAGTAAGACAGCTTAAAAGACAAACTTTGCTATAAAAGTCTAAATTAATACTCAGTCTGGACCCTAGAATTCTTGTCCTGTGCCTCTTGTGAAGAGTCTGCCTACTAATGGAGTTCTTCTACCAAACAGGAATGGGCACATGGGTAAACAATTTTCACTTATTTAATGAGGGAGAGGAATATAGATCTATGGAAAGGAAACTACCAAACTTTGACTCACACTGCTAGGAATAAATGTAGGATTATAATGGAATGAAGGAATTTAGTGTACAGCTAGCTAGAGCAAGGAATCTCGGTTACCTGGCAACAAAAACATAAGTCAAATGGCTGACTGTTTAACTACATCACACATCAGAAGTAGAGAAAATGACATTTCTGTGGGAAAAACACTAGTAAATGTACATAATTTCTTGTCTTGAGTAAGCTGAAAGTGAGTGAAAACTACTTACTAATTAGTTATCAAGTCTGGAAAAAATCAGAATGAAGTGCCAGGAAGCATATGAAGTTAAGGCACCATTATTTACAACTTCAATGACTGGCACTTAATTCTGAAAAAGGCTTTAAAGACATGAATAATATAAATCAATATTATTTCCCCCCTACTTCTATAAACTACTTAGTAGTTCTTAACATAACTATTATTTGTGCTTTGCTTTCCGGCCCTGTGAATAGCAGCTGCATTTTATGGTAACATCCTGCACCTTTCCTTTCCTTTGGTGTCTGCGAACACACACAGTGGTAAAGGCTATAGAAGGTGCAAAAACAGGAAACAAACAGGTTGTGTCTGTGTGAGAAACAATGCAAAACAGACCAGACTAAAGCTATTACTCAAGAGAGGATTAAATCCTTCACCAACTCCAAGTCTTTTTTAGGACTTATTATATATTAAGTTTAGGGTTTATAGCATTCTATATAATGACTTAAAAAGCCAATGGCTTCAACAAATTCATGTTAGTTAGGTGACTGTTGGTCCAACACGTGTGTTGAAATGCAGCAAGTACATTTACTTTACAATTTCTGTCCGAGTATAAAAATACTATACAAAGTTCTCGTGTGTGTGTGTGTGTCTGTGCGCGCGCGCGTGCGTGTGTGCAAGCACGCACATGTTTTAACTGTTCTTGCTTCCAAAGCTCACAAATTCACTAGCTTACAAATAGGTTGCTGCAGTCAGCTGATACCACCTAACCGTCTCTTTGCTCAAATTGAAATCTTTCAAAGGCAGGGTTATTCCACCCAAGAAAAAATTCTCCCGCAGAGATTCCGCGCTGAGTACACTTAGCTGAAGTTCTCTCTGTCTTAGGGTTTCTTTGCTATATCCACTGTACACAAGCTAGAGCAAAGGCAAAACAAACAAACAAAGTTACAAATTGTTTGGTTTCTTGGATTATTTTAAGTAAAAACATAAGTGAAATTATTGCTCAAAGAGTAACTATAATTAATAACATTGATTATGACGCATCTGGTGGGATTTGTCTCAGAGTTTAGATAAATTTCAAGAGTCTTAGATTGTGTTATCATTCCTCTGAGTGACACAGGAATATACAAAGTTGAAAATTATTAGTGGCTAAAAACTAAAAGCATGTTTTTTACAGAGATGGAGGTATGAAGAAGGGAAAAGAAATTACATGGCAGCATGCATTAAGATGATCTAATAGCTGGGATAAAAAGCATTGAAGGAAGCAAGCTGGGATAACAATTAGATTTTACAAAAAATGAGAGATTAAAATTTCCCTTTGTTATCTATTTTCTGTTGGATTTTATTTACCATGAAATGCTAATTTCTGATTAACATAATTCAATGCAAACACACCAGTTATAAAAGCACTACAGCAAAATCTGGAGTGTTGAAAAGCTACTCTCCTTCAAACACCACATTCAACATTTAGGTTGTGTTTTTCAAGAAAGCCTCACCATAACTTCTGAGAAACATCACCTTAATTTTGTCCTTTATACTGTCTGACTGTAAGAACTAAAAAACTGACCACATTTCATTTTCTTGAAAGTAGAACACTAACTCGAAAAAAACCGCTACTACTAATATCCACAAATAATGCAATGTTTATCCCAAAGAAGTAGCTGACTAAGGGTTAGTGGGTTTTAATAGATGATTAAGTTTATAAATTGACCATGAGTAGCTGAGCAAAGCCACAGTTCTGCTCTATAGTGTTTAGCTGATGCTTTGCTTACTACTTTCAGTTCAGAGCACTCTGCATTAAGAGGGTCAGCTGGCAGACCAAAACAAGTTAGGAGGATGATTGTAAACTACATTGTATCAAGCAAAGTAAAGGTACTGAAGATGTTTGAAAAGAATAAACAGGGAAAGGCAAAAACATACCTTTGACTATAAGAAATAACAATAACAACAACAAAAGAATAAACAGGAGGGCATTTCAACTTCAATTATGTGAAGGGCTGCCATGTAGAAGAATAGTTCTGTGTGGTTCCAACAGGTACAACTGAGACTCACAGATGCAAACAGAGAGGGAAGATTTCAGCTTAGTATAAAAAATAGTCTAAAAGTTGGAGCTGCCCCAAACAAATTGGATGACCTGGAAAAATTTCAGCACAGACTGGGCATCCCCTTCTTAAAAATGTTGTAGAAGGGGTTCAGGCATTGGAAAGGTAGTGGAATAATGGCCCCTTAAATCTTCTTAAAACCTAAAGTTTATGATTGAGGGTTCAATTCTGCATCACTTTGTTAAAGAGCAATGGACTGCTATTGATTTGCTTTACTAGTACAATAAGCAGTTCAGCAAATGATATCTAAAAAATGTTAATTTAAAGTGTTTAAAATTTTAAATCTCAGAACAACAGATCTAGGAAATTTTTAGAAATGACTTTAACTTACCATTTCATTGAATGTTGGATTCCTAGTTTTTCGTGAAATTTTGGTTTTACGTTTGGATGTCTTGTGGGTATCTGGAAGTAGGTAGGTTTTGACATATGGATTTGGGTCAGCCCCATCTTCAGTAACCTATAAAGAAAAGCATTCCCTTAACAGTAATGCTTCCTACCAAGGAATGGGTTTCCTCTATAATCATCACTATTTATAATCACTCACAAGATCTTTGATGTGCATCACCATGATGAAAAGAGTACCATTTCGGTAGGAGACAGATAATTTCACTGCTCCTCCTATCTGGCCTGGAGTAGGACTGAAGGGACCTGCATCTGAAAATATAAATATGTTCATCTTTATTTTGCTTGCAGTGGTTCAAGCTGCAACAAAAAATCTTTGCTTTAACTCCATACCATGACATGTGGAGTAAAAAAAAAAGGTAAAGAACCTGGTAGACCACTGGATATATACTTCTTTGGTAATCACATTCTATTAGGAAAATTATGTTTATCTAAAAATACACTGGCTTTAAATAAATACCCTCCTCCCATTCTCACTGGACCATAGCCAGGAACCCCACTGTCACTACCATATTCACTGAGAAGTTAAAGACTTGTAGGACATAGGGAAGCCATGAAATATCAATAAAGAGAAAAAAAATCTCACCTGCAGACCTAGCTATTCCTTCAGCTTTCTCATCACGAAGTAAAGGGTGAAAAAAAGTACAAACAAGATCACACTAAGATAGAATAGGAAAAAGATCTGTTAGTTTAAATATTATGTAGCACAAAAACAGTATGTTATTTTTCAGTTAGGACAGTCACCTCTGCTACGTCCGTTGAAGCACTCATCAAACTTTGTAAGTAACTGTTTAACTCAACTTTTCTTTTGGCTGCTACATCTTTTATGTGTGTTCTTCCTAGAACCATTCTATTAGGAAACCTATAAAAGAAAAACAATAACAAGGGAGGATTTAAATTATTTCATCTGAAAGTATTTATAGAATCAAGTACATTTTACTTAGAAATATACTTTTTATATACTTAAATACAAAGTAGAGTCTCAATCCACTATAATGTAAATTTTATGATTTCTCTTCCAAGTAATAGAGCTGAAATAGTTCAAGTATCCATTATCTTTTTATGAACATTGGTACATAAAGTACATGGTTTTGCTAATTTGCTATACTATTTCTTCTCAAGATTATTCGCAAATATTTTATGCAGATCTTATCCTTCAAAATAGTCATTACTCAATCAGCCATGGCTATTGTAGATATCAGTTAAAATCCACAAATGACATGGAGCCTAAATCAAAATATTGAAAATAAACTCTGATACCCACTTTGCTTCCTCTTTACTCTTGAAATCTAGTATGAGAAGAATTTAAGCAACTTGACAGAAGAAATCTACTGATCATTAGCTACATTAAAACTGAAGGTTTCCAAAGGGTATCAGAAACAAAACTAAGCACTAAGATTCTGATTAACAGTCTCAATGCCTCAGCTTTTTATTTTTCAGGAGCTCAGTATAGCCCTAATAGATTATTTCTACTGTGATTTAAAATCGGACTTTTTAAAACCAGGATTCCAAATTATTATCTTGTGTTGCTTACTGTGGTAGAGACAACAAATTTAAAGCTTTACCTAAATTAGAAAGCTGGAAAATTCTGTATTTTTAAGTTTAAAAGCTTGATTTATTCATTTACTAATTCAACAAAAACTTAGTTACTTGTCTATGTCTAGTACTGTATTACACACTTGTGATACAAAGAAAAGTAAATCACATATGGTCCATAGTACTTTACTAAGTCTTAAGTTATCTTACAAAGCTTTTGACCTATACTTGATAATAAATTTTTGTCCTATAAAAAAAGATTAATGTACATGGATGGAACATACCCTGGTAACTTCCAAAGTGGAAAAACAATACTGAGCTTGTTATGAAGTTCCTGAAACTCGTCAAATGTTCGGAACACAAATGATGGCTCAAGCTGTCCTTCCCTCAAAATTCGGACTACATAAATCTGAAAAGAAATCACACCCAAATACATTAGATTCATAATAAAACTTTTCCTGACAGAAAGAAAACGTATAGCTTGATGGTGATGTGTAATCAAAGTGCTTTTAACTTGGTAATATACATGTCACCAATAGGAAACAGCAAATATAAAACTCATCGTATTTGTAGCACATCTAACTACATTCTAAGGGTGATCTTTACCATTGTAAGATATAGAAATAAGAACTGGAAAGTGAAAGTCATTTTATTTCCAAGATTAAATATAATAAATGTACTTCCCAAATTTATAAATTTAGTGCATTTCCAATGAAAATATTAAGTCCATTTAAGAGAGTAATAAGAAAAAACAAAATTTATGGCAACCGGAGTATGAGGGAAAACTTAGCTTGTGGGATACAAACTATTATAAAATTGGTAAAATACTAATGCAGAAAGAGTCAGATATAGCCACAGAAGAAATAAATTCAGGGCTATATATACATAGATTTCGTGTATTTAAAGGTGGCTTTATAAACATTGTAGGGAGGAAATGGAGTGCTCAATAAAATGGTGCTAGGATAAAATACTCAGCAAACATACAAAAATTTACTAATAATAAAAAAGGTGAAAATTAAAATAGTAAAGTCACTTTCTAAAATTTACCAATTTGTCAAAAATTTTAAAGACTGACAGTGCTGCAAAGTACTATCCAACAAAAATATTAGCACAGGGTAAAAAAATAACAGCAAAAAATGATGATAATGCTATACTATACCACTGGGGAGGGCACACTGAAGATCCTGTTTTTCAAAAACAAACTGTGTGTTTGTAATATAATACTGTATCCCTGGACAGTGGAATGAGAATTTTACTTTATGTGGGTTTATATTTGTTCAATTTGTTATAATGAGCAAGCTTTACCCTTGAAATTAAGAACAAATTGAAGATAAAAAGTACTACCCTTTTAGTTTTGTCCCCGAAAAGAAGAATATCATTTGTCTCATGATTTTGAAGCAAATTTACCAAGAAATAAATACCAAAAAACAATTATGGATGCTCCAAATACATTTATTTATTTTTGGATCATGGGTAAAAGTACGAAAAGAACAAATGCTTGAAACTTTGTAGCAGAGTCAGCAAAGGGAGTAGGAAAGGGCAACAAATACATAGGCATGAGTCTCTACAAATACAAAAAACCAAACTTACGTAATGTTTATCTGGGTTGTATTTCTTATGGTAAGTGAAAACAGAGACTTCCTTTATTCGACCATCTTGTCTAAAGGAGTAAGTTTTGGGTGAAAATGAAAGGATGGGTTCATCATTGGAAGGAAGGCCAGTAAAACGAAGCTGAGCAAGGTTGTGAATGAAGAAGTTAAACTTTGTGGCAATGTTTCCTAAACTTGATTCGATCAGCCTACAAAAATAATCAGAAAATGTGTTAACAGTAAATGTTCATGAGAACACATACATGCTCAATTCTTTTAACATAATAAAAGATGAAAAAAAACTTAAAATCTTTTAAAATATTAAGCAGATTTTCACTTCGCCAAGGATTCCCTTTGTTCTATAGGCCAAAAACCCGTTAAAATATATCTCACTCCAAAGAAAAAAGAAATTTAGCCCAAGAGTCTCTATTCCATCCTATTCCACGAAATGATCCTTGGATTTCTTGAGCCCTCTGGAGTCCAATAGGAATTAAAAGCTATTGAGGACAGAAGATGATTGGTATAATGCCAAAAAGATTTCATTATTTTATTCCCTTGTAATAAACGGAGGCAGATGACAACTACACATGTATAGAAGGAAGCATCCAGAGTAATCCAAATTTTTTAAAATCTCTTCTATCAAATAGTAGAATCTGGTATCAGAGTCCTTCTTCAGATAATCCTAACTTCCCTCAGTTAGGAAAAGAAATTTTGACAGGAAAGGGAATTTGGTGGGAATAAATTTGGATAAAACATTTAAGGAAAGCAAAGAAAACAAGTCTCAGAAACAGGATAAAGGAATCCAGAAAGAGAAAAGAGATTCAAAAAGTGACAGAACCCCTGAGAAAGGTTTTTGCCTTGCTTTGGACTAAATATTTGTGTCCCCCAAAATTCATACAGTGAAGCCTCAACTCTATAGGGCTATACGGACTTAGTAATTAAGGTTAATGATATCATAAGGGTAGAGCCCTGATCCAACAAGATCGGTGTCCTTAAAAGAAGAGACAAGAAATCTGCTTTCTCACACTATCTATTTCATGCAAGAAAACAGCAAGAAGGCAGTCAGTTGTCTACAAGCTAGAGTCCTCACAGGAAGCAAATCCACCTGCACCTTAATCTTGGACTTCCCAGCCTCCATAACTATGAGAAAATAAACTTTTTTTGTTTAAGCTATCTCATCTATGATATTTTTTTATGGCAGACCAAGCAGACTAATATATGCCTGCTTTACAGATTTGCCCAAAGTAACCAACAAATCTATTTAAAAACAAACAAACAAACAAACAAAACCACTAATACCTAAATTATCAGGATTAGTTGGAAGGCTATACAAAAGTCAGCTTCCTTTAATTCAATTCAGCCTAGAGTCTTGAGACTAGGGAAGTCCAGTCCAGTGTTTTCTACCTCTTCTCCAGAGAGAGGAAGAAAGCAAGAGAAAAAGGAAAGAAAAGAACATAAGCTTATGTGCCCCTCCCTGCTCCGGCATTATGATGAGATGGCACTAGTCAGTGAGCAACCTGGTTGGCAGACATTTAGAACATATTTTCCAGGAAGACCTGCCTTTACAGCAATAATGAAAAATTCGAATGCAATCATTGGTATATGTGTTTAAAGTACTACATCATATAATGACAATTTACTACAGCAGTATTGCAGAGTTCGCCATTTTAATAAAGCACTTAAGGTATCAATTAAAAATGTTATGGCAGAATCCTCAAAAATAGATTAGTACAGATATCATATTAGGGGAAAACCTTATATTTGGCACTGCAGAAAATGTTTCACAGAAATAGTTCATAAACGAGATGTTTATAATTGAAATCATATCTAAATGAACCTTGAGATCATATTTTAAGAAAAAAATGTATTTTTTAAAATGATGTTGCAAATCTTTTATACTTATTCACTAAATAAAATTTTAACCTACTATTTGCTAATACTGTGAATCAACGTTTTCCTATAAATCAGCATTTGGATATAGAATTTGTTTATACTAAGGAAAACATAGCAAAGCTGTGTCTCCAATATATTTAATATACCTTACCTAGTAAAGAAAATTGTAGCTTCTGCATCTGTAGTTTGGGGTTGAAGTGCATCTCTAACGTATTTCAAATCTTGAATACTTGTAAGTTCTGGTAACCCTGAAGGAATCATCTATAGAAAAGGAGAAAAAAAAGTTTGTAAGTTAAATTTTTTTAAAGTCTTTTTTCCACTCTTTCTTAAAAGCTGGCCAGGTAATCAGAACTAAAGCAAACAAAAACAATCAGTTTTGAAGAGTTTGTTAGTGTTTTAGAAATCTAAGTGATTTTCTTATAAATGAAAAAAAAAAATGAAGCCAAAGAAGTCAATTGCTGGCAGTCACAAAGTCAGTTTATGTAATTAAAGCTGTAAAATTCATTTTGTCTAGCACTCTGTTTTTACATCAAGTTTAGTCATAATCACAGTGGGTTTTTTTCTGTCTATTTTTACTTTTTACTTAATATATATCCAGAAAAGTACAGAAACCTTAAGTGTACAGGTTAATGAATGTTCACAATCCATACACACCCAGATTAAGACACAAAACACCTACCAGCATCCCAGATGACCCCTTCAGGGCCCCTTTAGGTTACTCCTCCTCCTCACCTGCAGAGGAACTACCCTTTAACCTTATTTTTTTATATTTTGTATAAATGGTGTCTGATATACTTCATATAACAATTTTTAAATATGTTGGTAATAATATATCTGACATTTTAAACTAGTAAATTTTATTCCAAAATCACAAAGGATCCTTTTTTAAAAATTGAAACACAGAAGCATTAATATAAAATAAATTCAATGCTTTTAAAGAACAGAATTACCAGTGAAAGCAGGTTAAGAAAGAGGTTTGTTTGCTTTCTTATCAAGTTGTAGGCCTGACAGCAGAGGTCCACAAACAACTGGAAACGAATGGTGGGCTTTTCACCCCCGTTGATGACATATGCCATATCAGAGGTCAGCACAAAAGGAGCCCGATCCCTATTTAAAAAGAAAGTACATACAAAATATTTTTTACAGAAAATATTCACACAGTGCTATTGTTATTACATGGTTATTGAGCTAAGCTATCTGAGTCATAGCAATTTCCAACTGGGAAACAGCACCAGGCAGTTTTGAATTTGCTAATTCTTAAAAACTCACATTTTCAGGAAAATCATCATATAATCTCATTATTTATGCAGAACTTACATATGAAAATATTCCCCAAGGTGATATTTATAAATCCAACATACCCAAACAGAGATTGAACATTAGTTACAAATATAGAGAAAAATTTTGTACTCATTGCCATTATACGAATGAGAACTTTTCCAATAGGTACCACTAACTAGATAAAATACATGTTAATTCACTTCAGCGAAGGTTACACATGCCTACTCATTCTTGTAGTAAAGTCATCTCTTAGGGCTTTTTTCATCCCCAGTTATGCTCAAAGGGAGCTACAAGGCAACAAAGAATAGCAAGAAAAAAGGCAGGGTTTGGGACATTAATTTGTGAAATAGGAAGCGTCTTTTTTCTTCAGCAACAATGATAACAATACTAGTACCTTCTGAAGCTACCAAACATCTGTGCATGGCCCAAGAACTTCCCAAAGTCAATGTGAAACATGTGTCCTGTGCTTCGAAGCATTATATTGTCATTGTGTCGATCACAGATGCCTAAAACATAGGTGGCTACACAGCATCCAGCACAAGAATAGATAAAATTCTCAGAAGCCTAAAATAAAGATATAAAAGTTTTAGAAAAAAAAAATTTTGTGTGTGAAATGAAAGGATTTTATTGGACAAAGCAGCGTCAATTTTTATCTAATAAGAAGCACATCAATGTTTGAGCAACTCTTTAACAGGAAGGAAAATTCCATTTAATCTAACAGATTAGCTGAAACATTATCAGTAAAAGCAAAAAAAAAAGTCTTCTAAGTTTCTTCTTTCAGTTGGCGACAGCATCTTCTTAGGTTGTCATGATGCTTAAATCATGAAAAAGTTCCCAAATAGAAACTGAGGGGCTGGCAGGAAAGGCAGCTGACTCATAATTCTGCACATGGGAGTTTAGGAGACTTTAAGATTATGTGCTTTAAGAAAAATAGATTTTGAACTTAAATTGTTAACTGTGTCTATTGTTTCAGAAAATGGCTAATTCTATCTACAATAAAAATCTCAGTGGCTACATATCTGGAAGTGTACGGATGGCAGGCAGGGTCAGGAAGAGAAAGTTCCTTCCCCACGTGGAGTGGTCCGGAGCCCAAGGACAGACTCTGTGCGCAAAGAAAGACCAAAGGAAAAGTGATCCAAGTTACCATGGAGACAAAGAAGCTGACGACCTCAGAGTGGACAAGAAAAGAAGGGCAGAGACTGAAGCAACAATAAACCAAAGAACATTTATTATGTGCAAGAGCCTGATGATGACAGGAAAGAAAAAAAATTTAAAGGAGGCAGAGTTACAAAGATTAAAGTAATTCATCACTCTTTTAAAACACTATTGTAATCCATTTTCTCAATAGCTTATAAACTGGGTTATGTTTTTTCATATTTGGGGGGAAAAACCCCCACCCTTCTAAAGGTAGTTATTACCCCTCTCTCTAGCTTTTATCTTTTTAATAGGCAGAGATGCCACTAGGCCTTACATAGGTATGTGGTGCTGCATTTGAACATCTTTTAAGCATTGTGTTTGTGGAACCTTGTTCCTCACAGACTCTGCTGCTTATCACAAATAACATTGGGACAAAAATTAACCAGAATAAAAGAATATTTTCCCTTTTTTCAGCTTGTAGGGAAAGCATGTGTAAAGAAAGTCAGCTTATATCTTTAAACATCCAGTAATACAATTAATTTATTTTATTGCCCATCTGGTGACTCATTATGTGTCATCTGTTAAGTTTCTCAAAGCTGGGGACCTTCTTTTATTTGAGTCCTGCCTGTCCTGGGGATTAAATTGCTAACATAATATCACAGAAAGATACAGCAAATGCATACAATGAATATTTTAATCTACAGCATGTGCATTTAGTTTATTCTTAGGATACTACATTTCTGAATAGAGCAGTCATATGGCTCTACATATCCATGTGGTTAATTTTACTCTTTTTAACCCCCAGCTTTATTGAAATATAATAGACAATGAGTTCCTCATATTTACATTGTACAATGCAATGAGGTTTTTTTTCAATTATAGTTGGCATACAATATATTAGTTTCGGTTGTACAGCAGGGATTAGAGATCTATATAATTCACAAAGTGATCACTCCACTAAATCTAGTGCCCTTCTTCCCCCGTACATATTTATTACAACACTGTTAACTGTTTTCCTTATGTTACACTTTATATCTCTATGTCTATTTTGTTAACTATCCATTTGTACTTCTTAATCCCTTTGCCTTTATCGCCATCCCCCCAACCCCCTCCCATCTAGTAGCCCTCAAAATATTCTCTGTATCTATGAGTTTATTTCCATTTTTATTGTTGTTGTTTTGTTCTTTAGATTCCACATGTATGTGAAATCACAATATTTGTCTTTATCTGAATTACTTTTCATCATAATACCCTCCAGATCCATCAAGGCAGTATCTTTTTCCATCCCCTTCTTTTTGTCTCTGTGTCTTTTAATCTGAAGTGAGTCTCTTATAGGCAGCATATGTACGGGTCATGTTTTCTTATCCATTCAGCCACTCTGTCTTTTGGCTGGAGCACTTAATTCTTTTCCATTTGAGGTACTCGTTGATAGGAATGCAATTATTACCATCCTTTATTCATGTTTTTGATACATGTTTTTTTCTTCTTAAAGAAGTCCCTCCAACATTTCCTGTAATACTGACTTGGTGTTGATAAATTCTCTTAGCTTATTTCTGTCTGGAAAGCTCTTTATCAGTCCTTCGACTCTAAATGATAGCTTTGCTAGATAAAGTATTCTTGGTTGTTAATTTTATTCTTTAATTCCCCCAGCAATCATTACTAATGATGATAAAGATGATAGCAAATGTTTACATACCATTTATCACAAACCAGGCACTGCACTATTCTGTTTCTCTATTACTCTTCTGATCTCCATCCTCATGGTACATGTGTGATTATGTATATGTATATATGTATATGGTAACCCATTTAGAATCTCACAACAAACCAATGACGTAGGTACTATTATTATTGCCATTTTACACATGAGACTAAAACACAGAGAGGTTATTTGCCTAAGATCACATAATTGTTAAGTGGCAGAGCCAAGATTCAAACCCAGGCAATGTGAATCCACTGTGTTATATTCCTCCTTACTTAGCAAAGCACATAAGAGCCAAATGCATAAAAGACCTCGATGTATGTTACTTGACCATTATTTTGTGTCAAACAACTTATCCCAAATCACAAAAGAGCCAACATTACTATTAACAAGTATCGGCTTCTGCTGCACTGCTTTCCCCAAACCACAAAGTAAGAAAGAAAGTGTTTCTCAAACATTTTAAAAGATCAACAAAAGACAAAATTCGTCTATTTTCTTAGGTCAACAGATAGCATTTTTACATATCTATCTGCAAATGTGATACATTAATGATCTGACATAAACTAGGCAAATGACATTAAAACTGGGATCTTTTTACATCACTATTCAAAGTGTTCTTGGGTCTTCCTTAGGCCGATTTAGGATCATTAGAAACCTCTGTCCTAAGAGATTTCCCTTTCCTCTTATGTAATTCAATATAAAACAAAACAAAGAAAATATGATGCCTCCCATAGTAACAGCTATTAATTATATAATTTACTCTATGTAGCACTTCATACATATTAATTCATTTAATTCTCACGATAACTTTATACTATCATTTTTTTACAGCCATTATATACATTATGATACCATAATATATATTATAACATTTTATAGCAAAGATCATTGAAACACAAAAAGGTTAAATAATTTGCCTGAGGCTCTATAGCTGGAGAGTGACTTAGGACCTGAAATCAAGCCCAGAGAGTCTGGCGCATAATCTTGCTCTTAACTACCACATGATGCAGACACTCTTACTTATTTCCATAACTTTTTCCAAGACTTTTCTGAAATATAACATTATGGGTTATATAAATACCTCTGTTTTTCTGGCCTCTAAATACATGTTTGGAAAGTTTTCTGGGTAATTTAGCATTGGTTTCACTCAAATTCCTGCCATTAAATGCATTTTTTTAATATTCTTTTTTTTTTAGAGAAAGATGTTTTCATGACTTAAGACTAAATGGCTGATTACCAGAGGTGGAAAATAAAAGCAGTGAAGAACTACATAATACATAAATCATTTTGACAAAGTTATTTAGAATAAGGAGATATGCTAATCACCTTTTCATATTCCTCTTCAGAGGGATTGTATTTCCTCAGCCACTCTGCAAGTGGTTTATCTTTAAAGGATCCTGTCACACCATATTCCACTTGGATTTTCCTGAGAGTATCTGAAGCAGGAACTAGCTCCACCATGCCTTTAATAACAAAACATTAAGCTGTGTGAAAATGTCTTCCATAAGCAAGCCTTTAAAAAATTTATAGCTTTCAATCTTTGACATAAGACATCAGCTGGCAAGTATTAAAATATATATATATATATATATATATATATATATATAATATATATATATATATATATATATGTCTGCAGCCCATGCTAGAAACACCAGTAATCAAAGTTATTTTTTATTTTCAGAAGATCCACAATGTAAAAGTTAAATTTAACTATTTGAGACTCTATAGTCTGTATGTATGCTACCCCCAACCAAAGAATAACAATTTTAATTATAAACTAGATGATACTGACATCTTTAATAAAATTACTTTTAAGATACATGCTGTCCTACTTCACATACGCACAAAAAAACTGTCTCTAATCATGTATTTGGGCACGGTAACAGTGTTTGAGAACGCATTAAGCTCTTTCAAAAGGAAGAACAGATTAGGATTGCCTTGCAACTTGCTTACTGTCTCAAGTGTTTTATCTTCCTAATTGAAATGTAAATGCCTGGCTGGATAACCCATTTTTTTGTTTTCTCTATAATTCCTTTAAAAGAAGTATCAAACAAGTAAATTACGGGACATCTACACAATGAAATACAATGAGGCAGAGCTCTATGTGCTTACGTAGAAAGATCTCAAAAATATATTTTTAAAGATAAAATTCAGATGGAGAACTATGTTTAAAAGAAAGACTATTATATTAGAATATACACAAAATATTCCCAGAAGGCTACATAAGGTCATATAAGTGGTTGTATAGGAGTAGCATGCCTAGGACTGAGGTTAGGGGTGAGAGAAAGACTTATTTTTCAACTTATTCTATTACATGGTATATGAATATTTTACTATGTTGCATATATTATTTATATAATTTAAAATTTAGTTTTATATATTTAAAAAATTAAGGCGATGCATTGGCATTAAAATAAGATATGCATACAGAGACCTGCTTTGGACAAAGGACTGGGAGAAACTAAGTAGGCCAAGACCTCTAGGCCACCCCAAAACAAAGTATGCAGGGCCAGGTTATAATCCAAGTAGTCTGGTCAAATATGGCAGAATGAATTCATTTGGCATTTTTATGTTGTCTTGCTTATATCATCTAGTTTATAGTTCACAGTGACAACATTTCAATGAGTACCTGCATCTTGATTCTATAACTATGTTTAATCAAATTGTTAATATACATATAAATTTCTAATTTTATAAATATACATATGTACAAATTACCATGTATAAAACAGTGGACCAAAGTTCATAAGATATACAAAGTACTACTATCTATGAATAAGATATGGTCCCTAACCTGAGGGAACTTAAAATCAATCTAGCAGGAAAGACACAAACTGTGCAGTAAATATCTGGTGAGTATTAAAGTCTGCTAAGTCTGGAGAAGGGAGGGATTATTATAGACTGAGGTGTCTGTTAAAAACTTCAGAAGATATGGATGTGATTTCTTCATTGGAAAAATAAAGATACGGCAAGATAACACAAGTAAAAAGCTGAGCACAGGACGAGACACAAAATAAGTACTCGATCATTAGTTAGAAACAACATAAAAAACAAGAGCGATTTGACTGTCTCCAAAGTTTCAAGGGATTCCATAAGAAGAAAAAGATGTTCAACTATACGAAATAAGTATGTGACAGAAAAATTAATCTAATGAGATAGTAGACTATTGTAAAAGAATCTTACTTGATAAAACGTTCATCTTATAAGACTTATATGAAAAACAACCAGCAAGAATTCTTGACCAAATTTCCTTTTTGAGAAGATAAAGTTTGTACATCCTAACCTGAAGGAATAAAGGTGATAAGGCTCTCATATTGCCTTGGTGGATAAAGTGGAGAAATGTGGAATGGTTGATAACGCAGTGAAGTAGATGAGTAACAAAGTAAAATACGATACCCAAAGATTTAACAATCACCTGAAGGAAGATCTCTAGTGACATGCCAAAAAGGTTGGTGCTTGGCCCTTTCTTAGTAAATATATTTTTTCAATGACTTAAAGCTACAGAATGTATGTTCTTCAAATTGGTTCAAGACACAAACTAAGAGGTTTGACAATGGCTAACAAAACTCAGACTTTAAAAAGAAACCAATAGGCTGAAAAGTAATGGCTCAAATATAACAAGAAAGTTAATAGTTATGGTCCTACACTTGGGTCTAAGATTCAAAATGTACATGTACAGAATGGCCAAGACATGATTTAGCAGGAGCTAGCATGATGGTTTTATTTGTTAATAAGCTCCATATGTGTGACTTTTTGCCCACCCTTCTGCATAAAACCCAGGTACATTCTTAGAGATTAGGAATCACTTGAGCCCTTTACAATAAAAACAATTAGCTGATAAGGTAATTTAAAATCACATATGACAAATCACTGAAGAATATAGAACTCAGGATCTGACGCCATAATATTGGTCATCATGAAGAATCTGACTTAATTATATGATAGTCTATGAACAGAACTGGAACTGATGATTGGAAGACACCAGGAGTCAGTTCCCATTCGTCTAAAATACAAGAAAGAACTCTACAGCTATCAGAACTATCCAGGACAGAGTGAACTACCTTGAAGTAGTTCACTATAGGCAGTTAAGCACAAACTGAATGGCAAATATTAGAAGGATGATTAGACAAGATAATGATTAGAATCTGTGAAGCATTTCTTATTTCTACCAACTGTGGGTGATCTTTCTTTCTTTTAAACCCTCAGAGCATTGCCTTTGTAATTCTTAGAGCTGTTAGCTTACTAAAGCATGTTCTAATTACTTGTGTATGTCTTCAACTGCTTCCCTCAAAAATATAAGGACTACATCTTAGTAGCATCTTGCGGATGCTAGATATGCAACAAACATTTGTTGAATAAGAATAATGGTAATGGTTGCGATTTACTGAGCACCTAATATGTATCAGATACTGAGGTGTTTTACATTCATTATCTCATTTAATTATCAGTATTTCTATGAGTGTAGTACTATTATTATTCACACTTAAAATACGTGGTGAGGAAAAACTTATTCAATAAATAATGAGTGAAGTTTGTTCCTGGCAGAAAAAAACTTTGTAACCATTATTTTATTTTGCAAAAATGAAAAGTTGTTTCAACTTAAGGATGGCCTTAATATTAAGTCAAAAGCTAAAGACCATAAAGTTCTCGCGGGTCAATTAATGGATACCACTGGTTACTGCAAAGCACTTATTAGAGCTACTCACTGAGTTATTTAATTGTGAGTAAAAGAATCAATAAAGAAACACTAAAAAAAATATGAAACAACTGAGATCATAGTGTACCAGCATCAGGACCCATAGGGCAGGTACACCCTGAGCTAAGTTCACAAGCACAAAAAAAAGGGACCAAGACACAGCTTACAGATTTACCTCGATCTCTGCCAGTTGAAAGACATTTGAAAATTACCATCCTCAGATCTAGTCCTTCTTTAAGCCAGATCTTGTCCATAATTTTTATCATCTGTAAAGCTAACATATCTTGCCGAAGATCTTCACCAACCTTGAAATCAAGGAAACAAAATTAAACTTATACTTTTCTAAAAACTTAATAGATTACATACTATATAGGAAGGAGAGGGAAACAGTGAAAAAAGTGAAAAATGACATTAGCAGAACTGTCTTTTAATTTTTCTACAGTATTCTAACCTCTTTTTTTCTCTGTTTCCTGAACTATACACTTTAAAAGGCTGGGTTTTATGGTATATGAATTATATTAAATTTTTTAAAAGGGTAAATGGGGGGAATCTTTGTGATGATCAAAATATTCCATATCTTGACGTATCAATGCCAATATCCTGATTGTGATATTGTACAATAGCTTTGTAAGATCTCACCATTGGGGGAAACTGGGTAAAGGGGACATAGGATCTCTGTGTAATTACTTACAATAAACTACAAATCTACGATTATCTCAAAATAAAGTTTGCTTTAAATAAAAAAGTTAACCATCCCAAAATAAATTAATTCTAACTGGAATCACATCAAGTTTTCCTTTTCTTCTTTAAATTAAGTAAAATAACTTAAAAATACATAATGAATACCTTTTTGAGACTACAAGAAAATTATGAAAAAAATAAAAGGGAGATTTACCTTAACAAATATTAAAACAATGTATAAAATGTTTGTATTCAAACAGATGATACTGTTTTAGGAAAAGGCAAATACATCAGTAAAATAAGAGTCTAAAACCAAATCCGAGTATACAGAAAGTTGCTATGTATATCAAAGGTTGTTCAAGAGAAGCTATCCTTATGAACCTCCACTAATCAAACTCATTAACTAAAACTCTCCATTCTTCATTCAAAATATGTAGTCATAATGCACAGAACTGTGACTGATAACGGATTACTCTGTAGTACTCCACTCCTGCTACTTCCCACAGTTAAGTCAGTATGTTTCTAAAAACCAGCGCCATTGCTCATGGTTTTGCAGTTTTGCGCTACACAACTCTAGGGGGCACCATTCGCATCACAGTCTGTGTGAGAGGCACTGCCTGGAGTTATGACGTGCCCAACCAGCATGGCAGCAGCTCTAGCCCAGAGTTGTATTTATCCCATTACCAGTTTGGGAACAGTTTATGTCAGTGATAACCTTTCACATAATGATTCAATTTAATATTAAATAAACAAACGTACTTTTGGAAAAGGAATTTGAGAAAAGAATTTTTAAATTTTCATTTAAAAACAAAGTAACCTTATTTTGCTCACCTTAAACATGACATTAATTTCTTCACCCATTGGATCAGCATTCACCATTGTGACTTTTAGGGGCACAGCATTAGAACTGAAGAAGGAACATGACTACGAATATAACATATTAAGTATTAGAAAGATAACACTGGAATAAAAATGTGTTTAAGGTTTTTCTGTCCTACGCATTTCTCCTCTCATTTGTTCCTCTGAATTATGGCAAATAAAACAACACATGTGAACTTCTTTTTAGATTATCTGTCAGATAAGAGGTATATAAAAATGCTTTTTAAAACTTAAACATAACATATATGCGTAATATATCATCTACTACTTTCTAGGCAGAGAAGCAAAACCTTAAAAATTTGAGACAAAACTATTCAAAATTTGACCTTCAACAGAGCACAAAATTTTGTATATTCTTATCTTCTAAAGCAGTGTAATCTGGGATGAGATCTCTATTTCTTCTATTTATGGTACTATTATAATTAATAATTAGCCATAGAATCACATAGTGACATTGAATCGAACAATTTCATTAGCAAAGATGAAATCTTATTTGAAAATAAAACTGGTTAAAAAACTAATTTAAGACAATCAGACCAATTTAAAGGTAAATAACAAACAAAACTGAAGGGGAAAAAAAGATAATCACCCTGCCCCCAAATGACATAATTATACAAGTCAGGTATCCACTGTTAAATTTCAATGAAGAGTAGCCAAATTCAGCTTAAAAAAAAAATTCAAATCTCAAACTCCATAGATAGTTGTACCCTGGCCTTTTAAAATCTGACACTAATGGATGAATTAATTGGCTGCTTTGCTGAACTTGTGGTAGAGAAAATCCACTATTTGTATGATTAGCCCACTTCAAAATAAAATTACTCAATTTTGATGATTATTCAACTACTTTTCTATAGCTTTAAAAAGTAGTATAAACCTGGAAGAGTCTATCTGGCCAAAGGAAGGAGAAACAATGTCTGTTAGTTGAACAGTTTTATCACTGAAATTACAACATATGCTTCTTATGTAGCTATTATACCACGGTAAAAAAAAATAGTTTAATTTGAGGTAGTAAATAATTTTATACTGTTTATTCTTTCAGGAATGGTGATTACGTAAAAATATACTGAGACAAATATGGATCTTATGCAGACATCCACAAATATTTATAACCAACCTATGCAGGTTTTATCCTCATTTGCCTTAAGCATACCTGCCCATTTGCCTTCTTCCTACACATTACTTTGAAATGTAATATGAACTTATAAGTATTTTATGTGTCACCTTAATATTTAATTCTTTTGCCACAAGACTTGGATTGAGAGGCAGGCGACATTTATTTCTTAGAAAAAAAGACTGTACTCGTTCCATACTCCTTTGGAGGACAACCTAGAAAAAGAGATTAATACATTTTCATAATACATAATGAAAATGAAGACCTATTTTTAAGACAATAAAATTATAATGTGGACCCCATTTTTAAAACACCCAATTGTCAAAAAGAGTTATTGCCACAGAGAGTTAGTTTTTACTATAAAAATAAAATTAGGACAGGCAAAGGCTATAAACATAGGAGGATAAGTACACATATTCATATTTAACATATTAAATAAAACTCACTAACAAAGAAATAGAAATTAAACAGAAATGAGATGCAAAATTAACAGATGAAAATTTTAAGATAATATCCAGAACTGGCAATAGGGTGGGAAACGGATATTTCATAATCTGTTGGTGGGAAGGAAGGTGTATACAGGCATTTTTTTGGTAGAGTAATCTAAGAGAAACTACTATAACTAAAAATATACATGGCTCTTAACTCAGCTACTTCACCTGTAGAAATACTCTATAAGGAAATACTGGCAAAAGGGCAAAAACTTATAAAGTTCACTGAAAAACTGTTTGGGATAAGAAAAATATGTGAACAACCTACATAGAGGTAATGGTTCATATCTTACACTACAATACCTTGTAATATTATGTACCCATTAAGAAACATGAAGGGTAACTAAATGTACTGACATGAATTCTCCAAGATGAAGTAAAAAAAAAATAATAATAATAAAATAAAATAAATACATATATATATAAAATTAAAAGAAAAAAATTAAAGATCTAAATGAAAAGACAGCCTATTTTTATGACCTGGAAGACTTAGTATCAAGAGTGAAATATTTCTCAAATCAATCTACAGATTCAATAGAATCCCTGTCAAAATTCCAACTGCTTTTAGCAGAAAAGGACAAACTGATCCTAAAATTCATATAGAATTGCAAGGGACTTCTGAATAGCCAAAATCATCTTGAAAAAGAACCAAGTTGAAGGACTCATATTTCCTGATTTCAAAACTTACTACAAAACTACAGTAATGAAAACAGTGGACTGGAATTGAGAGTACAAATATAAATCTGTGTATCTATGATAAACCGATTTTCAACAAGGGTGCTCAGTGGGAATGAAGTCTCTTTAACAAATGGTGCTGGGACAACTGAATAACCACAGACGTAAAAGAACAAAATTGGACCCTTATCTCATACTATATAAAAAAATTTACTCAAAATGGATCAAAGCCTTAAATATATGAGCAAAACTATAAAACTCCTAGAAGAAAACATAGGTGTACATCTTCACCAGCTTGTATTTGACTTGTATACATAGGTGTACATCTTCACCAGCTTGTATTCTTAAAATATGGTATCAAAAGCAACAAAAAAAGTTAGTTAGTTTTCATAAAATTAAAAACTTTTGTGCAGCAAAGGACACTATCAGAGAAGTAAAAGACAATTCACACAGTGGAAGAAATATTTGCAAACAGTATATTTGATAAGGGTCTTGTATCCCGAATGTATAAAAAACTTTAACAACTCAAAAATAAAAACAACCCAATTAAAAAAGGACTTAGAAATTTCTCCAAAAAATATATAGAAATGGTAAAAAAAAAAAAACCACCTGAAAATGTGATCAAAAATAACAAATGTTGGTGAGTATGTGGAGAAATTGAAACCCTCATACATTGCTGGTAGGAATATAAAATGGTACAGCTGCTTTGGATAACAGCTCCGGTGGTTCAAACAAAAAACTCGCAAATATTCATAGCATCATTTTTCATAAAAGCTAAATAGTAGAAACAAGCCAAATGTCCATCAACAGATGAAAGGGTAAATGAAACGTGGTATTATCTACACAATGGACTGCTATTCAGCCACAAAAAGGAAAGAAGCACTTACATATGCTAGAATATGGATGAACCTCAAGAACATTAGCCTAAGTAAAAGAAACCAAATCCATAAAGACAGAAAGCAGATTACTGTTTACCAAGGTGGGCAACAGGGGAGGGGAATGAAAAGTGAGTGGTTAGTGGGTACAGGCTTTCCTTCTGGTGTGATGAAAATGTTCTGGAATTAGACAGTGGTGGTAGTTACACGACATCGTGAATGTACAACAAGTCAATGAATTGTACACTTTCAAATGGTTAAAATGGAGCACTTTTAAAACTCCAAAAATTTGTATCTATACTTAAGTGTTTATATGTGTAAAGTCATAAAAAATGACCAAGAAGGACGTACAGCAAACTATGAACAACCTACAGGGAGAAAACAAAACTGGAAAAGTCTTAATTTTTTTTTCTATAAGTTTCTTCATCATTTTGATTTTTTAATCATTAGCATCAATTTAGAGTTTTATTACTTTTACAGTTACAAAAGAGTTAAAAAGCAAAATGAAAAAGAACCTTAAGAGAACAATTTTAACCAGGAAGGAATACAAGCATGGGAGTTAAACAACATTAATTTTCTGAGTTAGTTTGTGAAATCGTGTCCTATAGATTTTACACAACCTTTGAATTCATCTGCCCAAAACAGCATAGGTATAGCTAGAGTTCTATTGGATGTCTATTGATAAAGAATAACAATTTAACTTATCCACACTGTAACGATCCTTTAATATCAAAATATTTATGTTCCCTTTAATGGGTACATACCTGTCTGGCTGATCCACTAGCCTGCCTTACTTTTTCTGCTACTACTCCTAAAAGCTGTACAAGTTTTGTCTGCTTCAAGAGTTCTTCTCTCAGTCCTTTTCCTCCTACTGAGAGGAGAGCACCCAAGATATGTTCATATCGGGCACCAAACTGTGCATCATGCAGGGCATCCTTGAGGAGCCTAATAGAGCAAAATATTTGTCAGCCGCTTCTGAAAACTGGATGAACATCTCTAAAAAATCAATTTAACAAGTTCAATTTTTGGTATCCAGAAATTTATTTTAAGTTGTATATGTAAGTAAAAACTTATTATTAACAGAGCTCTAACGTGCCAAATATCTTTGCAATAGAGAGTTCTGTTATTTTTTGTTTTATTTCTAATGACGTAAAAATTCAGCTTCTTTATAATGCCTTCAATAAAACATCTGGTATCCGCAGTAAGAAGTCCGAGCATACCATTTCAGAGTATTTTATCTCTATAAATACTAGGAATAGGAGTAAAGTTCTTAAGAAAATTTAAATCTTACCAATATAAATTGTGTGCTATCTGTATATTTCCCAATGCCCTGGACAGAAGGAAGCGCACTAATGAACTGTTCAAATAAATTTCATACTTCAAAGCCTACACATAAAGGAAAATAAGAATTACTAGTGGTCAACCCCATACTATGTTGTTAATATAAAAATATCGAAAGAAAATTATATAAAGCTGATTCTTGTTGATGAAAGATGATACTGATAAATATGAAACAGATGAATTAACAAGCTAAATTAATAAAACAAAGCAGAAAACTACAGACCTGGGAATAACATATAGCTATGTTTAAATGACCAGTAAAGAAAAATGAAAGAAAAGTTTAAGTCTGGTTTGTTCTGAGAATCTAAAGTCAAAGATTTAAAAATCCAGGTACATATATATAATATTTGAGTGGGGCAGCTGACAATAGTAGAAAAAAATTCACACTAAATCCAAATGCAATGGACCTCAATGTTCCCACACTAAATCAAAACAGAAAGGGGATCCCTTAGCAAGTTCCCTACTCATAAAAACTGGGGGTTTATTAAGGAGGGCAGGTAACCAAGTAAAAAGTCACCTGCACAAACTGTGGAAGAAGATCTGTTAGCTCATCATCACTAATAGGCTCGATCCAGGTCACAGCTTGGGACCTCACTTCTTGATCAGCAAATCTAGAAGAGTACCAAAAAACAAGATTTGACAATGACTTCTTTCTAATGAAGCTATATTTCTTGAAAACACAATCTTAATCTATTCCTGCCAAAGAATACTCAAATAGCTCTTTATTCAAAAGCAATCTGTTTCTTCTTTTTTTTTTTTTAGGAAGAAAATCTTACTGTGCTATACAAATTCTATTAGGGGACTGTTTAGAAATCTTAAACTTATGGAAATTAATTTGGGCCCATATCACAAAATATAACAAATTATTCAAAATTTACAACTAATTCTCTTTACATTAGTTTTAAAAAAAGGCATGATATGACATGCCTTTTAAATAACCTCAGTAAAAAGGTGTTTGTAGAAATGTACATTTACACCATTTACATTGTACTGAATTGCTTTTATGTTAAAATAAAGTACTCCTACAACATAATACCTTAGTGGTAAAATTAACAATTAATAACACAGAACAAATAAATATAGTGGCAGTTGACTTACTTTGAATCAAGAAGCTCTAATGCAGTCAGTGGGTGCAATGGAGGCCACTGCTGAAGCAATGAGTAAGTTTTGGCAAGATTAACCCATTTCCAATTTGGGGCACTTGCTAGTACTTTAGGAAGACAATTTGGGTGTTTCAGGCAATAATAACGTTTCTCCCACAAAAAGGTTTTGTCTTCTTTAGAAAGTCTGCATACATAACAGAAGTAAATTACTCCTCAATGATATCATAATGACAGTTACAGTCTCAATGATTAAAAATACAAAGAAGAAATTTATTCATTTTAGAATAGCCATTTCTTAGTAGAATCATTAATAATAATTTGGAATAGAAAAGCACAATGTACAGCAAACCCCACTAATTTACCCTAATTTTGGGGATAGAAAGAAATTATTCTGCCTTGATAAAAGAGTCTTATTTATGAAAATGAAGGATAATTCAGTACAATAAAAATTTATTGAGCTCTAACCAGATGCCAGGCACTAGAAATTAGAGCTGAATAAGCAAAAGCCACCACCCTAAGAGCAAGGATTTCATCCATTTTATATACGTAAAATCAAATGTCATATAAAACACAAATGCTATTATAAAACTTTATAAGATGATTTACACAGCTCAACTGAATATTCAAAATTAAAAGGACTTGTTTTGGAGATTCTAATTTAATCTTAGTAAAAAACATTTATGTGAAAAAAGAGATTTCACTATTTTACTATCCATCTACTTTCGTTTATGTAATATTCACACTGAAATGTATTCATGTAGAATACTGAAAGAAAATCAAATACTGAAAAAAGGTGCACATTGAAGTCTCTCTTCTTCTAATTGCCCTCCCAGTGGCAACTGCCCAAGCTTGTATATTCTTCCAGAGTCCGATTGTATAGAAGCATATACATAGGTGTAAGTAGATCTGGTAACATACTACATACACAATTCTGCTTCTTGCTTTCTTCATTAAACATATCTTACATAGTAGTACAAAACTATAACTTCAATCTTAATAGTTATATAGTACTACTTGGATAAACGTACCATAATTTAACCCCTATTGATGGACATTCTCTATCAGTTTTACAATAATCCAAACACATACTGCAATGAGTATTCTTGTCTCCACAAGCAAATATAAAAGGATTTCCTCTAAGTTATATAACTAACTTGAAGTGGAATTGCTAGGTCACAGACTATACACACTGTGATCTTTGTAGGTTTTGCCAAATTGCTCTCCAAAACCTTTTTAGAATTCAGCCGACAGTATAATCTTCATTTGTCTTTATCCTCATCAATACTTTATGAGACATTTTAATTTTCAACAATCTGATATGTATGAAATGGTACCTTGCATTAAATTACATTTATTTCCTTGATTACTGAGAGGCTGACATCTTTTCAGATCTTTAACCCATTTCCCAGTCTGCCCTGAAACTACTGGCTGGTGGCGCTTGTGGCTGCAGTGTTTACCCCAAGATAACTCATAAATTAGTCCTAACCTTACCCCCAAAGTTTGCCATAAAATATCTTGCTTTTATTATTATTTTTGCATCGCTCTAGTATATCAATAGTCTTTGGAAACAAATGACATCATCCTATTTATAGCATTCTGTTTTTTAGTAGTGGTATTTCCATTTACAAAATATAGTAATTCTCAATTGCTGAAAATGTCAAATCCTAGAAAACGTAGCATTCCTACATGTGATGTTAACATTATTCTCAAACAGTTGTTAGCCAAAGAGTCATTTGATGAATCCGATTTATGTATAAATTTGTTACATTAGGATTAGAGACAAGTTCTGTTTAGAAATAAATCCAAGAACAGTTTTTATATTTTATTTTCACATTGAAAACCAGTCAGGTTTGCTTCAGCCTCAAAGAGCATGTTTACGTAAAATTAAATTAATGCTAGCAGCGAGCCACACTTTTTTGTTCTAAATGGGAAATGAATTAAAAGGCACTATATTTCTTTTCCAAAAATTACCTATTAATATTCTTTGTTTAATTTACTATTGAGTTGTTGGTTTTTCTACTGATATGAAAAGGTTCTTTATACATTAAGGAAATTAATCTATTGCTATTTACTATAAATATAGTTCCCAATTTGTTGTTGTAAAAAGTTTGACCTGTACAAATTTCTGTACTTTTATGTAGTCATACAGTCTCTTTATATCATTAAAAACAGATATTGAAAAACTTTCCATGCCAAGAGCATTGCTAAATTATGAAATAAATCAGGGCATTTAATAAACCATTAACTTTAGCTTTACACTGTAAGAGATACCCAGGCAAAAACAGAATCAAAGGAACATACCCAAACGATGAATCTTTGTGAAGAATATCAAGAAGTTTCCCTTTTATATCATTTTCCAATGTTTCTAAGTTGTGCTGCTGTATAATGCTTCTGTCAACTTGAGGAGTGGTATAAATGATATCAAATGTAGGAGAAGGAAAATCAACCTTAAAATTTGAACAGAAGTTGATGAAATTATAGCTGAACAGGCCACACAGTTACCACATTACCTTCTTTGTCTTTAAGAAAACTGATTTCTCTTAGCCATCATGGTGAATTTTAGATTGAATATTAAATTAATGCTTGTCCTTTTGTTGAAAGTGATTACCACTGTTGGCAATTCTCAACAGAATATGTATCACTTGGGATGGGTACAGGGCATAATTTACTGTTTCTCAGAAATAGGAAATGGTTTATTGACATTTAAATTGAAAACAGACCCTAAGATTGAAACAAGATCAATTAGGCTTCTTTAATAACAACCCAAATCATGGTATGCATACACTTTTTATAAAGAAATTTAAATTTAAGTACCATTCGTTACCTGTAACACTATTCTTTCCATCACATATCCTTTTTTGAGAACTGTTCCAGGAATCAGATTTGTATGTGATGAAGTCCAAAGGTATAAAAGCTTAGTTCCACATGTTAAAAACCTTCATGAATACAAACAGAGGAATAGAAGAATACTGTGATATTCATTTTAAAAATTAATTCAAAGCTCAAAACACATAGTAATGAATTTGAAATGTTAGTATTCGAACATTTATGAAGCATCTTCTATATAAAAAGAATATCTTTAAGGACATAGCAGGAGCCACTCTCCATTGTGTACTGACTCTTTAGGTAAATGTACTGAAGTGTGGGAGCTGGAACAAAGGACGGGAGAATGAAGGAACATATTTTAGGAGAAATGGGGTTGAGGATAGAACATAAGATGGGTAAAGACTCAGTCACCTGTGCCCTAAACAACATCTATAAATAGGAATGTGAAGGATAGTCTTTAAAGATCATCTACAAAGGAATACATTTCAAGATGGTATGTAGTCTGGATGACAGAATTGCCCCCTGACTTCTACCATAAGAACAAAAACACATGCCAGAAAACCTAGTACCTACTTGTGACACAGGACTAATCATTTGAGATGAGAAGTTATATCTGTGCCCTGGATCAGGGGTCAGCAAACTTTTTCTCTAAAGGGCCAGACAGTAAATATTTTGGTCTTTCTGGGATATACCTCTTTGTTACAGACATTCAACTCAACATAATACAATAATTATGCATTATGAACAATATATAAATAAATATATGCTATATTCTAACAAAACTGTATTTACAAAAAACAAGCAGTGTGGTGTAGTATGCAGACACTTGCCCTAGCCTACCAGTTTATAGCCTACTTAAATTTAAAATATTTGTCAATAAAGGTATTGATATATTTTTACATAGAAAAAATGTCTGAAAAATAACAAGAGATATAAAAACAGGAAACTATAAACTTCATTAAACTTTGTTAATTTTATTAAAACAGCAAGTATCTTTTTCAAAATTAGACTCCAATCTTAATGTTTCCTCTTATATTCTTTTTTTAGAACCACTCTCAACCTCAACTAGATTTTAAGGCAAATTCCTATCATTATTTCATCTGCAGATATTGTTATATATCTCTAAATGATAAAGTTTTATTTTAATATAAATACAATACCATTACAACTCCTAAAATAATGGACATTACTTAAAATTACCAGCTTTCTAGTCAGTATTCAAATTTTCCTAATTATCTCTCTCTTGTTTTACAGTTGGTTTGTTGGAATAAGGAGTCAAGTAAGGTCAACACTTTTATTTCCTCATATAACCATTACCTGACACTAATTTATCAAAGATAACTGAGAATACAATTCCATCCCTTCATGAGGCCAATACTCTGTTTTTGGAGTAGTTACAGATTATATTTGGCAAAAGTTTCTAAATACACATCATTAATAATCTCTGCTTTTCTCTAGTCTTTTGTGGTTCAGAATTATGTCAGGTGTCACACAAAACTTTAGCGCACAAAAAGGCAGAGAATAAAAATATGTTATACTACCTCCTCAAATATGAGAGAAGTGACTAAAAGAAAAAAAAAAAGAATAAATGCTATTGTTAAGTACATGGGAAAGAATATTTCAAGAACGAAATTTGTGAAATCACTGTTTCAAATATCACATGATTTTAATAAATGATTCCTAGAAAATCAAATTCTGTTTGCCATTTAAGAGGAAAGAGGAAGTAGAACTAGATTAGCATAATTTTTTCATTCGTAATTTTTAATTATTTTATTGTAGGTTAAATGTCAGTTATTAAATCATTTTTCAAACTGTCTGATGAGGCAGAATGTTTCCATTGTGTATCAAATGAGTTTGAGAATGGCAACAACACAATAATAGTTAAGAACACAGACACTGAAGCCAGACAGCCTAGATTCAAATTCCAGTTCTACCAATCATTAGCTAAGTGCTCTGGGGCAAGTCACTTAAGCTCTCTATACTCTGATGGGAAAGGGATGAGATGAAAAATGGAGTTGTTTTAATAGTATCAGGGGTACCTAAAGGACTACAAGTATTATGTCAATAATATAGTGCTTTACATAAAATGAGTTAAAAAGTGAACTGGCTGCTACTTTTCTCCTGAAACAGTGAGTAGCACCTTTGAATACTAGTTATGTTCAAACTACAGTAGAATAACTTTGGTTTCCTCTGATCTGTGTCTCTGAAATGACCTCCTTTTATCACATTGGAAAAACTGAGGCAGGTCATTACCTCACGTACGTCATTGTTCCCCACCCTGTTCTCTAGTCAATTCTGATGCTGCAGATATGTCCACATTAACTCACCATCATGACTCAGGAACACTTACCGTTTAAAATCAAAAAGAGGTAAAGAAACTTTACCCAAAGCTTCTGGCCCCTTTCTCTGCTTATTAGAATCAGGGGAACTTCCACTGCTCTGATTTAAAATTCCAAAAAGAGTAAGGTGAAGAACAGATTCTAATGGCAACTGTGATATCTGGATGGGAAAAATGATTCTGTAGGGGGAAAAAATGTATTAATAGAAAAAAATTAGATTGAAGATGAAAATTAACTTTTTAATGAAACTGACAATTTTAGGTATTTTATTTAACTTATATAATCTTTAATCTTGAGTAACCTTTACTTAAATAGCAAGTTCGGCTAGCATGTACTGTGAAAATCTTAAATAAATTTCATTAACATTTCTTTCTTAAAAAATTTGTTAGCACCTTTAAGACTTGCGATGTCAATTTCTAGGTAAAATAATAGTAGTCATTTTTACTTCCTTTAGGAAAAACTAGATGAGTGTTTATGAGCAGCGATTCCCAACCTTTTTAGTAGCAGAGACAGGTGCTACTGAGAATCTACTGCCTGATGATATATGGAGCTGAGGCGATGATGCTAGCACTGGAGAGCGGCTGCAAATACAGATGAAGCTTTGCTCGCTCGCCCACTGCTCACCTTCTGCTGTGTGGTCCAGTTCCTAACAGGCCACAGACTGTTACCAGGCCACGGCCCAGGGATTGGGGTCCCCTGTTTATGAGTATTTCTGATTTGGGATGTATGTGTGCATATATATACTTTTACACGCACACACAAACAGACATGTAGATGTTTACTGATTTTTTTTTTTTTAGTTCTAAAAGTACACATAAAGTCAACAGTGGTCACTCTGAGGAGCCATGAGATGGTATTGAAAATAAAGTGACACTTTTTACCCTAATGCATTTTTTTATTATTTGCTTTCACAGATGTGTTAATTTCATAATTTAAAAAAATAAAAGGAAAATTAGAAACCAATACAGAAAAAAATGTTCTGCAATTGCCTATCTGCCTAAATAATGAAAGCATTCTCTTTAAAATATTGTTTAAAAACAATATTTAAAAAATATTAATAGTGCAAATTATCTTGTACATTGACTTAAGATAATTTTTTTTAATCTGTTAATCAAAAACTAAGCTTCACATATACAGTGTCACGGAATAAATCCTAAACTAAGCAATGTTATAAAATACCATCTTTCTAGAATTATATGTAAATTTGTATTTTTAACTTGACAAAGTCTAGGAAGAATTAATGGCATGTTGCTGCAATTTTACATATAGATTTAAAAGAGTATTTCAGATTTTTAAATGAGAATTTGTTTTACAGAATCATATCTAATAAAGACATTAAGATGTCAGTAAGAATTTAATGGATTTTAATGGAAATTATAATAAAAATAAAAACTAGGATGCATAATGGAAAAAGTAAACAACAGTATACTGAAAAAATATACACTTACAGTTCATCCCATTTAATAAGATAGAAGAAATTCTTGTAAGTGCCAACCTTCTTTGATTGAATAGGTTTAAAAAGATCCTTTCCATTGTGAGTCAGTGAACATATCAAGTAGTATTTTTCATAACTGAGAAAAGAAAGAGTTAAATTTTATTTCATAATATAAATAGCCACTTTTCCCTAAAAGTAACGATTATCTAAAATCATTTGGTCACCATTCACTTGAATTTATGGAAAAACGTCTGAACTTTAACTATTGTAAATTCTGTAAAAATAAAGAAGAGGTATAGCAAAGGGAGTACAGAAGGGAATGTGGATTCCTAGCTGCCAGTCTAAGAGGGCAAAATGATACCAGCTGGAGAATTTATCTAAATTTTGTGCTCAGTTACTAGCTTTATATTTTAGTTGAGTGATGCTGAGTAATTATTCATTTCTAGGTAAATTTTAGGAAGAGTACAAATATCATCTTCCCTAGATGCCATTTTCCCTTGCTAAAACACTGAAATAAGAGTCAGCTATGCATATTAATGCTTACTGAGTCAGTCTTCTCAATCTATTAGGAGACTTCCATCAACCGTGGCAGATGTACTTGCCACAAGTAGAGTTGGATAGATATAATCAGGCAATCTTGCAGGGCATGAGTCTTCGGTTCAATAAAACTATTCTACTAGTATTCTAACTTACTGCTAGGCTTACACATTAACCACTTTGTTCATATATACGATATATTAATCATTCTAAATATATTTCACATCTAACCTCATTAGTTCACAAAACATCCCTAGCTATTTGATTGCTTTTCTCAGCCTCACTCCATTTGTCCCTCTTCAGCATTTTATATGTGTATGTGTATGGAGGATGTGGAGGGAATTATCCCTGTAACTATTTAAAAGAATGAAATGCTTTCAGACAGCAGCAGTACCCACTTAAATGCAAGTTCCGGAAGAGCAGAGAAGTTCTGCTGCCTTGTTTACTGCTGATTCCTAGGAGCACTAAGAAAACTGCCCACACATGGTGCTGAGTAAATATGTACTGAATTAATTAATATACCATATTTAAGTCATTATACTATTTTTTATATTCTATTTATTTACTTTAAAGCTCAATTTAAGCAGAATTTATGTTTGGAATCTCTTTACTAGGCTTTACCTTACCTTTTAGCATTAAGCTATTTCAAAACTATTTCATTTAAAATATTCAGTTCAGACTTTTCAGTTTATATCAGTCACTTCCAAATACGTTGAAGTTGACAAACTTTATGACAAAAAAAATCAAAAAAGAAAAACCCATATTAAAAATTCAATAGAAGAAATGTGTTCTTATAGACTTCAAAGCCTAGCAATCAGTAAATTGTAAACTACTAAAAAGGGGAAAAAAATGTGCTAAAGTCTAGTCCCATTACACTGTTTCAAATTATCCTGGTTCTAAAAAAAGGGCAAAAAGTAGCTGTCATAAACTGACTAATTTATTAATCAACCATTGCCCTTGTAAGTTTAAACATATTCCTGCCTTTTTTTTTGCATGTAGTGGGAGTAATATTTTTTACTGAACGGTTTCAAACATCTCCTTAATTTTTATGAAAACCACACACTTAGCTGGTGTGTCATCCATATAAATACCAAGATAACAACGGATGCTGACATTTTATAAGATTAGAATAACTTCTAGGTAGAGCTGTGCATTTTTTCTTTTGAACATTTACGTACTTTGATACCCAGTTACTTGAAATTCCATGTGCAGCAAAGACAGTAAACTGGAGCTGTTCTGCTGTGGTCCACGCTTCCTTGATGTTCCTGTTACTTTGGATGCAGTCTGCAGGACTCCTACCAGAATTTCCATGGAGTCTGAGAAGATCATAAATTGCTGCAGTTAATTGGTCCATGCTTACTTGAACAGGATTTTCAGGATTCAGTGAGCCTAGATTTAAAGATATTATTTATATAATTCTCTGAAAAAGCAATAATTATTGCTAAAATTTAAAGAACTTAAAGACATACCCCGAGTTGAACTCTTGCTAGTGTCTCCTTCTCCAGACAGTGAAGTCACCTGCATACACACATACATATTAGTCCAGAAAACTGCCCATGATGTAATATAAATGTTTTACCTTTTATTTCAATATATTTAATTAAATGCTGTATCAAAGAAACCTCCTTCCCAGGGGAAACCTCCCGAAAATATCTGCAGAATAAAACAATAAAAAAGAAAGTAAAACCTTCTATCAAATAAAAAGATGATTTTTAGTATCAAGAAAATCATAGAGTAACCAAAAATCAGTGCAAAATATAGAAATTCAACACTTTTCCTCATTAAACCAATTTATTAAGATTTGAAACCCAAAAGTGATAAATATACTAATATGGTATTTTATTTTCTATTAGTTGTTCTATTAGCATGATAAGAATATCCTTAAAGAAATTAGAACTCTTGTTACCATTTAGTGTCTCAAAAAAGCTTAGTTTTTTAAATTAAGGTCTCTTCCTACTTTATTGAACAAATGAACATAATGAATGGAAACCTCAAACAACATCAAGACCACAGTAGTTGATCAGCTTCAAGTGATTTCACACATATTTTTTAATTTCTAAAAATAAGCACATAAGAAAAAAGAGCCCCAAATTTCTGTATACCATATGGATAAGTTCTCTGTGAGCATAAATGGATTGAGCTATCTCTTAGATATCTGTTAAGGGGCATACCATCAACAGAACTTTAAATTTATTATATCTTGTTGACATCTCTTATCTTTCCAGTAAGAGCTACAAACATCCCCATGAACAGAGTCAATTAAATCCCCATAGAAATACCAAGGGGAGAGCTTTTGCTAAAAGCAACAGTATGCTATCAAGAGGCCTTCCAACCTGGTTGCTTCCGAGGCAGTAAGTCACTATTACTGAAGCGCTTGGGTCTTTTCAATGAGGAGGAGATATAGTCCAAAATAGAACCTGACCTATTGGCAGCCATGCACATTTCCATCCAGACGGAGTGCCTGTTACCATCCAGGTCCTTCAAGCTCAGTATTTACCTTAACATCCCAACCAATTCACTTATGCCAGAGTTTCTCCTCTACACACAAAAGGTTCTTTCAGAGTTTGGCATCTACCTATTCAATATCAACTCTCACAAAGCTCTTCTGAGGCAGCCCATCTCCTCTTAGGAATTTCCTACCTTATCAAATAGGGACCCATTCGACTCAAAAGTAAAAGCCAAAATTAAAATGTCAACGTTTTGTCCAGCAGAAGCAAAATTTCCCACTTTAAGTGATAGGTGCTCACTTAAGTACATATCTGCATGTAATAAGATACTAATTACTAAAAAATACTCACATCGGCACTTTTACTCCTTGGAAGATTAACTGCTCTCTTTAGCTTCTTTACTGATTCTGTAATGGCAAGAGTCTCTACACCGTCTAAAGCACTACAGATTTTTCTTACGGCTTTAATTACTTGATCTACTGCTCTGTGCTGGTTCTTTAAAAATAAAAAGTAAAATAAAGATAAGTATGTAGAACTTAAAGGATCAATTATTTCAGACATGAAGTGAGAAAATGAACATTTTAGATGTGCCTTAAAACAGATCTCTTTTACTTTTTCGTGATGAAAAAAAAGAAACAAGATAACTTTTTAATTATACAGTTTAAAGTAAGAAAAAGCAAGTTTGGTTAATTTTCACTTTCCTGATGCAATTATTCATATGCAAATGCCATTAATTTCATATTAGAATCAGAAGTAATAGCAACAAATTACAAATGAATTACTAAATCATTAAAAAAACTGGAGTTATCTTTTTTATTCTCATTGGGAATAATTTCTGCATTAAAAACATCAATGCTTCTCTCCCTCTGGTGAAAATTTGTTATCAAAAACCAAGTTCTTCAGAGGTTGGTCACATATTAATAACATTGGGCAACAGTTACTAGAAATGAGTCAAGTCTGAAGCATCATTTGTACTACATAACCATCACTTTTAAAGTTTTGTCAGATGAAAAATCTTCCTTGAGGACAACCTTTCTGAACTATTCAACCACAGTTGATTTCGCTATGACTCAAAAGTATACATGTACAAATGTATTATAAAATCATTTACCTCATGAGAATGATTTAAAAACACTCCATTCCCCTCATCATCATTTTAAAGTGCATATCTCATTTAAAAACATTCTTATATAATGCAGCAATTCATCAAACATTTATGCCGAACTTAAATGCCAAGTACTGTTAATGTTAAAATGGGCTGAAACTCAGTACTGCACCATCCCTTAAAAATTTAAATTTTTCCACCATTGAGGCTTGGCTACCAGAAACTGAATGTTCCATTAACCTTCATGCTTAAATGAAAGTACCTCATATTCTCAAATACCCAATTATCCTGCAGTCCTCAGAGACTGAAGGTCTGTCATCTAGCTCCCCATTTTTGTTTAAATTTCATACTTATACTCCTTCACCTTCATGCAAAACCTTTCCAGTTCTGAGGCTCATGCCATTTTCCTATACTATTCTCCATTATTTTTTATGTGTAAATATCAATTAATTGTCTATCAGTTCTAAGTCCACCCTTCTTTGCTCTATTTTGTGAGACCCTATATTTCTCCTTTGCCAGCTGGCACAATGTTAGGATTTGTCAATAGAGGGCACCAAAGGGACAATCAAAGGCAACAACAACCTCAAGGTACTTATCAGGGTTCTAGTCCTCCATTTTTGAATTCAGGGTGGGAGCCCAATAGTCCTCGAAGAAGAGTACCAGCTGCACTCTCAGGCCATGCTCTCTCAATCTGACAGCTGCAGCAAGTTTCCTTGCCAAAGGCAACCTGTGTGTTCCTGTGATAGCCATATCCTCTTCAAAGAGGTTAAATTTCAGCCTGGGGTTGTGGGAGAGGCTCTAACATAAATCCTTAGAGTTCCTTCACTATCCATTATTCTAACAGCTGCTTTTCACACTTGTTACTTCTGGAACCTTGAGAGTAGGGTTGGCAAAAAAAATTTTAAGGCTAGATAGTAAATGTTTTAGGCTTTGTGGGCCACACAGTCTCTGTCATAATTCAACTGTATTATTAAGGGTATGAAAACTGACACAGATAATTCGTAAATGAACAAGAATGGCTATGTTCCAATAAAACTATATTTACAAAAACATGTGACATTGCAGATTTGGCACACCTGTAATATGCCAACTCCTGCCTTAAAGTTCTTTTTCACCTTGTAATAATTAACTACATTTTACTAATTAATGATTCTTTAAGTTTCTCTGTTCAAATAACTATTATAGTTCCTGTCTCCTGACTTTAGACCCTGACTGACTGATCTGCCTTGCCACTGACATGTCGTCATTTCTCCCCCACTACATTCCACATTTTTGTTCTGGATATTTATCCGACTTTCTACCCAATATCCTATAATAACCTACAGTTATATAATGTCCATGTGGAAAATTCACAGCATCTTCAACCCTAAAATTGTACACTATCAGAATCTTACCTACAATATCTTACTCTGATCACAATCTCCTTTGCTTCTATCTCTCACACCCTCATTCTGACAAAACCTGTTCTTTGAGCTCAGAGACCTCTGCTTCTTCTACCAGGCAGCTGAGTACTTATAAAGAAAATCTCACAATCACACAGATTCAACAGTCTCCAATTTCAGCAGGAACCAGCATACCACTCAGCATACCTTTTACCTGCTCTTGGTCATTCCCCTATGAATATGAAGCCAAATCAATATTCCTTGCCTCAAAACCCCTACTGCAACCCTAACTTCATTTTATTAAAATAAATTAACATCTCTAGAAAACTAAGGCAAAGAATTAAAACTTCTGTAACTTCCTGACCTCTCCTACAACCTATCCAGGAGAAATTAAAACATACAGCACACGAAGACTTTTAATGAATGTTTACAGCATTATTTATAATAACCATAAACTGTAGACAGTCTAAATATCATTATTTGGTGACTAGATAAAACACAGCATACCCATATAATAGAAGTATTCAGCAATAAAAAAGAGAACAAACTATGGATACATCTTACAACTTATATACTACAGCATGGACAGAGCTTAAAATCAGTATGGCAAGCAAAAGAAATCAGATATAAAAATCAGCATAGGGTATTCCATTTACATGAAATCTCTTTAAAGGCAAATCTATCAAGTATCAAGACAAGAACCAGATCAGTAGTTGTTCAGGGCCAGGGCTGGGAATGGAGAATGACTGCAGAGTGGCACATGGAAACTTTTGGGAGTAATGAAAAATGTTCTAAAACTGAACTGAGGTGATAATTATATAACTCTGTGCATGCTGGTTCTTACTGAAATTGGAGACTATTGAATCTGATTGTGAGATTTTCTTTAGAGTACTCTATGCAAATCACTGATTTGTATGCATCCAATGGGTATATTTTATGGTATATAAATTATATCTCAATAAAACTATAAAAAATATGGGGAGTAAATACGATAGTCACTATTTTAGATTAAATGATCAGTGAAGTGCTCTCTGATAAGATATTTGCGCACAATCCTTAAAGAACTAAAATGGTAAGCCATGCAAGTATCTGGGGGAAGAGCATTAAAAATAGAGGGAATAAGCACAAAGGTCCCAGTTAGGGAGCATCTGCAGATCAACCAGAACAAAGGAGTAAACGGGTAGGAAGCCAGGACCAGAGATCTAATGGGTCAGAATGTGTAGGGCCCACTATTAGGGCTTCGAATTTTAGTGAGATAGTAAACAGGATTCTTAGCAAGAGTGGCATGATTTAACATTTTTTAAGAGTTTACAAATTAATCTTTTCAAAAAATTATCTTTTGGTTTTGATTTTCTTTTATTTAACATTTGATTTCTGTGCTTATTTTCATTTTTTAAAATAAATCTTTTATTTTAGAATAATTTTAGATTTACAAAAAGTTGCAAAAATAGTTGGGAGAGTTCCCATATAACATTACTTTTGTCAAAACTAAGACATTAACACTGGTACATTACTATTAACTAAACTGCAGACTTTAATTCAGATTTCATCAGGTTTTGTTTGTTTGTTTGTTTCTTAATGCCTATAGCACCTGGTATTGCTAGGTGGTCTCCCATCCAAGTACTAACCAGGCCCACCCGACCCTGCTTAGCTTCTAAGATCAGACGAGATCGGGCACATTCAGGGTGGCATGACCATAGACTACCAGTTTTTCTACTAATTTCCTTTTCCTCTTCCAGGATGCAATTGCATTTAGTGACTTATTTTTAAAAGATCATTTTTGTTGTCTATAGAAGACCGACTGTATAAACACAAGGGTAGAAACTAAGAGACTAGCAAGGAAATATTGTAACTATTATAATTGACTAGGACTGAAGCTTTGGGAGTGATAAAAATACATTCCCAATGTATTCTCAAGGTAGAGCAGACAAGAATGGGACTGCATGTGGGATGCAAAGGATCTTTTTCCTGAGAAACCAAATATGATCCCAAGGTTTTAGCCTGAGCAAATGGAAGGACAGAGTTGACATTTATTTAAAAAAGGAATTGTGATGAATAGATATGAAGAGTAATATAAAAAATCCAGTTTTCTATATGTTAAATTTGAGATGTCAAGTAACAGACAGTTGAATGTGAAGTTGAAGGAAAAGGTTAAGTCTGGATATATAAATTTCAGAGTCATCAGCATATGTAGGGTATTTAAAGACAAGAGATTAAGTGAGGTCACCTAGAAGGTGAATGTAGAGAGAAGAGAAGAGGTCCTAGAACTGAGCCCTGGAACATTCTAATGTTTAGACATCAGGAAGATAAGGAGAGATCATGAGGAAGCCATGAGTGAAAGTGAGAACAGTGGAAGGAGAAGAATCAAGAAAGTGATATCCCAGAGGCCAAGCGAGTGTTTCAAGAAGGAAGAAACAATCAACTCTATCAAACACTATAGAAAAGTTGAGAAAAATAAAGCCTAAGAACTTATTATTAGAAACATAGAAGTCCTTCATGATCTTAATAAGTGCAGTTTCAGGGAAGGGATGAAACTGAACACCTGACTGGAGTGGGTTCATAAAAGAATGGGAACAGAGAACGTGGAAACAGCAAAAACAGATTAACTTTCAAGAGTTCAGCAAGGAGAACAGAAAAGTGAGGTGGTTGCAGCAGAGAAATGTAGACTTTTTATTTTATTTAAGATAGGAGATATATCCAGGGCTCAGTCCTTGAACTCTTTTCCTCTACCTGCAATGATTTTCTTGGTGATCTCATCCAATCCTACAGCTGAAAATACCATTTTTATCCTGATGACTCCCAAGATCATTATCTCCAGCCTGGCCTCCTCCATTAAATTCCAGATTCGTATCCAACTGCCTACTCAACATCACTATTTGGATGAATAACAGTCATCTCAAACATAATGTCCAAAATTATAAACCAGATCTACCCCCATGCCCAATCTGCTCCTCTCACAGTTTTCTACATCTCACTAAATGGCAATGCCAGATTTCCATACGCACAGATAGAAAATCTTGGAGTTATGCTTAACTCCTCTCTCTCCCTCTTTCTTCTCTCCTCCCCGCTCCCTGTTCCACATTCAGTCTATCAGTAAATCATCCTAGCATTAATTTCAAAATATGTCACAGAATCCAACCCCTTCTCACCACTTCTACTGTATTCATCCTGGTCCAAGCCATCACTGTCTCTCCTGTGGCTAGGAAAACATCTTACGTGATTTGTTTGCACTCTTGCTGCCCACCTTCCCTCATTCTATTCCAGCTACAAAGATCTAGCAGACCGTAAATATACAGGGCATACTCCTTCCCCCAAAATTGGATAGTTTCTTCCTCTCCTCCAGTGGTTTACTCAAATTCATCTTCTCAATAAGGCATTCTCTGATTACATTCATTTTCATAATTCTAACACCTAGTATATAGTAAGCATTCAATAAATGCTTTTTGAATTGAACTGAATGTTCCTCTTAGAAATAAAGCTGAAGTGAGAGTAGACACATTGACTCAGCATTATTGAGACTTTTTATTAAAAAGTTGGGTCAGAAAACAAGTCAAACATCAATATCAATAATACATTTTAAATATTCCTTCTAAAATACTTAATCTGACAACACTAGACTTCAAAGAAGAGAAACAAGAATCTTTAAGTCATCATGACAAAATGTAAATTAAGACTTACTTCTACTTGAAGAGCCAGCTCCACTTGATTATGATAAGAATCTAAAAGTTCTTCAACAGGGTGTCTGAAATAAGGAACAATTATTGTGGCTGAAAGATACTATATACAAAAATGATTGTTTTATTCACTATAACAAATGTAGTCACATCCAAAAGCAAAGTTTGAAAACCTATAATTAAAGCTTTAGATGCCACACCTTGTCATGACTTCTTTATATGGTTTTTCTATTTGATGCAGGTGTTTGTTTAAATCCACAGGTGTTTCATCATCTTCTGCCTAAACAAACATATATACACAAATGTTTACCAAAAAATCAAATCCATTCTTTGGTCTTGCTAGTGCCAAATTAAATATGGTTAAACATATGATAAATTCTTGAAACTGAAGTGATTTTTCAGAACTGAGGCTAAAATATTGTCAGAATTTAATATTTACAATTGACTGAAAAAAAGTGAATCGATATTCTGAAAAAAGGTTTTTAAATGAAAAACCATAAATGCTTTTAAGTCTAGTTTCTGATATATAAATAGCTCCCAAAACAAAAACTACTTCAGTTCTACATAGAGAGAATACAAAGCTGAAAATACTTTTAAAGATGGCTGACAGCCAAATAAAGGTGGAGTGAAAACCAGATGGAGAAGAGATCATTTGAGTTTCTGCATTTTTCTTCTAATGATAATCAACTTTCCCTCCACCTTATCCCCAATACACGAGGTGCTGGTTTCTTCTACCATGAGTCCTTACTATACAAATATACTCAAGAACATAATTTTAAGAAACTGAAAAGAACTAAAGATTGCTAAAATGTATTGAGTTTTGTGAAATAGTTTCCACCCAATTGAAATAAATTCTACCTAACATAGGAGCAAAACCTAAGAAAGTAAAGAGAAAATGAAAATGGTATTTACCTACCCAAAATTCTACCAAATAAAGAATTCTCTTTAGAGATTAAAATTCATGGTGTTTTACAGTAATAAAATGGCCTCATTTCCTGCATGCTATTTTGCTTTAATCTCAAAAGAAAGTATTGTACTTTTAAAACAAAGAATTAGTATTCATATGGTGAAAAATAATGTATTTTTCTTAGTTTGGTGCAAAAGTCGTGGATCTTTTTCCCCTCCCAAACCCACATTTCATATTCAAAATCTTTCCTTCTTCCTCATTTCTCCTTGACTAACCCTGATGTTTTCATTACTGCGTAAAACTATTACAAATCAAATTTCTAAATCCTCCACTTTGATTTTCAATTAGGCCTCCAACTCTGAGTAGTATGCTACCTAAACCTTCATGATTGAAAATCTCCGCCCCCGCATCTGCTGAAAAGACTCCTATTGAGATAAAGAGTTCATCATTTCCAGTCTAACCCAGAAATCTTGGAGAATGTACAAATAGCAAATTGGCTAATTAGCGAAATTATTCGGATTTAACCAAATGAAATTCAGTAATAAGGTAAATAAACACTTACAGTTCGGGCCAGATTTTGGCACATTGTGCTGAAGGTCAAAAGTCGTAGTTTAATCTCTGTGTCCCATTTTCGACAGTTTTGAATATGTTCATGACTTCCAAGGCAATGATTACTATTAAAATATATTAATTATTCATTAATTATTCATCAGCGTTAGTCTCTTCAAACTATAAATTACAGAGATGAGAGTAAAATTCTATCTGCATCAGAAACCGAAGAGAATGGTAAAATACAGAGATAGTTTTTTAACCAAGTGTAAGCATTTAAGTAGAATAATTCTTCTACATGAGAAGAGTCAAAGCAAAAAAGAAAAAAGATAAGAAGAAAATGAGAAAAATAGAGACAGGACATTTCTAGTAGCCTAAGAGACCGAAATCTGTAAAATAACTAGACTAAAATAGCAGATGTAATAACTACCTGGTTCAGAAAAAGTCATATAATGATTATTTCAGGTAACTAAAAGGGAATCACAGCTGACACTGTGTATAAAGTAACAGTGTATGCTACAAAAGAAAAATGGAGTCTATAATGCTGTGACTATTGATCCTTCGCAGAAAGAAAAAAAAAAAGCATTAAATTCACTTACCAATCAATTACCCACCACTCTTCCCATCTGACACTATAAGCTTCTTAAGGGAAATACCATGTCTTAATGATCTCTGAAATCCCTCCATTATGTTAGACATGACTTCTCAAAGTATATCTCAATATAAGTGTATTGATACCAAGAATCAATTCAGTAGGACCCTATGTATTTTTGTATTACAAATTTCACTTAAGATATTAAAATTTTTTTAATCATTTAAGCTATTAAAAATGAAATTTCCAAAGATGTTGTTCAGTAGTTAAAAGAATAAACTTACTTCTGTAGCACTTCCTCTTGACCACAAACTTTCAGAACATAGCTGCCAACATCTACTTGATTCAAGTCATCATGCACCCAGCAAAGGGCTTGCATTATAATGATTTCTACAGTAGAACTCACTGTAAAAGAGTTAGTCATGATTTTCACTTTACTCACTTAATTCTAAGTATACATTTATTCAGATTGTATTTCTTATCATCTAAGACAGCACTATACAATAGGAATATAATTTAGGTCACGTATATAATTTAAAATTTTCTAGTAGCCACAATGAAAAAAGTAAAAAGAAACAAGTAAAGCTAATTTTAATGTTTTATTTAACCTATATCTCAAATACCATTTCAACATATAATCAGTATTTAAAAATTACTGATGAGATATCTTACATTCTCTTTTTAAACTAAGTCTTTGAAATCCAGTGTGTATTTTATACCTATAGCACATCTCAATCTCTATCAGCCTCATTTCAAGCATTCAACAGCCACATGTAGCTAATGGTTACTATATTAGACAGGGCAGATCTAAGCAAAGAAAGCCACCTCCCTGTTACAGAGGCCTCCAAAAGGATAACATTTAGCAGTATCTAGCAATGATTTAAATCAAATTTCAAGGAAAAGAATCAACATTTTAAATCTTTGACATTTGCCTTGTAAATTTTCCAATAAAGAATAAAAATCTAGCGAGTTGGAAGTACTGTTCAATTCTTATTCTTTTAAACACTAAATAATTTTTAAAGTAACCTATTTCTGTACTTCAAGCTCCTGCATTCAATTTAGAAGATAGTGACTACATTCAAACTTCACAAAAATTAACAGCTTAGCAAAGGCCATAAAACTTCTATCTAATACTACAATGGCTACATTTCTAAATAGTCAAATGTATGGTAACATTTATCATCTGAACATACAAACCACCTGTACCATAATAGTTACATTTCTTAACAGAGCTGTACTGTTATAAATGTGCACATTTATGAAGAACCAAATAGGCATTTGAAATATTTTTTAAACAAAAAAATCAGATTTTAATATAACAAGTCAAAATCTGATACAAATTAAAACATTTTGCTATCAACGTGTAAGCACTGATACTCATGCTTATTTCAATCAAAAGGCCTTTTGACTTTTTTCCTTCAATTCTGATATTAATTCTTACTGCATGTTTAAATGATTGTTCAAACCAAACTGTAAAGTACATTTAAAAAGAATAACTCTTCCTTTAGAAACTAAAAGAATGATTATTATAGTTGGCTAACATTTTGTTTCAGATTTATATTTTTTCAAAGGGCCTTGCAAAGTACAAAGCTACAAAGAAAGTATCCAAATACTGGACATAGTCCTAGTCATAAGCACTAAAAAAAAGGCATAATTTGTAAGCCAAAGTACTACAGAAATATAGGATATTATTCTACTGTTGGAATTCCATTAAAACGATATACATTGTGAAAAACAATAAGCTATGAAAGAAAATAAAAGTAGTTTTTAAAACCATAACAAAAAATTTCCTATGGACTTGGGGATACATCTTTAGTAAGGATATCCACATCGTCTGGGAAGAAGACTCAGAACCAAAGGAGAATTATCTTCTCCTTAGAGGAGCTTAGCAAAATAACTGAAATTTCCATTTCACTGACAGCTCTTTATAAATAAGCATTCTTCTTGCCATAAAAAAGAAAGAAAGAAAGAATTTGACTGTCTATCTAATTATCTGTTTAGTAGCCTTTTTATCTAATGCTTTGGGACCTTGGCCAAGAGCCACTGATTAACTAAAGTGAAGCATTTTTCACAGAAATATGTACAGTAGTTATAAAGTTAAACTGTTTTGCAACTAGTCTTAAGTAGAAATGCCAAGTTTTTGAAAAGGATAACCAATGAATGTTAAGTATTTTACCACATATACACACATAAATTTTTTAAAAAGGATACTAATAACAGAGTCAGTTTATTAAGAGAATTATATTAATGTTTTAAACATTTTCTCTCTAATCAGAGCAAAACAAGATGGTTGGGGAACTACAAACCTACCATCACATGTAAAAGTAACTGGTAGTTGAAATCCTTCAATTTCAATGGAGACCTTCACGCTAGCATTTTCTCCACATATGTTTCTTTGCACTGTGACTGGACTTAATAAATAGCCTGGATTTGTGCAGTGATTGGTGTATGGAAAGTTGGTCTTCAATCTGTTCACAAGAAAGAAAAAATTAAATTCTTTTTTTAAAGGATACATTTATTTGAGAGCCTTGAACAAGGCTTTTGTGCTTACAGCCATTCAATTCTGTGCCTTTGCCCAATTCTAGAGCAGCTCTTGAGAACTGCAATGAATGCATCCCTGTCAAAGCTCCGAATACCAGCATTTGTCTTTTAATAAAAGGAATCCAAGGAAAGAGATTAAGTACTGCCAAGATATCTTTGGTAGCATTATCAACATTAATCAAGCATACACTAGATACATAGTATTAAATGAGGTTCTCTGCTTCAGATTCTTTTGCTACACAGTGTAACTACAAAAATGGTACATTTTTAATGAATCACTGATAATATAAGCAATGTAGCCCTAAATTATAATTGCTGGAGGAATAAAAAGATTGGTTTTTTTCCACATAAAAGTTCTTAGTTTTTAATCTTCTCATGGAAACTGCTCAATCGTCACAGATAAAGTCACTGGCAGATCTTTACTCCTGTTGTCCAATCTCCACCTCACTCACTGCTAGATATTTCATTTCTTTTTGCCAGCACCAACACTGGCCTTTGGACTCCCTCCTGACTTTCTTCATTCTTTTCTTGTGTTCCTTTTGCTGTTTTCTTGAGGTATTTTTCTTCATACATGCCATGTCTTGCAAGTCTATGTTTGGGTTCATTTTTCTTTGTGTAATACAAGGAATCATAAATCATGCCAAAATCAGTTGTCTTGCCACCACCAAAATGGATTCGGAATCCAAATACAAAGATGACGCCTGGTGTGGTCTTGTACATTTTGGATAGTTTTCTCTGAATTTCTGTCTTAGGTACTGTTGCCTTTCCAGGATAAAGGACGTCAATGACCATTTGTTTCTGTTGAACTAGTCTATTGGTCATGAACTTCCTAGTTCGGATAGTTACTGTGTCATTCATGATGGCGGCAGCAGCTGATCCTCAAAAGTAGCCAGGGAGGAAAAGAGCTTGTTGTCTTTCAAAAATCTTTTTTCTAAGGTCATTTCCCCCTATACATTGTTTCTGGTTGTTAAACAATGAAAAAATAAAAATAACACACAGATACCCACAATGGGTTTTTACAGTGCTATAAGGCCCTCAAAGTTATTTACAAAACTCAGGGAATGGTAAGAATTGCCTGTGAAGGTTTTCATGGTATTCATAGGTATTCAGAAGAGCAATATAGTTTGAATTTAAATACATGAGCCTAGTATATGGCTCATCTCCAGACAGTACTGTTATAGAAAGACAAAGGAAGATTTAATGCCTTCTATAAACTTGTGGGTCTTTTTTAATTTTTTTCTGGAGATAAGAAGACAAGTTTCAATCTTTTCATTTGCTTTCCATAGGGCTATAAACAGAATGAATGCTAAAAGTATTGTCTATTTTGCCTCTGTAAAGATTAAAATAATCAAGTCATAAAAACAAAATAAAACAGTTTGAGTTGACAGAAAGAAAGGTTCTGGAGGGCCAACAAGTTTAACAGTTTGTACACAGCCTCTAGAGCCAGACTTCCTGTGTTTAAATCTTGATTTTATGATTTACTAGCTGTGTGACCTTAGGCAAGTTATTAAATCTTCTTGTTGCTTCAACATCCTCTCCTGTAAACTGGGAGTAAACTACTGCAAATCTCAGAGGGTCGTTGTGATAATTAACGTGAATTAAATAATTAAAGTACTCAGAAAGGGCCTAGTACATGGGAAGCATTATAAGCATCTTGTCAAATAAATGAATGAGTGAATAAATAAATCTGATTTCGGCACTGTGATCTTAAATGCCACAAAGGATCCAATATTTAAAAGAAATGTAAATGAAAAAATGTAATAAATAATAAACTGATATTGGAAATGCACCTTAAGATGTGGACACATTATCTTCAGATATTTTATTGCTACAAAGCTTACCCCCCTGCAACATAATGACAGGATGTTCATAGGACCCAGACTAAGATTCTTATTTTTTTCTACTACTTGGTATTCTCCTGTTTTCTATAGCATGAAATAGATGCTCACAGAAAATCATACAATTAACTAATATGTGAAATGGTAGAGAATTATGTCTACATCCAAGCTTTTGATTTTCAGAAATCTTTAAAGATAACGAAAACTAAATGAAATTCCTGATGATAGCTCAGAAAACAAAAATTTTAGACAAAAATTCCAGTGACAAAAGTTGTATTTAATAAATTTGACTTTTGAGGGGAAAACTCCTTCATTTCTTTTTCTTAAAACATGCCCTTTCATTTACACGACAATGTGAATGTACTTAATGTCACAGATTTATATATGTAAAAATTATTAAATAATAAATTTTATGTTATATATATTTTATCACAATTAAAGGGGTTTTTAAATGAGTCTTTTCTCTCTCTACTTCACATGGAAGACAGTCAATCCAGAAAAATACAGTAATTTTGTTTTTCTATAAAGTTGATGATTTCTTCTATTTTCATGGTTTTATTTGCTTTATAAAAATTGGGGGGAAAATAAGGTGTTAATAGAGTCCTTAAAGTTCAGTTTTTTCATTTTGTTTGTAACAAAAACATACAAAATCAAATAAGTAAATAGATAATTGCTGAGTAAATAATTCACTTTCGAAATAAGAAATCAGATAAAGGATTTTTATGGACACTCTAAGCCAACATAGCTTGATAGTCTTAATTACCTATATCGGTAATTTTCTCTAAAATTTCCATTTCCCTATTGCCACTAAAGAAACAGCTTGGTTTGTTTACTGTGGCTCTGTAGCTCAGAAAACTTAATCTCTCTTCACAAACTAAAATCCTGTACAGTTTATTTTCCTACTGTGTGCTCAATCAAGCTAAAGTTACACACAGACAGAGCCAAGTCATGTGAAATCAGAAGGACAGAAGAGAGAAAAGTGAGGGTTTTAAAAGTTAAAGATGAAAAATGAGGGTTTTAATTTAATTAGCACTACTTTACAAGAAAGTATAGAGTCAGCATTGTTTAAAATAAAATTAAGTGCAGAGGTGAAGTCCTTGAAAACATATAGTGAGAGTCCTTGGCGTAAAGAAACTATTGTAGGATATATACATATTAGGACTCAACCATATATGAAGAACTCAACCATATATAAAGAAAAGCAATAGAAGGCCATTCAAGATGACAAGTCTAAAAAACAGTTTCTCATCTTAGGAAACCACAAATGCAGCAGCAAAACCTTCTACTGCTATCCAACATTCTTCTCAGAACTCTTTCTGAACCGATAACTAGTATATACAGCAAGCTTTGTCAATTACAATGAGGATGAAAAGAAAGAAAACAAGAAATAAAAACCGGAAAAATTTAGTAATAATGAAATGTCCCAAATCAAAGTATTACAGAGGTTTAAACTGAAAGAGACCTTTGAAATCAATAGTCCAACTCCCTAATTTCACAGAAGCAAAAAAATAACAAGGGCTACAACTGGCACTAAATTCTGAATCTCTTATACAGTACTCTTGACTGTAAACAGTTATCATCCTGACAGTCTTATACTATTTTTATAGCTGAATTTAAATGATTCAATGAATAATTTAAGATTTTGAAAAGTAAAGAATTGGCTAAGAGTATAAATACTTGTTTTTAAAATGCACTGCAGATATGAGCATACTTGGAAAAAAAAAAGAAAGAGCCATTAATTTCTTCAGGGGATATCTCTTGACCCCAGTCTCCAAGGCCACAAGGGAACAAGGGGAACAAGAGAAGTTCCTAGAACATGGCTTCAAAAACACCTCTTTCTTCCGACTGCTCTGAAGTATTTGTTGCAATCATACTCTACTAATGATAATAAAATTAGGAAAAAAACCCATTCTCTCTTTAGTTCACTTGGGATTTCACATTACATAACCGTGCGTGTGCGTGTGCGTGTGTGTGTGTGTGTGTGTGTGTGTGTAAAATAAATAAAAATAATGATTTTTAGCTTACTGGCAGAGTTTTTGTAAATAACTCAAAGATTCAAATGAGGGAAAAAAGGCAGATCGCAGAGAACTTAACTGCTCAACTTAAATGTAATCAATAGTCACTAACACAGTCTAGCAGAAAGCATGCAGGGCTTGTTTGGGGAGAATTAAAGGAATTAGATGAACACATAACAGATTATTTCCAAATTGTTAACCATATCTACATACTGGCATAATGGCATAAAGGCATAGGTAACTTCTAGTACATGCAATTTGCATACCAAGTAATCTAAATGCCTCTTCTATTTTAAATGAAAACATTTTTCTATTTTACTGAAAAATGAGTTTTAAAAATCCAGTTAAGAATAACGTTTGCAAGAAAGAAAAAGTGGCTCTACAGATATTTTTCTTCTTTTTTCCCCTAAGGTATTTCATAGGAAAGAAATGCTAGTTAAAAGGTAACATTAAGATAATTTTTATAAAGTTGTACCAATAGTCTAGAAAATCTAGTTAAATATTATTAAGTCCCTTATATAACATTAAAATATTGTACATATATCATTTTATCTAGGAACCCCAAACTCTGCTTTGCTTAAAGCAGACCACACTGGAGAAAATACAGGATTCAGAATAAATCCCCCAGTGCTGATCTACTTTCCCTTCTTTTGATAACATACCTCATCCTCTTGGCCACAATGTTTGTTGTTACACTTTTTCTGTGGGTTTTTTTCTATCTGGTGCTAGCTGACAGGACTCCCTTTAATCTCTGTTGGCAAGACCATTAGAATATGAAGTCTAAGCTATCAGTGGCTATATTCCCTGCCATCAAAACCCCAATGACAGTAGAAGAAAATGAAATCAACATGCACAGAGGAAGTGTATGGGGAGAAAAGGGAGGAAGAAAAGGATAGGAAGTAGGAAAGGAGAGTCCAAAAGGAAAAGAAATCAAGGATCAATTACAGTATATGAATTCCTAGATCTGGCTATCGCTGAGCTCTGTCTTATCCTTCTTTCTTTTATATGTAAAGTTTGTGAACTAATATACAACCTTTCTTGATTTAAGCTAGTTTAAGATGGGTTTCTAGCACTCGTAATGGAAGTCCAACTAATATGGTGATACAACGGAAAGAAAACACACTGAACTAGAGGCAAAGGAGACCTGGCTGTGTTACTGCCTAGCTGAGCAAACTCTGGTACTTGGGTAACTTCTCTGAGTCTCCGTTTCCTCAGACTGAGGATATCAGACACATGTAAGATTAAAACAACATTTTAGAAATGCATTTTTCTAACCTTCAGAAAATATATTGCCTGTTATAGTATCTCTTAAATAAGCAGTACAGTATTTTAAATGGTAAAAAAGTATAAGGCAAAAACTAAGTGTCCCTACAATAAAAATAGGCATTGTCTAAGTATACCAAAACTTGAATGGTTAAGCCATATTTTCAGCTGGTTAATAGTATATCAGAAGTCTACTGTGTGACCTCAGTTTTTTCTTCTAAATGCTCAGAAACCTAACAAGTAAAGATACAGATTCAACTGTAGTTTGTGTTAACGTGCCAATTAACTGTCTGGGAATTTTAAACCACAGGGAAAAAAAAAATTTTAATTTTAGAATTGGCACTAAACTAATTTTCAAGTTAAATTTTTTAAACAAGCATTTAATAAAAAATAATTTTTAATTTATAAAGAAAAATTTCTTACTTTGTAATGGATCGACAAAAAGCTGCCACTTCTTCATTCCGTACTTCAAATTCCTGTGGAAGAGAACTTCCAGTTGGCAAACTACTGGTCCCATTTGGGTCTTTCTGTAATCAAAAAAGTGTTTTTATTTTAAAAGTAAAAGATCCCCAAAATGCTAAACAGCAGCAAAGCACAAACACATTTTTACAAAAATATGTACAAAGATATGGTAAAATAATATACATCAGTAACAAAGTTTTAAATTATGGACTTCTACCTGTAGAAGTAATGCCAACTAAGCCTGTTTTAAAGATCATTGGTTTTAGTTGCTCAAAAGCAGAAATAGGCTGTTCTTTGTATACGTCAGTAAGAATGGAATGCTAAAGACATTTCATTCAAAATCTTCCTGAAATGAATGCTAAATTAACAGCAGAATGAAATTAAAGGACTAGCCTCTATTTTAAGAAAATGAAGAGATCAAGCCCATTTGGGACTCCTCTAATAAACCAAGAATTCTATATTTAACATAGGACTCAAATTCCAAGAAAGCAACTGGTTTTTTATGTAAGAGAATCTGTTTTAGGAGTTGGTAGGTATTTTTATGTTAATGAACATATACAAACAACCTGATAGTCCTTTAAAAGTTAAGTTTATGTTTGATCTAAATCTATGTGCAACATTTAGAAGATAAATTCACCATCTAAGCATAGCCAAATAGCAAAACCCATTTAGAGTTATTTTGATTACTACATAAAAATACTTAATTTGGCACAAAATTCAAATGTAAATTTCCATTAAAATTAGAATTGGAACACTCTCAATTCAAAACTAAGTGAATCAGAACACAGTGTATAAATTTCAAGAGTTGTAATAGATTTCAATGACCATGGTATACAAGAAGATTTTGTCAGAAAATTAAACTGAAAATTTAAGACAATAATTCCTTTATAAACTTTTTTCTTTTAAAATATTGGCAGAGCCCTTTCTGCTAGAAAATAATATGCACATCTGGGGAAGGAAAAAAAACAAAACCAAGTCTTAAGTTCTAGAAAACTGCAACTAAAAATTACAATTTATGAGAAAAACAGAGTTAAGGCAGATTACTCAAAATCGGTGTAACTTTATAATCAAAGCTCTAAGACAATAAGGCTTTATAAAAATACTAGCATAGTTAAATCTCTAAATTTGCACCTAGTATATGGTCATTGAACCTTAAACCTTAGAGAGCTCCTGCTTCCTCATTTGTGATACAGATGCTTGAGGGAATTTGCTTCTAGTCGATCCATTTCAAAAAAAAAAACTTGAAAATGTTATCTAGGATAGAGACTTCTTCAACAAAGTTTTTAATGCAAAAGAAAATGTCTTCACAGCTTCTTTGTCTGTACTAACTGCTTCAACAGAGAGCTTGGAGCACTGTGGAAATGAAACGATTCTTGAAGCCATTCATCCAACCATCATTTTCACTAAATGAGGATACTTCTACAGTATTTTCAGTGTTTTCCTTACTATTTTCTTATATTACTAATGCTCTCTCTTTAATTGTGAGAAAGTTTGTTCCTGGTTGCTTTAAAATGTTAATATGCTGGTAAGCATTGTGTTTGAACTGATGCTACTTCTCCATTATACTGACATCCATTCATATTTATCAATTACATCAGAAACAAGCACTGCAGCAAACAGACCATACTATTCTAAAATGGGGATTTGATGTTTCTAACAAAACTTCTGGTCTGACACTCCAAGTTTGTCACAATCTAATCCAATGACAGTTCCCAGAATTTACCAAATATTTTTATGTTCCAGTTAGCTTGAATCATATCCTGTTCCTATAAAACACAAATTGGGCTGTCCTGCCTCGGAAACTTTGTCTTCAGTGCCTTCCTCCTAACTGCCCTCACAAGTCAAAAATCTATTAATTTTTGAAGGCCTAATGGAATGCCACTTCATCTTTAATGCCTTTTATGATTACTCAGTATGAAGCAATTCTTCCCTCCTTGCACTTCTAAGTACTTAGTCTGAACCAAACACCATGTCATTACATCCTATTTTATATTTGTCTTAATGTGAAAGCTCCTTAAAGCATCAAATTTTATTGAATTTTATATTTTTGTAAATTTATATCCAGTTCAAAAAGCACTCAACCATTGGTTCAATTTGTTGAATGTTTTGCTCCCTCTAAAAACAAGTTAAAATTCACTTATATATAATCAATGAATCTGCCATAGCAATCATAAAGAATGTAAGAATGTGAGGTACTATGTAGTTCCTTCGGCAGCCTTCTAAATAGAACAGCAGTAATTTTCATTAATATTTGATCTATAAAATAATCTTTTTCTAATTATTAGTATTATTAAAAAATAACATCTAAACTACAATGAAATACCACCTCACATCCATTAGGATGGATACTATTGAAAAAAAGAAAGTCACGATGGTGTAGTAGGTAGACATGCTCATCTCCTCTCATGACATCAAAATTACAACTAAACTATAGAACAACTATCGTTGGAAGTTGCCTGAAGTCTGGCTGAACAGAAGTCCTACAAATGAGAACACACATAAGAAGCCACATAGAAACTGACAGGGGCGGACGCAAAATGAGCTGGTCTGACAAACACATGTGGCGGTTGAGAATCAGGAGGGATAGCTTGGTTGCAGAGGTTCCCCTGAGGGAGCAAGGGGACCCAGCCCCACACTGTGCTTCCCAGGTCAGGGTTCCAATGCCAGGAAGAAAAGTCCCCACAACCTCTGTCTATGAAAACTAATGAAGATTAAGGCTGAGTAAGACGAGGGTAGCAGGAGTCTCAGACATTCCTCTTAAAGGGGCTACGCACAGACTTACTCACTGATGGACTTACCTGCTCTGAGCTCCAGTGCTAGAGCAGCTGGTCAAAAAGCCCCAGGGACATATGGGGAGGAAATGAATTGTCTGGCTTCCGGGCAAGGGGTGAAGGGGCAACTTTCCCCCAGACAGAAAAGCTAGCAAATCCATTGTTCCTTTGTTGAGCCTTCCCTGCTCCCAGTGTGCAGATGCAGGCAGCCATCATATCTGAATCTCCATCAACCTGGCTAACACTGGTCAGTCAGTACGTAGGTGATTCCCTGAAGCCCTGCCCACCCAACCTGTGGGCCCACCTCCAGTGGCTTTTTCATACAAATGGCCTGTCTTGGCTAATGCTGTGGACTTCTCTAAAATCTCTCAAAGGTTCACAAAACCAAAACAAACAGCATGCCCCATACCTCTTGCTGAGCAGCCCCAAGACCAGCACTAGAGCAGCCAACCCAGTTCCGGGCTTGGCCTCTCGAAGCACTTCTTAGCCCAGCACAGGTAGTAGCCAACTGCGGATTGCTTGGTGACTCATGCCAAGTGGCCCTGGGCACTGCGCAGGCTACAGCTTAACCTGGTCTGTGGCAGGGGCCCTCCCAGGAGGCTCTGGGCCAGCTGGTTCTTGAACCCGAGCTGGAGTACCAGCCTGAGCTGCATCTGAGGACAACACACCCAAAGGGAAGACTAGTCAGGCACCCACCCCTTCTAAAGTGAATCCTGCTCCATACGGTCCTCATTGACCAGTCCTCACAACCAATTGGCCCAAGGGTCAATCCCTCCCACTGAAAGAAAAACAGCAACTAAGGCTCAACTACTACAGTACAACAGGAAGGCATAAACAACCCATAAAAAGGATATACCCAGAGTACCTTGCTCAAGTGACCAGGGAAGATTTTGCCAGTGGGCACCACAGAACACCTGCACATAATGCCACTCTACTAAAACTGGGAGACTTAGGAACCCTATCTAATAGATAGAAACAAACACCAGGAGGCAGCCAAAATGGGGAGATAAACATGTTCCAAATGAAAAAAAAGAACAAAAGCTCTAGAAAAAGAACTAAACAAAACGGAGACAAGCAATCTACCAGATTCAGAATCCTGGTTATAAGGATGCTCAATAAACTTAGGGGAACAGTAGATGAATTCAATGAGAACTTTAACAAAGAGAAAACATAAAAATGGAGATACAAAACATAAAAAAGAACCATTCAGAAATGAAAATACATTAACTGAAATGAAGAATACATTAGAGAGAATTAACAGTAGATAAGATGAAGCAGAGTACTGAATCAGTGAGTTAGAAGATAAAGCAGCAGAAAAAAAACAATCAGAATACCAACAAGAAAAATCCAAAAACAATGAGGATAGTTTAAGGGGCTTCTGAAACAATATCAAGCATATCAACAATTGCATCATAGGAATACCACAGAAGAGAGAGAGCAAGGAATTGAAATCTTACTGGAAGAAGTAATGATGGAAAACTTCCTAACCTGGCAAAGGAAACAAACATACAAACCCAGGAAGCAGAGAGAGTCCCAAACAAGATGAAGCCGAAGAGGTTCACACCAAGACACAAAGACAAAGAAAGAACCTTAAAAGTAGCAAGAGAAAAGCAGTTAGTTACCTAGAAAGGCGCTCCCATAAGACTGTCAGCTGACCTCTCAAGAGAAACTTTGCAGGTCAGAAGGGATTGGCATGAAATATTCAAAGTGATGAAAATTAAGGACCTACAACCAAGATTACACAGCAAAGCTATTATTTAGAACCAAAGAACAGATAAAGAGCTTCCCAGACATAAAAAGCTAAAGGAGTTCATCAACACCAAACCAGCATTACAAGAAATATTAAAAGGATTTAAGGGGAAAAAAAGATTAAAAATATGAATAAAATGACAGTAACAACATATCTATCAACAACAAGTACATGAAAACAGATTAAATAATCCAATCAAGAGGGAGGCTGAATGGATAAGAAAACATCACCCTTATATATGATGCCTACAAGAGACTCACTTCAGATCAAAAGACACACAGAGACTGAAAGTAAAGCGATGCAAAAAGATATTTCATGAAAAGGAAAAGGAAAAAAAAAAATCTGGGGTGGCAATACTTATATCAGATAAAAAAAGAGTTTAAAACAAAGTCTGTAACAAGAGACAAAGGACACAGTAAACCCACTTCTGGGTATTTATCCAAAGAAACCCAAAATACTACTTTGAAAAGACATGTGCATCCATGTTTATTGCAGCATTATTTACAATAGCTGAGATATGGAGGCAACCTAGGTGCTCATGAATAAATATTTATTAATGAATGAAGAGGTGGTACGTATATACAATGAAATATTACTGAGCCATTAAACAAACAAACGAACAAAATCTAGCCATCTGCAACAACGTGGATAGACTGAGAGTACTGTGCTGAGCAGAGTCAGACAGAGAGAGACAAATACCATATAATTTCACTTACATATGGAATCTAAAGAACAAAATAAGCAAACAAACAAAAGATAAACAAACTCATAGATACAGAGAACATTTTGAGGGTTGCCAGATGGGAGGTGGGTAGCAGGGGATAGGTGAAAAAGGGGAAGAGATTAAGAAGTACAAATTGGTAGTTACAAAATAGTCATGGGATGTAGAGCATAAGGAATATAGTCAATAATATTGTAATAACTATGCATAGTATCAGATGGGTACCAGAATTTGTAGGGATGTTTACTTTGTAAGTTTTATAAATGTCCAATCACTATGTTGTACACAACTGAAACTAATATAATACTGTATTCCAACTATAATTGAAAAATTAAAAATTATTTTAAAAATAAAAGTCAAAAAATAAATAAAACAGCAATAATCTATATTTACTGAGAGATCGATTGATTTTAAGAAATTAGATCAGGTGATTATAGAGGGTGACAAATCTCAAGATCTGCAGTTGGCAAGCTAGATACCCAAGAGACCCAATGATGTAGTTCCAGTCCAAATCCATTAGGCTCAAAACCCAGGAAAAGCAGATGTTTCGGTTTGAGTCTGAAGGCAAGAAAAACCCATGTTCCAGCTCAAAGGCAGTCAGGCAGGAGGAGTTCCCCCTTAATGACAGCAGGTCAGCCTTTTTATTCTATTCAGGCCTTCAACTGATTGGACAAGGCCCAACCATATTAGTGAGGACAATCTGCCTTTGCTTAGTCTACTAATTTATATGTTAATCTCATCCAGAAACACCCTTAGAGACACACCCAGAATAATGTTTTACCAAATGTCTGAGCACCCAGTCAAGTCAACACATAAAATTAACCATCCTAGTATCTCAACCATAAAGAGTCAAGGAGTCACGTTTAGAGTCTAGACCAGTGGCTTTCAAATTCTGTATGTTGAAGCCTCAAGAATAAAACATTGAACAGAGAGAACAGGTAAGAGATATTGAATGCAACCAAGAACAAAGCTTTGAAAAGGAGTCAAAGATCACAGGAGGAAAGCTAGGAAGTAGATTTAACTAGTGCAACAGAAGAGGAGTTTCAAAAAAAGGAGACAGTCAATTGTTGCAAGTGAAGCAAAGGGGCTGGACAGTGAATACGATCACTACATTGCCAATTAGTATTCATATTACCAGAAATACATTTCTGCAATATGACGGAAAAAATAGAGGACAGAGAAATACTAGAAAGGCAGTAATGGTTGAAAATACTTTGGGGAGACAGGAACAAGAAAAGAGGTAAAAGAATAATGGTAGAAAATACTTTGCGAAGACAGGAAAAAGATGTGAAAAGAATTGAGTTTTGCGAAAAGGAAGGAATATCTCTTTCCTCAAGCCAGAAAGGGCAAATCCGAGGTGGGCAAGTGCATACAAAGACTGGCCTCAACATTAAAAAAAAAAAAGGTAGTGAGGTCATCTACTGGAGAGGTGGAAAAGGGTAGATTAAGCATTTAAGGAAAGCAGTGAAGGTCTTAAATAATTCACAAAAACTTAGTACATACTCTGTAGAGCAGTTATAAGAATATGGGAAAGCTTTATGCCTACACAAGTTCAAGGTTCATGCCATACTACCCCAGAAATGACATGAAACAAAACACAAAGTTTTCAATAAGTATACTTTAAGCATCACACACACACACACACACACACACACACACACATACACATTACTACTATTCAGAACAAAGTTGGTTACTTCCTTATTTGAAATTCATAAAAATTTTACAGACTTCAGTAAACTATTTAAATAATGTACTACATTCAGCTAGACAAAGAAAATTGCATTTTGTTCAAGTTTCCCTCTAAAGTGACAGTAGACATTCTGTCAACGACGACATAAATGTTTTTGTTAATACAATTAAATTTTAGAAAGTAAATATCCACAGACTTTGCAAAACTATGTCTATGAAAATAATTTTATTCATTACTAAAACCTCTGAAATCTGCTCAAAATAGCAAAATATATAGCTATTAACTAAAAGTCTGATTTAAACTTAAATTGCCAGAAGACACAGTTTTAAGTAGTATGTCTTTTCCTGGTTTTGTTCACAAAACATTTGAACTAAAATATTTAGATTATTATTAACAATACAAAAGACACTAGAAGGAAACAGGAAGTAAGCTTGCTGAGTGAGAAGAAAAATACCCTTTGGAATTTTTACCACAAAGCATGAAATTCTTACAGGAAATGAATACTTAAGTATATAAAGTAATTTTAAAAAACAGACATTGCAATCTTATCCCTAACCCTCCCTACCCCCCACCACCTCCCAACAAAATAAATAAATCTCAGGGAAAGTTTTAAAGTAGAGATGAATGGTGTGTGAAAAATTAAAAGCTCCATCCAATGTTTGTGCCACGGTCTTCCTCCTTTTGGCCTAAATGAAACCAAATTTTATCTTCTTGTACACAAAGAAAATGATGAAATCTTACTGTTAATAAAAGGGCTTAGAAATTTTCTCTGAATATAAAAATCTTTTTACATCATTTGTAACAGGTGCACACCAAACCTCTGATTAAAGACTTTCAATAATAGTATACTGACAGCTCGAGAGGAACCACTATTAAAGGGCTATTTTTATAATTACCTTGATTGACATTTTAATACCTGCCTTCTTAAATTTCCTTCTCTACTGGTCCTTGTTCTACTTTCCAGAACAATGGATTTTAAAATTAAGTTACTAAATTGAATTCTCAATTCAGAGAGAAATATATAAACAAACAGAATTTGCTTTATGTTATGTTTTCAACAAAATATCTTTTAACTTTCAGCTCTTGCTATCACTTGGCGCTATTAAAATCTAGCACAAAGTGCTACTTACTACAGCACAAAGTAACATACTTAATATATTTAACATATCGAAAAATTTAGTACATCATTACTTCATTTTTTAAAAATAATACTGTGATATTCAGGTATTCTACTCCCTGAACTGGTTTGAGAAACTATGTTCAAAATACAAAACTTTAAAAAAAAAAGTCCACTTCCTCTTTTACATGGCAACTTTCCAAACTTTAAATATTATTCCTAAAAGGGATGTGAGAAACCATCTAGTCTAACCAACTGTATTTCACAAATGAAGAAACTCAGATCCAGAGAGTGACTTATCTCTGATTCATATTTTCTTTATGCAAAATATCTTCAATCGTTTCAACAGTTCTTTGAATGACACAGCTTGTAGGTCCTAAGCACTGTAGTCTTTTCAAGATTCTAGTTTACTACTGGTGCCTCTTAGAATATGGTGCTCAAAAATAATTATTAGATGGGGTTTTACTAGGGCACGGTATAATAAAATGATTAACTATATACCTCTTCAGCATGTTGCAGTTAGACTCCTTTAAAACTGCACAGGTAGCCTAAGCCATCTCAAATTCTGACACTGTGCCATTTAGTAAAGCTGGTGATGTAATACATCGTAGTAATCTAGCTCCAATCTCTGATCAGCTGATCATGCTATGTTGTTTTAGTTTACTTGGCTTTGACTCACGTTATCATAACCAAATTGCTTTCTCTCTGATCCTTCCCCAACACGTTAAATAAAATCCAAGAACATGTTTCTGTTAAAACTGATCTTGCCGAGAAGCCCAACTAATTCCTAGAGTCTGAGCAACTAGCAGTTCTCTGTAACTCCCATGTGATCTGATTTCCCAGATCTTAGTAGAGAATTTCTATCTTTAGGAAATTACCTGTCCTCACTAGTCCTATAAGATGCTTTCTGAAGGCATCCAAATAAGGAAAACATCAAGATGGTACTGTGACAAATATTTAAAATGAGCAGGAAAAGATGTATGCAAGGAGACAACTAAAGGGGTGTACATGGGTATCACAGCCCTGCCCCATCAAAGGAAAGGGTGGAGAAAACATGAGTTGAACCAGAAGTCTAAACTAAGAGGGCAGCAAGGAAAGAAAGTGAAGTTTTGCAGCAAAAGCATTAGCAGCAACCCATGCTAGGGTTAAATTTTAAAAGCAAAGAAACTGTTCCCAGGTGCTATTTGTCTTATGACTTTCCATATTAGCTTTTCTTCTTATAAATAGTTCTGTGGCCCTTTTCTTAACCTCTAACTTATCATTATGGAAACTTTCAGACATACAAAAACAGGGAGACCAACATAATGAACACTCATGTATCCATCATCAGCTTCAACAATTACCAACACATGGCCAATCTTGTTTCATCTATAAGCACTCTTCCCCAGCTCCTTATTTGATTTTTATTAAAGCTATACTTTTTCCATTTCATGTATAAATTCTTCCATATACATCTCTAAAATATAAGAGCTCATTTAACTAAATACAGTATCATTATTATATAAAAAAAGTAATTAATTCTTTAACTTCTTTACATCTCAGTTTCCTCAACTGTAAAATAGGTATGGGTTGCTCTGGCCTCATAAGATTCTTAGGAATTCTGTCCCAGTAACTATTTAAAAAGTTTAGTTTGAACATCTATGGCATAGATAAAAAGCATGTAGCTCTTAGATTCTGAGTTCCAGTCTTGAATCGGAATTGCTGGACAGTAAATAATTCTAGTTGACCCAAAACCCTGGACTTATTTAAGATGATAACCACAGTTCACTTGGAATGGTCATTTCGGTTCATCTGGAATAATCTGTTTTCCTTAATGAATAACTGACTTTCCAAAGCTGGGAGGGTTAGTGTTTAAGATACAGAGATAATGAAATAAACTAAAGTCATTTGAAATATTTTATTAATCTATATAATCTATGTATTGTGGCTCCAATGCATATATTTTAGAAGGGAATGCATACAGAGGCATACTGCAAGGATTATCTGCAAGTAACCTGATGTTCACTCTGGGTTGCCTGCACAATCAGGGGCTCTGCCTTCTACCAATGAGAAGGCTAAGCCTACACTCAGCTCTTTACAGGACCAGGGGTCTCCTTTTCTCTAATAGCAGAGACTGTAACTTTACATAGTTCTCGAGCTCTCCAGCTTCTAAGCAGCTGCTCTTCCTCAACAACTCCTGTAAACAGCTAATATCTCTAATCCAGACTGCACGATGTTAAGCACAAGCCCTCATGCTGTATGCTTAACTCGTAAAAAGGAGACCCACATTTGGAGAGGGATCTCTATAGAAACATTGACCCATATATGAATCCAGCAGTGACCTAGTTTCAGTAAAATGGGAGGATCAGGGGCATCAGTGCCTTCCTTATTTAGTTATTTTTTTAAATTAATTGAGGTAAAATTCACAGAGCATAAAATTTGCCATTTTAACCATTTAAAAATGTACAATTCACTGTGTTCAGTACATTCAGGATGTTTGTGGCCATTACTTGTGGTTCTAATTATTATTAAAACACTTAAATATTCTAATTCAAGAACATTTCCATCACCACCCCCCGCAAAAAACCACTGTACCCATTAAGCAATCATTCCCCATTTTCTCCTTCATCCCACCCCCCCACACCCGGCAAACACTAATTTGCTTTCTTTGGATTTGCCTATTTTAGATATATAATATAAACTGAATTAAACAATACATGGTCTTTTTTGTGTCTCGCTTTCACTTATGTTTCAAGGCCATTCATGTTGAGTGTGTATCAGGACTTCATTCCTTTTTATGCGTGAATAATATTCCATTGAATGAACATACCACTTTTGTCTACCATTCATCACTTGATCAACATTTGGGTTGTTTTCAGTTTTTAGCTATTATGAATAAAGCTGCTATGAACAATACTATTTTTAAAATGGGCAAATGACTTAAATAGACACATGGCCAATAAGCATATGAAAAGATACTCAACATAATTAGTCATCAGGGAAATGCAAATCAAAATCACAATGAGATACCACTTCACATCCATGAGGATGGCTATAATCCAAAAAAATGGAAAATAACAAGCGTTAGCAAGGGTGTAGAGAAACTGGAACTCTCATACAATGCTGGTGAGAACGTAAAATGGAGTAGCCACTATGGAAAACAGTTTGGCGGCTCCTCGAAACACTAAACAAAAATTATCAGCAATTCCAATCCCAGGTATATTCTCTTCCCACTTTTTTTTTTTATGATTCTTGGCTTAAAGTTTCCCTTTCTCCCTTGAAATGATTGTAATTTTGTAAAAACAAAAGCAAAACTCATGACAAGACAATATGGACTATTAAAATAATCTTACATATGATTCAATTTAAATATGTAATCAACTTGTGATTTAATTGAAAGGTGTTCAGACATTGTTACTAAATTTGTAAATAATACTGAAAAGCTTAAGAAAAGTTAATAACATGTGTTTCTTAGTATGAGCTGTAGTCAAAACATACTTGCAAACCATTACACTGGTTAAGATTTTTCTGGATTCTGACTGTGTCATCCAAAATATCCTTATCATTTCTTCGAAGCCTTAATACTTGGCTTCTTTCTCCCCCAGACAAAATAGCTTTTTAAAGTCAACAATTCAACATAAACCCATCCAAATTATTCAAAATTCACTTCTTTCCTAAATGCTCTTTGATGCTCAGTGCCTAAAGGGAAGCTAGGTGCTGAATGATATAATTCACATTAAGGTGAAAATGAACCTTAACAGTCCCAGGATCCACAGATATTCTAAGAGCAAAATACAAATGTGCAGTTAGGTATACTATATTTGGAAAGGCAAAGTCTAAATCCTGCTGTCTCTCTTTTCAGAGAAGACATCTTGTCCCAGACACCCTTAACTAATTTTTCCAGATAGTAAGACTATATGAATTCAGCAACTATACCATATAAACTATAGTTCCATTCTTCACTTTTATCTATATAGGTGTTAGAATCCTTTAAATGGCTTTTCTCCTGTCTCCCTGGAGTTATTCTCCCTTTCATGCATTCATGGTTAAAAACAAAACAATATACTGAGATTTTCTATAGAGATTAAAAATCACAATTTCTTATTTACCTTGAAAAATAAAAGAAATAAGGAAGAAAAAGTAGGACTATATATAATGGGAAGACATGGAGACAGATAAATAGCATCTTAAATGCCTATCAGTGATAGCCCGATCCTTGATTAGTGACTTTTAAAATTTATAATCCTAGAAAAGATAATATTAATAGCGTACAATTTTTCAATTGGCCCAAGCACATTTAATCCTTTACCACACAATCTAAGAGTTACAGTACACTTAAGAACAAAGACAACAAGATTCAAAATAAAATATTTTTGACCTAATAAATTATGTACACATGTATGAATTCTGTGTTATACTACTGAGTTTCAGAAGTAAGAAAAGGCTGTACCTGAGATATTTGGCCCTGGACTTTTGTAAGCTGAGTTGTTCGAATAGTTAAAGACTGGCTTCTTGTTACCACTGCCCCAGAAAGAGATTTTCCATTCACCTTCCTTTCAAGGTGACAACTTGCTGGTGATCTCTCTTCAAGAAGAACAGCATCCCAAGGATCCTCTGCTAGCAAACCTGGAACATTTTTCTCTTCTTCATGGTCTAATACCTCCACATTGTCCACCTTAGGCTTACTTAGAGGATCCAAGTCTAACCAGTCAAATTTACTGATATCTTCAGACTTTGGAGATACTTGTAGGCTGCTGATTGTAGTTTTTGAATTTATCTCTAAATCAGTCCTTGCTTTTCCATTTTTTAAAAACTCTGATGTACTAGCTATTTTGTCAAACAGCTTTGCCATGTCAGGACTGACTACTGGATGATAGACAGGTAAGCTTCCTTGTGGATGAAAAGATGTAGTAGGTGACAAAGGATATGAAAAATATGGAGACTGTCCTGGAAGACTTAAATATATCGGTTCTGTGGATGGAAAAGTAGGCATTCTTGGATTAAAGCCATTTTGGAATGTAGTCTGTTTACTGCTGTAAGTTGACTGATAAATAGAAGGTAAAGTATAAGCTGAAGGCCCAGATAAACCAGTTGGCCACTGTCCCCTCTGAAGAGTAGTAGGTCTAAGATAAAGCTGTGCTGAAAACGAAGGGCTCAGGGCAGGAGTAACTGGCAATACAGGTGTTTTCCTTGTCTCAAAACTGTCATCTAGCAATAGTTTCTCCAGTTCAGCTTGGGTGAGCTTTTCTACATCAATATCTACCGCTCTTTTTTGGGTATCTGATTCAGGAAACACCATGAGATCATAATCTTGTTTGTTATAAACTTGTGCTTTTTGTCTGGTGCTGCCTGACAACTCGAAGCCTCTCTGATTATCAGTCACTCGCCTGTCTTTTTGCAGTTTTGCTAAAGCCTCTGCTTCCATCTGTAATGCTTCTTCTTTGTCCACATCTTTTGGTCTTGGTGGTTCCAGATGTGAAGACGAACATTGCTTAAATCCATTGTTGCTGGATATCTGAGCCATGTCCACTTAAAAGACCAACCTTCCTTTAATTTGTTTTTTCTTTGTAGCTCCCCAAATAGCAAGACCTATACACAAAATAAACAACATTCAATTAGATTTTTTAAACACAAATTAATTTTGTTTCATTAATTTAGTTAGGACTTAAAGCCACTTGCAAATGTACTACCAAATAAAATAAAATGAACAGTTGGGTGAAATCTAGGGGAACATTTTTAAATTATCTTATATACTTGCTGTTGGGTTAAGAAAAATGTTTAGACATACATTACTTCACCCTATTCGCTGACCTAACAGGAAAGCTAGACCATGAACTCAACAAGCTTTCACTTCAGCTGTCACAATGGCTACTGTTAACCAGTGGCACTTCTGGCAGAATTCTTGGCATGAAATGGCTTACATGCTGGTCACTTATTTGTTAGAGTTTGGACAGGGTTTACTGTTATGCAAATAGCAAGTCAAAAAGTTTTAATCCTTTGCTATTTGTTAAACTGCTCAAAAGCCAGTTAGCAATAAAAGTGCTTAAAGCCCAGTCAATCAAAATACCATGTGAAAAACTGATTGAATTTGTCATAGTTTTGGTCAAATTTCTGATTGTTTTCAGTTAAACCAATAGTTATAATACAAAAATTTCTCCTTTTCAAATTGCTAAAATATTTATTCAGAGACTAGAAGTAGTTTATTAAACTTTCTAACAGACCAGTTTTAAGAAATTTATACTTTTCTATTTAAGACAAACAATTCAGATCAAGATTACCATGTGAAGCAATATGACCAATTAAAACGTTAGATATCCACTGTGTGGCAGAGGGCACATTTCCTGTCTCTAATCAATATGAATTAAATGCGGGTTCTGGAGTCACACCACCTTGATTTATGAAGCTGTAAGAACTCGAGAAAGGGAACACTTTGCCATGTGCCTCAGATTCCTAACCTCCGAAATGAAAGTATCTCAAATTATAAGGATTAAATGAAACAATGCAATTAAAAGTGCTTATCATTGGCCTTGAGTATAAGCACTAAATAAATGGCACCTATTATTATTGAGTTAATGTGGTTTCAGATACACCTAATTTGAAAACTTAGAAAGCAAGAGTGCTCCTGTTTACATCCTTTTTCTAGAATAGTGCTTGTCAACACTATACGCTCAAAAATATTTAATGAAAGGATATAGGGGAACACCCAAATAACTTCAAATTAACATAACACAAATGAAAATCCTAAGTGTTTAAATAATACTAAAAAATTATGCAATGAGTACATGAAGAAAAAGGTATTCAAGGAACATCCTAATTCTTTTATACAACTACAGCAGAATTTGAGGCATTTCACTGAAAAGCTATTCCAAATTTTTCCCTTCAGTGGTAGAACACAAAACTAGGCAAAATGGACATTTAAAATCTGTACACTTCATTGTATGTAAATGTTTTATTAAAAGAAAAAACTGTACACAAATATTGATTCTTGCTAAATACACACAAACTACTTAGAGGGAAGGACTGCTGACTAAAATTTACTTTGAAATGTATCAAAAAAAAAGATGAATTGATAGAGGGATGATAGCTGGATAAATATGAGATAAGGCAAGTATAGGAAAACGTTAACAGTAGAATCTAGGTAGTAGGTATATGGGTATTCACTTTGACATTCTTTCAACTTGGCTGCATGATTGAAATTTTTCACAATAAAATGCTGGGGGCAGGTAGGGATAGGCAGAAATTCCTCCCATTACAGTACATACTCCCCTTTGCAATGTGACTTTGCTGCTCCTCCCATAAAGAGGTGGGGTCTATTTCTTGACTTCATCTGAGTTGCCCCTGTGACTTGCTTTGACCAAAAAAAATATGAAAGAAGTGACGCTGGGAGTTCTAAGCCTAGGTCATAAAAGGCCAGACTATTTCAGCTCCTCCTTTCTTGAGTACAGCCACTGCCATGTGAATGCTCACAGAGGATGAAAGCATACAAAGGAGAGAGGCCCAGGCAACTGCCAGCACCACCCACCAAACATGAGAAAAACCACCATCTTAAGACCATCCCTCCATAGTCCAGATGGCCACTGCCACATGAGTGACCCAAGGCAAGACCAGCCTGAGTTCAAGTAAAACTGCTAACCCACAAAATCATTTTGGAATGGTTTGTTACACAGCAATAGAAAACTGATAAACCTTTTCTTCTTTTAGAACCCAACACTGAAGCTACTTATCTACTTAATAGTACATTTCTGTTTCAACAATCACAGCCACCACAACCACCTTCCTTTACTTGTCCTCAGAGAGCAGAACAGTTCCCTTTTCCTTTCTGAGGCTGGCCCCTCAATTTACATTCTTAATCCCACTGAATTCCCCTACTTCTTTATAGTGATTCCTTCCTTTGCATTAATTCCTTTTTTACTTGCTTTTCTGCTCCTCTGCCATAAAAATGCTCAAGTTTTCCTCCATACTGAGGTGGAAAATTTCTCAACATTCTCCTTTAGACTCTAGTAGCCTCCACTTTAATTCTTTCACTGCCAAACTTCTCAAATGAGTGACCTACAAAGTCCTTTCTTTATTCATACTGCCTTGGGAAAAAATCTTCTTGTCCTTCACGGCCCAATTCAAATACAGCCTCCTGTTCTTAAAGTACTTTCTATCAGAATTCATCTTTTTTAGTTCAACTAAAAATTTTAATCTTTATTTTGTAGACTTTACGCTGTTTTTGCCTGCCCAGCATCCTTCCTTCTGGTAGTAGTATCTACAACTTCCTTTTTGGAAACTACTTATCTCTCCTTTATTCCACCTAGTTCAAATAGGGCTGGATGGACCGGAATATCCTTACTCCCAACTCTCCCCTCCTCCAACCACTCCTGAGGATCCAAATCTGGCCAATCAGAGTTAACCCCAGCACTTCTGAAACTATTTGGAAAGGAAGCTTATCATTGAGGTTGCTAGGCTGATAGGATGTAAGCCTGGCACTGCTGTGGTTGTCTTTGCTACCACTTGAGGAGATGCTACCTGAGAATGTATCCAACCCAAAGGAGAGCAGAGCTTAAGTTAAATGAAATGAGACAAATTCTGGATATTACATTAAGTATCTGGATCCAACCCATGTTCAGAGCCAGACTTTTCATTTATGTATTCCCATAAACACACTTCTTTGTTTTAAGTTGGTTTATAATTACTTTCTTTCATAATAACCAAAAGTATCTTTACTAACATAGGATCTGTAACCTGTATGTCTACCCAACAGACTAAACTAAGCTTCTGAAGTGCAGAGGCTTACTTTGTTCATATTTTTCTTCCCTACAACATTTAAAATCACCTTGTTTAAAAAGTTCAGAACTTAATTTAATGAACACATGTTTTAACAGGATGGAATGAGGGCTAACAGTCCTGAAGAAGGGATTTCAGGTTGCACAAGAATATCAATGTATGGTGAGAGAGATGAGTCAACTGCAATTGCCTGTTACTGAATACCATAACACACTAGCAATTTTTCACAAAATAAGATGAATTAGAACAAAACAACATTTTACGAAGAGATAAAGATACTGAACTGTAATTCACCTTCCACGAGCATAATATCAATTTGTTATTTAAGTATTTTCCTGGCTACCCTATTTGGAATGATATGACATTGTTCTGAAAGGGGGATATGGAATTTTTTAAATGAGTTTATTCATTGGAGAACACACTTATCCCAAATATTCCATATTAATGTTACCTCTCATTTACTGACAAAGGTATAAAATAGTTTGAAATATATTTTAACCATGAATGTGGTATTTTTTTCACATTATCACTTCATTTGCTTGCTGTATCCCAAAGCAATATGTACATGTTAAATTCAACTCTAAGTAGTCAATAATAGTGAGCTGTGTGTTAGCAGCTTAATTACCAAACTTTAGTTTTCCAGAAGATTAACATGCATGTATACTCAAATGGTAAAAGAGGATTTAAAAGGTTGTCCAAAAGTAACCCTGTGCTTCAGCTATTTTTCTGAGGCTGCTGTACTGACATGCTCCATTAAATTTTAAAAATAAAACTCCATTTGATGACAAACATTTAGCAGGAATTTCCTACATGCTAATTCAAAATGAAAACTTCAATGCTAATGTTCTCCTAACCCAAGCTGGGAGACAATAGAACTAGTTGTGGAATGATGATTGCTTACCATCTGCCAAAAATTTCCCAACATAAAGTAATCCAGTGTTCACAAAGCCTTAGCTACTTTAAAATTGTGCAAAAGAGTGGCAATTAAACTATTCAGTCAAACTTTTGGATACCATTTGCAGACCCAAAAGAATTAATTTAAAAGATCTTGGCTTCTTCCCTGTAGACATTCATTTACAATTTAAATTTAAATCTCAGGAGAAAAAAAAGTACCCCTGCTACCCATCTAAATGCTTTCTGATCTTAAAATTCAAGATACCTAAGAAAATGGAGAAACAATTATTTGAGTTCAACAATACAAATATTTCTCCTCTAACGTAAAAATGAATCTCAAAGAAAAATAAATTATTGTACCTCCTTGGAAATGAATATTATGCTACCATTAAGAATATGAAGACTATAATAACCACAGAAAGTATTTGTTAAAAGTGTAGCAAATTCACCACGTGCCAAACATTACTTTAAGCACTATATTAACTTTAAGTACTATATTAATTGAATCCTCACAATCTTTCTATTAAGTAGTTACTATTATTATCCCATATAAATGAAGAAATTTAAGCACACATTATATAATCTGCCCAAGCTTACAGCAGCTAGCAAGTGGCAAAATCAGGACTCAAATCCAGGCAGTTTAATTCACTATGATATATTTTTATGTTAACAATTATCTGGAATCATTAAGTGTCTACACATACCTTATCCATTATAAATACCACTTTCTTCTTCAATTCTAGGGTTATTTCTGTCTGCACTAATGAATTTTATTGTTTTAATTCTATAATGTAGTAGTTAATACTTGTTATTTAGTTATGTCACGTACCAATTTATCTGTTAATTTTTTATCACCAAATAACTAGCAAATTTATCATTTCATTGAGGGCATGAATTCTTGTTTTATTCATCCTGTACTCTCAAACCTACTGTAGTTACTGAATGCATGCATCGATGACTAGAGAACTTTAAGATACCATTCCTTTAACAAAGAGAAGTTCTAATGCCAAAACAAAACAAAACCAAAACTAAAAAAGCTCATTTATTAATAATTCAACTAAAATTTAAAAATCATGTGGACAAATTCAGAATAAACAAATGGTGGGAAAAAAGATTATCTTGAAAACTGGGAGAAAGATGCAACAGAAAAGTTAAAATAGGAGAGGGGAGGCTCCATCTGTGCTAACAGGAAAAACTCTAACAGACAAGATATTCTCTCTCTATTGATTCACTGAGGAAAAAAACTCACCTGACAAAAGAAACCAAGTACTTTGGTGTTAGGCACTATACAAATTTGTCAATAAGACAAAAGAGAAGACAGTCCAGGTGCTAGGCGAGATTGGATTAGAGCAGCACTGTTCAATAGAAATAGAATGCAAGCCATGTATGAAATTTTAAAGTTTATTTTAAAAATATTAATGAAATTAATTTTAATATACTTTATTTAATCCAATATATTCAAAATATTATTTTGACAAGTAATCAATATTTTAAAAACGAATGGGTTATTTTATAGTTTCTTTTTTTTTTACTAAGTCTTCAAAATTTGGTACATATTTTACACTTATCATATTTCAACTTAAGACTAGCCACATTTCAAGTGCTCAACAGCCAAAGGTGACTGGCGGACAACACACGGTAAGAATTTATGAGGAAAGGAATGAAAAGCACAGCAAACAAGCATCATTACTTTCTGGATGGTAAGGGAAAATTTATCTTCCCAAAAGTCACCCATTCTCTCAGGCCAATAAAAGTATCTCAAATACCTATTAGTTAAGAGTGGCTCCATAGCATAGTGGTTAGCACATCTGCTTACGCCCAGATGGTCCTGGGTTCGCACCCCAGGTGGAGCCATGGAACAAACCTCCCCTTGCAACAGGCACCCCCAGTGGGCCAGGGGCACCCCATGAACACTTGGGAGGAGATGTCCCACCTTCAGAGATCAGTTCTTAAGGGAAGACAGCAACACCCGTAGCTCAAGGATGGAAGCAGGGAGGATTAAAAGAGAGGGAAAAATATACCTGTTATTTTTCAGAAGAAAATTTTACTTTTTTAAGTCCTATAGATACCACATAGCCTTTAATGCCCGTCTTACATCTTTTTAAAGTATATAATTTCCAAATAATCTACATTAGGAAATTGTTAACATTTCATAGAGAAATGTGTTTACAATTGGCCAAATAGGATAAATTACAAAAAGTTTAAACATTTAAATGTTAAAAAATCTCATTAAAAAAAAAAGAAGTCCTTTGCAATCTGAGCATAAAGAAGGCTGCCCTAATATGATTCAAAACCCAGAAGCCATGAGAGAATATTCAAGTACATAAACATTAAAAACAAACAAACCAAAAAAAAACCCTTTTATTTGGCCAACAAGAACTTAATGAATTTATTCATTTCTTCCATAAATATTTATTGGGTTGATACTATGCACCAGGCACTGTTCTAGGTGCTGAAAGGTAAAATAAAAATAATTTAATCATTAAAAAATGTCAATAAAAAAATAAACTGGGAAAAAATATCTGCTACTCATATCAAGAGAAAGAGCTAATATTACTAATACATAACAGGGAGCTCATAAAGAAAAATGACCATATGGAAAAAGGTATTAAGGGTCTAAATAAGCAGTTCACAAAAAAGTAAAGATGTCTACCCTTATTCACATTAAGGTAACAGCAATTTCAAAGTTACACTAAAGCTAACTGTATACCAAATTGAAGATAAACCCACAGAGAATGGGAAAAACACTCATCATACCAAAACTTTTTAAATACACAGAACAGTAAAGGAAATTTTATAGTAAATTTTAATGATGCTAGAAAAGTGGAAAGGTTGAAAAAGTAATGAATGAAGCAACCATGTCATGAAATTAGAAAAATAACAGCAAAATAAAAGCAGAAGTAAGGGAATAAAGACCAGAGAGGAAATTAGTGCTACAGGAAATATACAACAGAGAAGATCAACAAAGGCAAAATCTGGTTCTTTTGAAAATACTAGTAAGGTATCTGATGATGCCGATGAAGAAAAAAATAAGGCAAGAATAAACAACATCAATAATAAATAAAACAGGTTACAAAATAGTCACAGGGATGTAAAGCATAGAATAGGGAAGATAGTCAATAATATTGTAATAACTATGTATGGTGCCAGGTAGGTAACTAGGTGACTTATTCGGGAGATCACTTCATAAATTATATGTCTAACCAATATTCTGTACACCTGAAACTAATATAAACTATTGAATGTCAACTGTAATTGAAAAAAAGTAAAAAAGGGACATCCAACAGATGCAGCAGACATTCGAAACATAATGAGGATATTATTAAGCTAAGCAAATAAAATTTAAAATGTGGACAAATTCCTAGAAGACAGTAACTTACTCAAATAGAAACATAAAGTTGAATAATCTTATAACCATTAAAGAAACTAAATTGGTAGTCAAAAATATTTCCCTTAAAGAAAACTATAGGGCCAGATGGCTTTGCTGGCTTCATATAGGGAAGAAACAAACAATACCAATCTTTCACAAACCCTTTCAGAGAATAGACAAGAAGGTAAGTTCAAGACAAGAGGGAATCTTTTATGAAACTACTATTACTTTGATAACAAAATCAGGCAAGGACGAGAAAAGAAAATAAATCGATCCTACTCATGAACACAAATACAGAAAGTCCTAAACAAAACTCAGTTGTAAATACAAAATGCAATTTTCCACGTCAATAATTAAAGAATTAAAATAGAAAAAGCATATGTTCATCTCAATAGATATTCTTAGCCAACTATGAACGAAGGGAAGTTCCTTATCTGACCAAGGATATCAACAAATATCATACTTAATGGCAAAACCTTGAAAGCTCTCCCTTTGACCACGAACAAAAAACAGGATGTCCACCGCCAGAAAGGCAACAAAAAGAAATAAAAAGTAGAATAGGAAAAAAAAAATTATTTACAGATTAAGTAAAAAATCCAAAGAATATACAGATAATAGAATTACATGCCAGAGTTTATCAAGGTTGACAGATATACTAACATACAAAAATCAATTTCATTTCTATATACCTGCAACAGATGGTCAGAAAAGCAAATTTCATCAAAGGTAATATTTACGATAACACACACATGACATCCACAAACTAATAATACATGTAACAAAATGTTGTGGGGGGAAATTACAAAACTTTACTGACAAACGCTAGGACTATGTGAATGTAAGGGGTTATTTTTCCATATTAACAAATTTGAAGACTTAATTTTATAAAGACGCCACTTCTCCTGAAATAAATCTATAGGTTCAATGCAATCCCAGTCAAAACTCAAACAGACTTGTAAAATAAAATGTGACAAGGCCATTCTAAAATTTATACAGTAACCAAAGGGGCCAAAATAGCAAAGACTCTCCTTTTTTAAAAAGAACAAGGTGGGAGGACTTGCTCTACCCAATACTTATTATAAAGCTAACTTAATATAGTATATTATTTATGTAGGAAGAGATAAATCTAAAAGGCCAAGAGCACAGAAACAGACACACACCTACGTAGATACCTGATTTAAGACAAACATGACATAATAGAGTACAGGAAAGAACTTTTTCAACAAATGGTACTAGAGCAAATGATGGAGAAATGAAATGGACTTCTACTTCACACTTTAAGCAAAAATCACTCAAGACAAATGAAATGCCTAACTGTGAAAGAAAAAACTATAAAGTTTTTAGAACTGGAGAAGGGAAAATTTTCTTAAACACACAAAAACCATAACTTTAAGAGAAAAAGTTAATAATTTTGACTATAGTAAAATTCAGAACTTTTATTCATCAGACACCAAGAGAATGATAAAAACAAGCCACAGAAAGGAAGATATTTTAAACATAAACAAAAGACTCAAATCCTGGATAAATAACTCCTATGATTTAAAAAGACCGTTAATCTAAAAGAAAAAATGGGCAAAGGCACGAACTTCACGAAAGAGAAATCTAATGGCCAATAAACATGAAAAAAGGGCTCAATCTTATTAGCACTCAGGGAATTATTAGGAATCAGTAATGCGTATTAAAACCAAAGTGAGACACCACTACACATGTAACACTGGGAAAAAATTTTAAATCTTACAATAACTGATAACAGGGATGTGAAACAAGGGGAAAACGCACACACCTTGTTGGGATAAACATGAATAAACTATATGTTCATGGTCTGTTTCTACTCACAAAACTTGATACCAAATGTGTGTGAGTTTTTTCTCACACTAACATCCAGTTGTCCAATTTTCCAGATACCAACTGAGTGCCCTACAATTCAATTTTTACACTTATCAGACTCCACAGGTTTATAGGCTAAGTCCCATAGACTGTCCTCACTTTAGATGCCAGTTGCAAGTACTGGGTCTCCAGGTTAACCACACTTTTGTCCAACTCGGGTACAAATTGAGAGTTCCCATGTTCCCCATTCAGGGTTGATAATTTACTAGATAGTTCACAGGAAAAAAGCTCACTTATTTTTACCTGTTTATCATAGAGGATACAATCCAGGAACAGCCAATGGAAGAGATGCATAAGCCAAGGTTGGGAGTGGAGGAATATATGGAAGTTCCACGGCCTCTCTGGAAGTGCTACTCTCCCAGCACCACAATGTGTTCACTAAACCAGAAGCTCCCAAATCCCCAAATTTAGGAGGTTTTATGGAGAATTCATTACGTAGGCATGGTTGATTAAATCACTGGTGATTAGCTCGATTTCCAGCTCCTCTCTCCTTCCCAGAGGTCAGGGGGTAGCTTTAAAGTTCCAACCCTCCAATCAAACTTTGGTCTTTTTGGTGACCAGTCCCCATCCTGAAGCTATCTAGGGGTCCCAGAGACTAGTCATCTCATCAGCATACAAAAGACACTCATCACTCTAGATTCCCAGGGTTTCAGAATTACATGATAGGAACCAGAGACAAAGACCAATTATTTATTTATTTTTTACTATATCACAGTTCATTTAATGAAATTTCATACAGCAATGCCAATGGATAAAGTTATTTTTTTTTAATGGATAAAACTTAGAAAGTATTAAGCAAATGGAGAGACAAAAATACATATAATTCCATTCAAAGTTAAAAAATATGAAAAATTAATTATATTGTTTAAGAATGCTTATATAATGGTAAACCTGTGAAGGAAATGAAAGGATTATCAAAGGTTAGGATAGTAGTTACTCACAGAGCGGGGGAAAGAGATTTATGATTAGGCAGAAGAACACTGGGGACTTCCGGAATACCAGTAGTGTTCTAGTTCCTAACCTAGTGACTGGTTTTACAAGTGTTTATTGTACAATTATGTGTTAAATAATCATATATACTTTATGCAATTGTGTTATTTCACAATAAAATAATCCACTCCACATATAGTTAAGATACATTTTCATCGCTATATTATACATATGTGAAAAACAACACCTGCATTATAAATAGTATGAGTTTTTTTTACCTACATGTAGCAAATTGTGTAAACACAAGAAGTTAAACTTTTTAGTGATATCATAAAAAAATTCAAATAAGAGCTGTATTTTCCATTTTCATTTGCCAATCTACAGGCTAAATTAAGGATACCACTCTTACTCATTAAGAGATATGGGGAAAGGGTAAGACTACAAAAGAAAATTATTTACTAAAAGATGGTTTCTCAAATTTTCACCATCTGTGAATCACTTAATGGGCACATCACATAACATGATCAATTTGTGTAAAAATAGTCACTGCATTTTAAAACAAGTAAAACATTTAAGCATTAATAGTAGGATATTCTTATCAGTGAGAAAGATGATTGTACATTCTAACCATTCTATGTATATCCAGTAAATTTATTTTATTTGAATTAAATCAGAAAATTAATTCATTTATAGCTTGTCAGGAAGGTAGCAATGTTTGGTGGTGGCTCTATCAGACAATAAGGGATATGTACATAAAATGTTATAGGCTCTACCTTCAAATATTTCTGAACCTGCATATTTCTTCATAACATTCCTGCTACCATTCTAGACCAATAATCTGTTGCCTGGATTATTCAAATAGCCTCCCAATCTGTCTCTGTCACCCTTTTATCCTCCACCTTCAGACTATTTCAACACAGCAGCCAAAGTGATTCTGAAAAACCTAGATCTTCTCACTCCTTTGTTCAGAACTTTCAACAGCTCCTATTTTGCTCAGAGAAAAGGTAAAATCCTGGCAAGTCTACCAGGCACTCTAGCTGGTCCCCCATTACCTCTCTCGTAACTCTCTCTACTACTATAACATTTGCCTCCTTATTGTTCCTCAAATACATTAGGCTTCTCATTCACAGCTTTTGCTCTTCTGCTCCCTCTGACTGATCTTCCCCTGGATAGCTGAATGGCTCACTCTCTACTCTTTTTTGACTTTTCTTTGAGGTGACATCTGAGTAAAGGCCTCACTGATAACCAATTAAAACTGCAACTTTCTCTAACTCCATGCCTATGTACTTGGCTTGTCTTCTCCTTAGCATTTAGTACTATCTAGTATACTATATATTTTATTTATTTTATTGTCTATCTTTCCCCTCTAAAGTAAACTTCATGATGCTGGAATTTATCTGTTGGGTTCACTCATATCCCCAGCACTTAGAACAGTCTTGAAACAAGCAAGCTTTCATTCCGAAGTTTGTTAAACAAAGAAATGAAATTAAATCTAATATGGACCAGATAAGGAAGCAATTCTTCACTGTAGAGTGTCTTTGGTAATCTGTAAGATACTTAAGATTACACAAAAATATCATACTTAAAATATTTTAACCTAAGAGATATAATATTTTTAATCTACTCTTGTTGCATTAATTTGCATTTAAAGCATTTGGAAGTCATCTTAAATGTGCCAAATAATAAACCATTCATTTCTTTCTCTAAGGGAAGAAAATCATGTGTATGTATTCTTGGAATTGTTCTCCAATGGTCCTTTTTAGCCACACCAAAACACATTATTATTTAAAGTATTTATAGGAAACACAGTTAACTAGGCTTGTTGATTAGAAATACTGGCTTTGGGCTCAACAGAGCAATTTGGCTAGAGATGAATCTTTAGGAGGTATCTATGTAAAACTGAGAATTCATATAGTGAAGAGAAAGAGACAAAGAAGAAATCATGAGTGCCACTAACAAACAAGCAGGAAACAAAAGGTCAAAGGAAAATAAGAAAGGTGTGAAGACTGGTATCCGAGAAATAAGGGAACAGAGTGCCCTAACAAGGAAGTGTCAGTATTGTCAGAAACTACAGGGAGGTGACATAATAAGCACTGAAAGAAATCTCTAAATCTAAGAGCTCACTTGCGATTAAGAATAACTTTGTTTGGATAAATTTCGCCCATTTAAAGTATACAATTCAGTTATTTTTAGTATATTCGGAGTTGTGCAACCATCACCACTACCAAATTTCAAAACATTTTCACGAACCCCAAAAGAAATTCTTTACCTATTAGCAGTCACTCCTCATTTCCCCTCCCCAACAGACCCTCATTAGTGATTTTCAAAGAGGACAGTTTACTGAAGTGTGGAAAAACGAAAAAGTAAGGATTACAAGTAACAAAGGCATTTAATCTTTCAATTCTTTGACAGTAAAGAGAACTAAGAGAGGTACTGGGTATAGTTGAGTAAGAGAATCAGAAGCACAGATGCAAGGGGTCTGACGAGGTAAGGAAGAGACATCTTAGGAGGATGAAGTGATAAAGGTAAGAAACTACTAAGTCAATACCTAAAAATGGAAGACTGGGGGGGAGCCAGTGGTACGAAGCAGATTTACTTTTCATTATCGAAACTCTGATACAGAATTTTAAATATTTCCTCATTGGCAAGATTTACTATTTTAGAACGAAGGTGATAAATATATAATAGAGGGATTTTCTCTTATGTCAGGGGAAAAGATGAAACTGTAGCCATGACCTGAACATAATTAAAGAATGAATCATAGGAAAAGCTAAGAGAAGAGCCTTCTCCAGCTTCTTCACAAGTTTAAAGATGGATGTGCCTGGCCCGGCTCCTACATTCTTTAACCTCCATACCATACTTGAAATCATTCTTCGCCCGAGTACTACAATTAATAAAGGGCTTAATTCTCCCATTTTGACAAAAAGCAATGGACTACACTGTAGTCTAATAAGCACTAGCAGTCATTATACTACCTTCGGCCCATAGGAGCAACATTCTACACATAAAAGATTCACAACCAGGGCATTCATTCCGAACAACTTTCTAATCTGCGTATGTGCATAACTGTATGTATTCGGGAAGTAGACAAGTAAAGGGGGGATATAGTCACAGCAAGAGGCTCCTGTTGAAATAAATTTTACTGACAAAGCAGTTTTCAATCTAACTCAGAATCTCAACAGTAGCACTACTTTGTGGAGATAATTGCTGAACTTTGGACTACTTCATTGCTCATTCATTCAACATGAATCATTAAATATACTCTAACATCACCCAATTCCAACATGACAAGTTAACAGTAAGCTTTTTGTGTTGTGTTATGGTATATGCCTCCATTCTAACATGGTTTAAGGTAGGAAAAAGTAAAATTGAGTTGCAACTGAGAAACCCCAAACAAGGAATAATAATGAAAAAAATGACATAAATACTTCTGGAATTTTCCCCCAAAACTCCATTGGTTTCTATGACTAACAAAATCTTGTTTTCACATTACACCAACTGCATAAAATTGATAGTTCTGTAGAAGAGTGATAACAAAGAAGAGAAATTGATGTAGTTTAGCAAGACTCAAGCTCAAATATACCTCCCTCTTACTGTGTAATCTTGAACAAGCTACTTTATCTGCCTTTATCTTAATTTTCTTATCTGTAAAACATAAATCATATGCCGTAGTGTTGTAGGATTAAATATAAAATATATATATAAAATGCCTACTATATAACAGTGTTAAAAATGTGTCCAATTATTGAATAAGTATGTTCCTACCATTAAAAACCACAGCTTATTGCCAATAAATAAGCACAAGATGCTCAACGTCATCACTCATTAAGGAAATGCAAATCAAAACCACAATGAGATACCACTTAACACCTACTGGACTAGCTATAATTTAAAATAAAACAGAAAATAACAAGTTTTGACAAGGATGTGGAGAAACTGGAACCCTCATAGTTGGCTGATGTGACTGTAAAATAGTGCAGTTACTTTGGAAAACACTGTGGTGTTTCCTCAAAAATTAAACAGAATTACCATATGACCCAGCAATTCCATTTCTAGATATACCCCCAAAAGAATTAAAGAGAGACTTACATACCTGTACACAAATGCTCATTGAAACATTACTCATGACGGCCAAAAGGTGGCAACAACCCAAGTGGCCCTCAACAAATAGATATGCAAAATGTGGTATATTATATACAATGGAATATTATTCAACTATTAAGAAGAATAAAGTTCTGACACATGCTATGACATGTATGAAAACATTATGCAAGGTTAATAAGCCAGACACAAAAAGAACAAATACTGCATGATTCCACCTACATGAAATATCTAGAATATCTAGAGACAGAAAGTAGATTAGCATTTACCAAGGGCTGGAAAGAGAGGGAATGGGAAGTTACAACTCAATAGGTAGTTTCTGTTTGGGGTGATGAAAAATTCTGGAAATAAATAGTGGTAATGGTTGCACACTTGTGAAAATAATTAATATTTCTGAATGTACACTTAAAAATGGTTAAAATGACAAATTTTGTTACATGTCATGTACAATAAAAGTCATCATCTTAACAGAAACCACACAATTCCAGTCTTCAAAAACTTAATTCTAGAATCTTGCGTTTTTGACAATTATCAAATATCAATAATTTATATACATAAAATAATGGGAAACTAGGTCCAAGGTTTATGGGAATTCTCTGTACTATCTTAACAATTTTTCTGTAATCTGTAACTGTTCTAAAAATTAATTTTTTAAGGGAGCTTATTCAATCTCAAAAGCATATGTTTAATGAAAAAAGTCAGACTCAAAAGGCTATATATACTGTATGATGCCAATTTATATGACATTCTGGGAAAGCAAAACTACAGGAACATGAAAAAAAATCAGTTCTTGCCAGAGTCTGGAGGGTCAGTGGAAGGAATTACAAAGGGGCAGAAGGACACTTTTTGGAGTGAAAGAAATATTCTATATCTTGTGGGTGGTAGTTAACACACTGTCACTATTTCTCATAATTTATAGAGCTGTACACCTAAAGCAGATGGATTTACTGTAAGTAAATTGTATCTCAATAAGTCTGATTAAAAAAAAAAAACTAAACAGTCACATGTTATGTTCTGCATTTCAATAGAGGCAGACTAGAATTTCAGTCTGGTGTCATTCTGAGATCTAGTCAGATGAAACCAGGCTATGAAGTCTAAGCCAAAGAGCACCTTTTTCCAGCTCAGCACTGTAGTCTAAAACACACTTACACATTAAAAAGGAGTCAGAATAGTTATAAATTACATTATGAACACATATAAAGCGACTTAGTAAATCAATTTAGTTATGGTACTCATAGCACTATGGTTTTGTTTATAGGCATAATTAGGTCTCCTTCAGTGCTTATTTGGGGGGATACATATTTCACATATAATTCCCCCCAAACACTTTTTTCATAAAATATCTGAAAAAATGTTTTCCTGTCCCCTAATTAGACAGGTATTTTCCTAAGAGATTTTCTGTCTCTCCTATCAATGGCCAGGTTCTTTTCCCATCTCATCTCAAGATAAGTACCTGCACTAGCTTCTCTATTGTCTCCTCTCATTTTCCTCTCCCTTTTACCTTGAAAGAGGATTTTTGTCTTTTCTATTTCCTCATTCCACAGCAGAAGTTTAACAATACTTAACTTCTTCCTGCTTCTACTGTTATTTTCTGAAGGTAAACTGTCAATTTGTTTCAATAGGAAAATTTTAAAAAATTAGCCTTCTTCTATTAGGATTTCCCACACTGCAAAAATTTTAAGCAATTTTAACACTGCCTATTCCTTTATTTTCTTAGTCAAATTTCTCATCAAAACCCAACTCATTTCACAACAGGAACTAACATTACTCTGATGCTTTTACAGTCATCGACCTCTCCTTCAGTCCTCTTAAATGCATCTTCCACACTACTCAAGCCACACACTCACAGCCTGTGCTGAGATTTCCTGAATCATCCAAATAATATAAAATTTGAGCGTTGGCCTCTAAATTATTTATTGTGAATGTCTATTTATTCTCATCTCTTACTTCACCACTGCCCTGCCTTTAAATTTTCAAATAAGCCTTGCAAATCCTTCCTTAGACCTATACTTTATTTTCTTTTATCTAAGTTTTTCCCCAAGTTGTTCTCTTTGCATTGAAATAACTCTGGCCTTGACATCTCATCACCTTTTTCCTATACCAAGTTTAAGATCTAAACTCTTTACTCAAAAATCAAAAATCTTGCCTCATTAACTCTCATGTATTTTAAATATACCTATACTATCCCTTACAATTTTTCTTTCCCATTAACAATTTTTTATAACTACTTTCTGCTACATGTATTGTAACTGGTCTAAGTGGAATATAAACTCCCTAAAGGCAGGAAGTACTCTTCTCAAATATACACTCCAAAATCTGATAAGTGCTATGTATCTGAACACTCAAGTACTATATGAAGAGATGCAATGAAAAGAACATTAGGTTCTGCATTCTAAGAAATGCTTAAATTCAAGCAATTCCTCTAACATATTATGCTAAACAATGGGCCTTGTTTTCCTCTTTAAGAAAATAAGAAAAACACCTGTCCTATTTACTTCACAGAAAATAAGGCCTGTGGAGGGAAAAAGCGTTAGTTAAGCTATAATCACCAGTCAATATACATGTAAGGATAATATTTACTTTATCACTGTTAGTCATTGGTATTTGTTTAAAATAAGTCTGTTTTTTTAAAACCAAACTCACTGCATAGCAAATTGTGACTCAGCATTATACAACATTTATTCATATCAATAATGCAACTTTTGTCGTGTAAGACTAACAGAGCTATATGTTTAACAATAAGGATGTTAATTTTATAGTATCTTAAATGCATTCTCAATGTTAAAAGATAAATACTTGCTGCTTAGCCATAACTGCCTTCGAATCTATTAAAATCAAGAATGTTTAAAAATCTCATTTGTTTTTGTACCTAAATAGCTGAATTTAAAATTTTAAGGAATCCAAAGGGTAGTTTAAAATTGCATAAGTCTTTTTAATTGGTTAAAATGTCCATGTGTTCTCTCCCATTGTGTTTTGAATCCATCACATGTGACAACGAATTGCAGGAAAAAAGGAAGAATACAAAATATACATAAATGCACAAAATAAAGATACTCTACCAGAGAGACAAGGAAAACAAAATTTCTCCTAGTCCAAACCATAACCCTATGAACAACCTGAAAAGTATCCTACAGCAATAACATTTCCAAGTATGACCATAATTCCAATAAAAAGAGCATCATGTATGAATACTATCAAAATGATTAGAAATTATAAATTACTGATAATACATTTCTCATAGAAGTTGCTTTTTCTTTTCAAACAGGACTAGATTAAAAAGCAGAATTTTCATACAGTAGATCTGCACTGTCCAGAATGGTAGCAACGAAACACATGTACCTACTGAGTGTCTGAAATGTAGCTAGTCCAAAGTGAGATGTGTTGTACCAGATTTCAGACTTACCAAAAAAAAAAAAAGTAAAATATCTTACACATGTGGTTCTCATTTAATATTTCTACTAGATAGCACTTATTTCATAGTCAACTCTCAAATTAAAAAAAAAAAGATACCAGAGGTACTAAGCATCTTATTTAATAATATCTCATTGCTTGGTAGTATCACAGCAGTGTCTAGAACCTGATCGCCTTAATCTCACCCTCATTAATAGAAGGAATTCATGCCTTAAGACTCAATCTGAACATCATCATCCTCATCAGGTGCATTCTCAGTCTCCTTCTCAATCTCCCAGTCCAGGTGATGACATCCTTTTTTCGTAGATTTGAATCTACCACTGCCCTTATAACCATATTGTTATAATTTATAAGTTTGTTTCCCCAGATGGACTAGAGAACTTCTTCAGGACAAGCACTGTCTTATTCATTTTTCTATCCCTAGAACTACTGCAGTGCCAGGCACCCTTACAGGGCCTCTGAAAACAATTAAATCTTTCAGAGGGTCAATTTTTAGCTCTTTTGAGGTACAACTAACAAATCAAGTCATGTGAATGCACAGCACTAAAACATTCACCTTTATTATTAAATTCTTTTTGGAATATGGCAAATATATAATTAAAATGATTAATTTGTTATGAAAGAAATACAAATTACAAAGCATTAAAAAAAGTGCTTTGCACTGCTCCTCTGAAAAGTTTGGTCTGATGCTGATATGAACTCTGAGCTCTTGGGAAATCCAACTCTCATATTGGGTATAAGTTCACTAAGCAATGTGCTTACTAAGCAAAAAAACATTGTGCAAGATGAACGAAAGATTCCTGGACACGGGAACTGATGCAGCAATCTTCAATTAATAGAAAATTTCAGAACCATTCATGGCTTAAGGAAGAAACAAAGAATCACATGCTTAATATACTGCTAATTACATAGTTATAGTTTCTAAAATTCCTAAATGCAAGTATACCGATTTTCACATTCCATAAAACAGAGAAAGCAGTGAAACTTATAGATGAAAAAATTATTGGTTTCCAAAAAATACTGCAAGCAACATGCATATAAAATACAAATAGTAACATTTTCATAAGAAAAAAAATACTTTAGAATCTATTAAATTTAGGCAAAATTACCTGTAGAAGAAGCTCTATATGTGCTTTATACCTATATAAAATCACTTTTGAGTTGAGTTAAATAATAAAATCTCTATTCTCATTCAGTTATGCTGTTCAGTACTCAGACTGTCTTAATGTTAAAGAAGCAAATTATATAATTGTATTAACCAATGTTACCTCAATAAACTTAATTTGAAAAAAAAAAAAAAAAAAAGCAGCAGTTACCTTCAACTGTACCCTCAACTAAGGCCATTCAGTCTAATCTGCTACTATGAATAAGAGCAACAACCCCAACCACTGGCAGAGCTAAGTTTCCTGTAGAGAGTTGTCCACAGGCCAAGGAAGCAAAGGTACAAAGTCTCTCCTGGAATCAAAGCTCCTGGACCTCTTAACGTGCAGCCTTCCCCCTTTAAACTATGTCTCCCCCACTCTTCTAAGAATAACTTTCTTTTTTCTTCATCTTTTCTGATCTTGGCTTTGATGTTCCAATATATTAAACAATTTTCCCAGCACAACTTTTCTGTGTGACACCCACCTGGAAAGATTTTAGGGTACCTCTTTAATAGGTAATCTTGTTCAAAGAGGAAGGCCTCCTTCTTTACTCTCAATACAACACCCACTGTTAAAAATAAAAATATAATTACAACCTCAATGTCCAGGCGAATATAGGCAAAGAATAACCACTGGCTCCTTCTTCCACGTTCGTTATCTCCAGACTTTCCTCTTCACTTAGTTCTCTTTTTATTTCCCTTTTCAATCCCTGCTCCTCTCCCCGCCCCGAAAAAAAAAAAATTCCACAACTGAAGAATCTCGTTTTTAAAGCCAAACCATTAAGTGAGGAAAATAAGTATGTGCTTTTTACAATTATTCATTGTTTCTCCGTCACTCGGAGTTAATCTGACCGCCCTCCCAGAAAGATGATGCGCTAAATACGCAGTGAAATAATACTGTCTTCCCAAAGCAAGTGGATTCGCGAGAAAAAGGCAACCGCTGGGAAGGAAGAAGAAAAAAGATCATTAGCCCCCAAAGCCCGAGATGGGACAAGGAGGTGAAAAGAAATGGGGGGAGGGGTCATATGTGAGAAGCGCAACACACACACACTCGCCAGAACTTAACAATTCAACAAGGAAATAGGACCGGCCACTGCAGCTCCAGCCCCGTCCCGAGGGACAAGGGGGTGGCCTCCCCTTACCCCTCTTTTGGAAAAAAACTAACTCCCAGCTCCCCTTCCCGTCTCCGACAAGAGGGGCCTGGTTTAAGGGCGCGGGCCCCTCGCACCTTCGGCAGGGCAAACGGCGGCGGCCCGGGTGGAAGCAAGGCCTGGAGGGAGCTGAGTCGGGCTGGGGCAGAGCCAAGAGTACGGGATGGAGGGTCAGGGGCGGGCACCCGCGGAACTGGGGGCCCGGCAAGGGATCTTTCCATCCCGGGATCCCCGGGCACTTCGCCGCCCTTGCAGAGCAGAGTTCCAGGCCCCCGCCCCGCCGCACTCGCCGCTCCTCACCTCACGCAGCCTGAGCCTCCGCCTCCACCACAACCCCAGCCGCCGCAGCCGCCACTGTCCGAACCATTTTTCCGCTCAGCCGCCTCAGCCGCGGCCGAAAGCTTCGGCGGACTCCGCGGCCAGCCAGGCACAGAACGTCACTTCCGGCCAGGGAAGCACCGCCTTCCACGCCAGGCTTCTTCCGGATTGGCTGGTGCAAACGAGCTACCTGAGGTAGTGGGTGGGGCTTGGGCGCGTCCGGTGAGGCGCCTGCTGTGATGGTGGGGGCTAGGGTCCGATGTCCCCCGCTCCCTCGAGGAATGTCGAGCGGGTTCTGGGTGTCTGTCCCGGCAGCCCCGGAGTAGGACTGGGGCGCCTTCGTGGACTCCAGCTGGGCGTCCTAATCCCCGCCAACCACAAGTACTCTATTGTTTCCGTGCCCTCCTCCCCGGGCAGCTCCGCGCTGCGGCTCCCAGATTTGCGGCCGCGGGATTAGTTTGTGATTGGAAAACTGAAAGGAGCAGGCAAGATACAAAATCATTCACCCCAACCAGCATTGATCGAGTCATCACGGAGGATCAGGTGCTGTGGTGTGTGCGATTCGTGACCCATAACGTGAATAGTGTAAAGCGCTTTCGCAAGCGCTCATTTAATCCTCACAACGGCCAGGTAAAGATAGCCCAATACCTCCCAGCCGGATGGCTCTTTTCTACGCTACAAAATATCTTCACATAAAATCTCAATAATACCTTCCTAATGAGAATTGAATGAGATTCTGCTTCTAAAACGGGTTGCGCGCAAATGTTAGATTAAAAAATTACATAACCATGTCAAGCAGATAGGAAAACTATCACTTACAGATGGTGAAGCTGGGGGCGGGATTCAAACTGAGTTCTTATTCCAATCCGTAGCATTTTACATCTGTCCTTTAAATAGTAAGAGAAGGGGGGCCGTGCCTTCCAGAGATTCACAATCTAATGTGGTAAAGTGATTTGAACTGCAATTCTCAGTTAAAAAAAAAAAAGCGAGAAGGCTGTAACAAAGAAGTAAATTTACCTACTTCCAACACATAGTAGAAAGAAAGAAAAGCTGATATTTTCCTCTCTCTCTCTCTCTCTCTCTCTCTCTCTCTCTCTTTCTCGCTCTCTCTCTCTCTCTCTGGAGGATGTGAAGTGGATGAAACATTCTAACATATATAATAAATATGCCAAGATGAGTTGCTTTATTCTATGTAGAAATTTAGAAGCAATGATTATTCCTTGTGACTGTGACTACCAGTCCACCCACACTTCCTACTCCCAACTTTCACCCCCGCCCCCACCCCATATACACACTTCCAGGCAGGCTTTACACACCCTAGAAGAATGTCCCTTAGGAATTCACTTAGTTCCACAGCATTGTTCTGCTTTATCTTCTCATCAAAGGAGGAATTTCTAGACTTGGCAGCTCTTTCATAAGATTAAAAGAGAAGGGGAAACCAATTTATCTTGGGGCTGTTTCCTAGCTTCTGCTCCAGAACTGAGTGTGCCTTCAGAAAAGAAGAGGGCTTCAGAGAACACTGTGTCTTGGGAGATTAACTTTGACTTATTTGTATTTTTCTTATGAGAAATATTTTCTCTGAGTCCCAGGAGCAGAGGGCCTTTGCTTGAGTGAATTCCTTATTGCAGTTCCAACTTCATTATTTTCTTATAGCTCTTGTATGGTCGATACTTAGTAGGCTCTAATTGTTGCAGGATACTCGGACAGAGAGACAGGACACAGAGACAGGACACAGAGGCAATAAGCAGAAAGTAGCGATTACTGGTGCAGGCACCTAATCAGCGGATTCACGTCCAAAGGCTGAGCCCCTCATCGCAGTGAGGCTTTCCTTTTTATACATATCTTATACTGCCTCATAGTAAAGTGTATTTTGTTTCGTTGGTGGGCCGTAAGGGGAGTGACCGACCAAGGCAGGTGGTCTGTGGGAGTCAACTGTGACACTGAAAATCCCCTACCTATTATGAGAAGGGAAGTGAACAACTTTCAACTATTAAAGGAAACGATTAGCTTGGCCTCCACTATCACATTCCCCTCTTTGATGCCCAGGCCCAAAATTGGATCAGAGAGCATCATCTTCATCCTGTTCTTGGTCTAAGGGCTGATATTTTCATATTGTATGACCTGACTACCTATCCTGATTCCTTTTTTACATTTCAGGGGTTACATTCAAGGGTGAGCTTAGGATAAACAGCCTTAGGGGTATGTTGGCCATCTTGGTGAGGTGTTGCCATCCTCAGGCTTCTGCCACACATGGATCAGTCAGCTTCTGGTGTGACCAAAGTGGGCTGATGTTCTTTCAAGCTGCAAGTCCAATTGACGACTTCTTTCAGAGGGTTAGCCTGAGGTGCTCTGTGGAGTCTGAAATGTACTCCCAGTCTGTGGGCACTGGCTTAGGCCTGCTATGGTGAATCCAAGGCTTTGTCTCGGCAACCTTTACTGCAGTGGGGGTGGACAAGATAACAGTGAATAGACTCCTTCAAAGAGGCTTTAAGGGTTGGACATTCTATTCTTTGACCCACACCGAATCTCCTGGCTTAAAGGAAAGGGCCTCAGTAGTCAGACTAACAGGCAGCCTTTCCCTTAACCCAGTGGTTGCAAAGTAGAACCCAGGGCTTGTAACTGCTGTCTCAGAATCAATTCACCTATTTCCTTTAGGTCTCCTTGTATTTCCTTGATAAGCAAGGATGGTTGCCCATACAGGATCTCATAGGCGGAGAACCCAGTCTTCTTGGTTGGGGCTGACCTGATTCTTAATAATGCCATGGGGAGGACTTTGTCCCAATGTAGCTTGACATAATTTTCCCAATTGAGTTTTTAGGGTCCTGTTTATGTGCTCTACCTGTCCCAAACTCTGTGGTCAATAGGCAGAACAATTTCTTGGTGGAGCAGTTTGGCTACTTCTCAGGACTTCTCAATCCAGGGGTTTAAGCCTCTACCCAACTGGAATATGAGCACACAAAGACCAATAGGTACTTGTATCCCCGGGATCGGAGCATCTCAGTGAAGTTTACTTCCAGGTCTTCGAAGGGTGTTCCTCCCACACCCTGGACTCCTAGAGCGGCCCGTGGCCCCTGTTGTGGGTTGTTTTGAGCACATACCTCACCTTGTTCACACACTACTCGGGAGATGCTGGAGAGCCAGGGGATGTAGAAATACTGGCCCAATGTGGTTTCAAGAGCCATTCAGCCGATGTGGGTCCTCTGATGGAACTGTCTGACAAAGGCTTGGGTTAGGGCCTCAGGAATTGCTATTCACCCATCTTCAAATTTCCACCATCCACTAGAGAGGTAACTCCCATTTTCAGTCTTAAATCAGGCATCCTCGTGCTGTGAGTATTCAGGGTCCCACTCTGCTAAGGCACTGGGAAACAGGGCAGGAGTCAGAGCTGTTGGTTCTGTTACTCTCTTGGAGGCTGCGAGCTTTGCTTTGCGATCCACTTTGCAGTTTCCCTGTATGTATGCATTGATGTCCTGGCCAATGACTGCTACTCTCTTAGGGGCCCATACAGCATCCGGGAGCTCAAAGATCTCCTTTCCATATTTTATGCCTTTTCTCCCTGAGTTGATTAGGCCTTTTTCCTTATATAAGGCCCCGTGTATGTGGAAGGTGGTAAAGGCATATTTAAGGGCTCAGATCAGTGCAATGAGCTCTGCTTTCTGGGCTGAGGTTCCCCTAGGCAGAGGTTTTGCCTCAATGGTGGAATGTAGGGTCACCACAGCATACCCTGCAAGGCATTCTCCTCCCTTTCACAAAGCTGCTACCATCAATGTAATATTCCACTTCAGGGTCCTTGAGGGGCTGGTCTGTCAAGGCCTGAGCATTTAAGATCCCTGCCAGGGCTTCCTCTAGCCACTTTAAAGCAGCCTAGGTGACTTGCTGGTGTTCCTTTGCATTGAAGAGGGTCAAGAAGACCTGACAGCAATTGGCCCAGGTAGGCTTATGTGTCTAGGATGATGAATTGCAGTAGATCAATCATGGCCTGAGGCTTCTCTGTGAAGGAGGGAGTATGATTTTTACTGCTGCTTTCAGTTGGGTTCTAGTCAGGACATAGGGGGTCAGGACAGGAGGTGGCAGAGAATCTACAGAGGTCAACAAGGATGGGGTGTTGGTGGATTTTTCATGCAGACAAAGATCTCAGGGGCGTAGCCAGCTGCTCCGGGGCCCTTGGCAGGGGTGGATAAATGGGAGTATACAGTGGTGGGGTCTCCTCTGGCTTACTTGGCAAGATTGGTTTCTTTTCTTTAGGTCGGCATTTGGAGGTTGCAGTGGCCCGGGCCAACATTACTTTGCAATTCTCTTCTAGACAGGCTCTTAACCAAGGGGGTTGGGTCAGGACCACATCTTGCCAACTATCAATATAAGGGAACTGGTCTGGATGACTGGGATTCCCTACAATGACCTGATAGACTCTGGCTATGACTGCCTTGTCCAGGGATCCTTCCGATGGCCTCTCTACATCAAATGAGGGCCAGTCTACCTCACGGAAAACACAAAGTTTCGGGGGGTTGAGCTTCATACTATAATCTTCTGAAAAGGCCTCTTTAAAATTCTTTATCATACATCTTAAGGAGGTCTGCTTACTCTCTTGTCCACCCATATTTGGTAGACAAGACGCGCTTAGGGATTCACTTTGCCTGTTTCTGGCCGCTCCCCATATGGGGATATTTCAGGTGCCTCTTAGCAATTGGTGGGGTGGTATAAAACCCTGACTTGGATCACCAGAGCAAACTCCTCACAGAGATCCAGTGATACTACCCTAAGCCATATGAAGTTCACTGCAGACCCACAGATAAGGGCTCAACTCTCACTTTGCGGCCAGGCCGCGTCTCATTCACACTCAGGCACCATTCATTCAAACACCACCCTCTGCACAAAATACCTGAGAGGTCACGGTTTCATCTCCCTCCAGAGACTACTTGGGTGACCTCGGGAGTTGATCAGACTTCCCTTCTGCCTCTTTAGGGGAAGGTCAAATACCTGGACCTGGTCCTCACCAGTTTGTCAGGCGGTGCTCCTGCACTGGTTCCTGCACCTCACCAGGTTCTGTTGTGTTCTCGGAGCTGCCGCCCTGGTCCACTGGAAGAGTCGTTTTCCCCTACGGACAACAGGTCTGCTGGCACCAGGTGGAGTTCACTTCTCCCAGTGTCCTGGGGGCCAAATTCTGATGACAACAGAGGCTAAAACTCGCCGTCTCTGATCCCTGACAAGCCCCTAGAAATGTTGTAGGATATTCAGACAGAGAGATGGGACACCGAGGCAATAAGCAGGAAGTAGTATTTATTGGTACCGGCACTGGTTCAGCGGATTCACATCCAAAGGCTAAGCCCCCATCGCAGGCTTTCCCTTTTATATACATCTTATACTTTCTCACAGTAAAGTGTATTTTGATTAGTTGGTGGGCCATAAGGGGAGTGACTGACCAGGGCTGGTGGTCTGTGAAAGGTCAGCTGTGACACTGAAAAGCCCTTCCTTACCTATCATAGGAAAGGAAGTGAACAACCTTCAACTATTATAGGAAAAGGTTAGTTAGCTCAGCCTCTGCACCACATGATAGACCAGAAAAGTCCCAATAAGAATAGGAAGAAAGGAAGATTGGTGGTTCTCCAGATCCCAAAAAAATAGCATTTAAAAATTGCCAGATATCAAGAATCTGAACTGGTAGACTTCCCTGCCTGGCAATGGGCATATGAAGATGGCATAAGTAAACAACAGAAACAGACTTCTAGGAGAAAGTGCATACTGGTGCTGCCGTCACTTGGAACCAAATAGAATATAGCTGGTATAGCTGGCAGCTGGTTCTTCTCTTTCCCTTCTCCCACTGGCTTCTGTCGATATAAGAACGTCCAAACTTGTAGAGAATTTTTATAAAAATTCGAGCCAAATAGAAGAAATGCCTGGAAGCAAGAGCACAGCAGACTGAAAAAAAAATGCTTCTTAGAATGACAGCTTGCAGTTTCTTTTATGCACTTGGAATTAAGGAAGGAACTATGGAAAATTACAGAAAGGCGGGAGAAAGCAAGGTAGAGATTGGATAACAGGATAATTAAGATTATGTGCTCCCTTGGGGGTGGTTATGACTCTAAGACATCTGAAAAAGGATTACTCTGGCATTTCAAAGGTGCATTAACCTAGATGCACAAGAATAATGGACAAAGCTTGCTTAAGGCAAAGATGAACCCTAAAGAAGTTATATGCCTGGGGCATGACTACCCACCATGACCTGCCCAGTTAGGAATTTATGATCAGATCTCCCTGTGGGGTTACTTTCCATCGAACCCCTTTTTCATCCACAATTCAGTCTGAAGAATGCATTGATGACCAACCTTTTGGTCAGATAGTGTGGTCTCATAGCACTAACAAGGTTTATTCCTAGGAAGTCTCAGGATCGACATCATCTTGTTGAAATGGGGCAATACCATACCATGGGATGTGAGTTGAGGGTGGGTTTCCCCCGCCAAAAAGAAGGGCAGGTAAATGGAAGGAAGTCAGGTCTTACAACCTTCATTGTAAAACAATAACAACAACAACAACAACAACAACAACAAAAACCACTCTGGATTATTTCTATCCTCTGAATTATCATGATCTAAGTTTTGCTATCGATCTCATTTTTCTGTATTTCGCATCTAGTATAACATTTACATCAGTGATCATAAACAGTTGGACTATATAGAAAAATCCAAACAAGTGTAACTATTATTATGACTACTATCATTAGCAAACAGGTAAAGACAATCAAACAAAATGATATCTGAGTTAAACATCAATCCATAAGTATACAGACCTTGTTAATGTCTTGGGATAGTTGTCTACCTCTGATGTTGAAACTGGAGCACAATCAAGTCTGGGCTTTGTGTTGCCTGGAACACTCAGCCAGTAGACTGACGCAGGAGTTGAGCTACTTAGAATAAGTGTTTATTGTTGGGGCACTGATGATCTGAGAAGGCAGCAGGTGAACACCTTTAAAAACAGCCTTCCTTTCTCAGTCCAGTTTAGGATATTTAAGGGAAAATCTAGGCATTATTCCAGGGATTATGTGACATTTCAGAGGGTCTGTTGTGCTTCATGGAGACTTCCCTCTGGCAACGTGGTCCTCCAGGGCATTTGCAACCCAGGAACAAAGATGGGAGTAGTCTGGAAAGAATGCTAGACCATAAAGATTGTGATCAATAAGCATAAAGGCATTAATCATAAGTTTCAGGGCAATTTTCTGTGGCAGGGAACATTCTAAGCTCTGGGTCAAGCTGCAGGGGACAATCTATTTTAAGCTTTAGGGTGAGGAAAAGTGAGGCTGAGGGTGCCGTGAGGTCTCTACTAAGGGTCCCAACCTGGTCCTTCTTCAGTGCCAGCTGCTTCTCATCTTAGAGGAGTCTTTGGTGTCTGTCATAGGCGGAATTAAGCATCAGACAAAGGTAGATGTCCATTTGTGGTTAGGTGCCTGAAAAGGTCCCTTCCAACAAGGTTGGAAAGTGTTTTTTATATGATATTATTTCTAAAAAACAAAATCTCCACGTGGCAGTCAATAACTTTCAAAGTCTTTGTCTCCTGGGAGCTCACTTTGACAGATAGCAGTTACCAAGTTGGCATTTTCTTAAAGCGGCTTTATCAAACCTTGGCAATAGTGTAAGACGTCCCTTTTCAATAATGTCAGCTCATAAATTCATTTAATTTAAGTCCAGCTTAAATGCACTGTGATGAATGAAGGAAAATAAAAACCAAAAAATGGATTTTGCCAGGAAGTCTGAAAGAACCAAGTGGCTGTCTTGGATTTCCTATAGCCCTATTTTTTTTTTTTTTCCTTTTTAGTATATGTGCTGCTGAAGTGAGCACATTCTATTTTTTTTTTAATTTACAGCCATTGTTTATCCATATAATATACCCTAGAAGTTTTTCATCACTTATTTTACATTGCTTCCCATGTGATTTAACATAAAAATCAGATCTTTTGAGGTGTTCCAGAGACCCTCTGTAACACCGCAAAGTTATTCCTACATATATTGAGATTTTAACACTTAGAACCTCAATTTCTTATGAAAACTAAGAAGTCAAACTTATGAAGACATTTTATAGCCTCTATAAACATAGTCTCCCTTACTGGCTTATACATTTCATAATTTTAGAAACATATGCTTCCTCAACAAAAATACAAGACATTTCATTGACAGATAAGCCCAAAGTAGGAAAACCTGCGTTCACTGATTAATGATTATTTTCTTGTAAACCCAGGTAAAATAAAGACATGTCTGTTTTACTTAAACCAACAAATTTAAGCTGGCTTTTATTTATTAAGGATTAATCTTAGATCATGTAAACTTGAAAAGCTTTGAGTTAGTTTCTATATTTCTGAGAATTTTAGAATAACCAAATCCTTACAAACTTGCCTTTAAATTAATTGACAAAACCATCCAAATGTGGAAAATTATTTAATATTTACAACATACAAAGATAGACACAAACAGAGACCTTTTAGCCATGAGAAAAGCTCATGTGTTTATAAAAGAACGGTTGGATCCAAAGATTGAAGGGATTTACAATTTATATCTATCCTTCATAAGTCAAGTTCCAAATGACCTTCCGTCTTAAAATAAGGACAGCCATTTTTAATACCTCAAAGAATTGGGTTGACATCTAAATGACATCATAAGTAGATCCATTTATCTAAATCCTCATTTTAAAGCTGTGAAAGACCAATTAAATAAATGCTTTTCTTTCATTCTGCCTAATTACATAGTCAGCTTTTTATAATTGTGCACACAAAAGATTACTTTAGAAGTATCAAAAGATCCTCATTTTGGCCATCTTAGTATTAACGAGGGGCTGACTGTTGTGGGGCTTCTTGGTGTTGGAGGCACAATTTCCCACATTAACTTTAAGTTTTCCTTTGAGAGCTTTAGAGTCTGAACAAACTTCTAGGGAAAACAAAACTTTATGTGCATGTCTCCAGTTGAGCAAAATGTGGTAGGTATCCCTATAGAACTGCTTCATGCCCTAGAGGAAATTTTTCTCAGGTAACCCCACAAAGATTCTTAGTCACTTAAGAGTACCCAAGCAATGGCCAGTGAGAGCCTACTAGACGCTAGTGGAACTGCAATGCTTTCCAATGCACAGGCCCCTTTCTCAGGGTAAACACATTCCAGGGTTCCCTGCCCTTCACAAAGAAAAGAGAACTCTCCCTAGGGCTCCCACTGGCTTCTCTGGGATTGGTTGCATTACCGCACTGGATGCCTCGCAGCACCCATCTTCATCACTCCAGTTCTGGTGATCTGAACAACTATCATCACTCCTTAACCATCTTCAGGATTTTTTTAAGAACAACTCAAATAAAGTCATGGACCTGCTACTTAAAGCAAGGAGGCCTGGGATTCCCCAATAGGCCAAGGGGATTTTAACAGCAATAACGTAGCTAAAAAAGGAATAAGTGAACCTATTCCTTTCTCCTTTTCCAATATTGTATCCCCAACCAGTAGGAGAACTCCACTGGGTCCTCTACCACGCAATTTAAAAGATGTGGTCTCCACCTCTCAAAAATCATTACCTAAGGTAGATAACACAATCATAGAGAAATGACACTCAGAACATTAAATGCATAGATGATGAACATTTAATGTGACATTTGTAGAAGGAATAGAAAATGTTTGCCTCGGGGAGAAAAGTATCGAGCTCCCTTTTTCAATATGTCAGGCACTATATTCTGTGCTGAGAATACAGTAGTGAACAAGACAAGATGTCTTTGCCCTCATAAAGCTTAGAGCCCAACAAGGGAGACAAACATTAGACACTTAATTAAGCAATTATTTAATCTCGATGGTGGTGATAATGGTATGAGAAAGCTGCAGGGTTATTAGGTTTCGGATGGAAGGCAGAAAGGCATTCCCTGAGGAAGTGACATTGAGCTGAAATACAAAGGATAAGTAGAAATTGAGTGAGGATGAAGGGAAAAGCATCCCAAGCAAAGGGAACAGTGTGTGCAAAGACACTGAGAGAGGAAGGAACATTTTTCAACTGAGGAACTGAAAGGCCAACGTTGCCGTTGTACTAGAAACAAGGGGGAAGTAGCTTTAGATGCAGTGGTGAGACAGGCAGATCACCCTAGGCCTAATAGACTGTATTAAGAATTTAGGTCTTTATCCTAAGAATGAGGAGAAGGATTTTAATTTCTCAAATGATCTAAGTTACATTTTTAAAAGATTTCTTAGGTGTGGGTAGAGAATGGTATAGACAGAAGCTAGAGAGGATGTGAGCAGCCAAGTTTGGAGGTTATTACAACAATGTAGGGAAGTGAATTTGGTGTAAGACATAGTAAATATAAAGCTGACTATGCCAAGGGTTCCTGTGCTTGGAAATAGTCAAGTAGGTGAAAGAGACTTAGAAATAATTCTGATATAGTGTAGTAAGAGCATTAACAGAGATGGGTGTAATTTTGGAAGCTCAGGGGAAAGAAGAGGGGAGAATGGGTTTGTCCTGTTGCTATATATCAAGTTACCCCCAAACTTAGCAGCTTAAAGCAACAAAAATATACTATCTCACAGTTTCTTTAGTCAGGAATCCAGGCATGGCTTTGGTGGGTACTTTTGCCTAAAGGTTTCTCATGAGATTTCTATATGCTGCCAGTCTCATCTGAAAGACTGAATGGGGAGAAATCCACTTCAATTTTCACTCATGTGGTTGTTAGAAGGTCTTGATCTCTTGAAACATGGGCCTCTCCACAGGGCTGCCTCACAACATGAAAGCTGCTTCTTCCAGCATAAGTGACCAAAAAATAGCAAGAGAAAACATGAGTGTATGACAGAAAGTACTCCTGGACAGAAGCCATAGTCTTCTTGAAACCTAATCTCAGAAGTCATATCCCATTACTTCTGTCATACCCAATTCATTAGAAATGAGTCAATAAGTCCAGTCCATGTTCAAAGGGAGGGGAATACACAAAGGTGAGGAATATACAAAGGCTTGAATACTAGGAGATGGGAGTCGTTGGGGGCCATCCTGGAGGCTGACTTCCACAGAAGGTTTTACAGAAGAGGCAGCACTTGAAGTGGTTATACTGCAGTTTATTGGAGCATCTCAGGAGGAAGGACATTCTAGGCAAAGAAAAGGAAATGTGCAAAGAGATTGAAGTATGAAAGAACTTCATGTGTTCAGGGGTCTGTTGTTGGCCATTCCATGACCAGGAGAGGGGAACTTAGGGCATATCACTGATTTACTTGAGGAAACATTGAGGAGGAAAAATGTTGGTTGAAAGATAATAAATTTACTTCTATGAATTCTACCAATATACTTACATCTTTGTGAAAAAAAAAAATATCCACATACGCAAGGATATTAACTGAAGCATTGTTGTCTTAGTTTAGTAGGGCTTCAACAACAAAGTACCACAAATTGAGTGGCTTAAACAATAAATTTATTGTCTCTCAGCACTTGAAACTAAAAGTCTGAGATCAAGGCGTCAGCAGGATTGGTTCTTCTGATAGCAGTGAGGGAAGTATCTTTTCTAGGCCTCTCTCTTTGGCTGTTTTCTCCCTGTGTCTTCCTATCATTTTCCCTCTTAAGTGTCTCTGTCCAATTTCTTCTTCTTATAAGGGCAGCAGTCATATTGGATTAGGGCTCAACCTGATGACCTCATTTTAACTTGATTATAACAACTCTATCTTCAAATAAGGCCACACACTTTAATACTAAAGATTAGGACTTCAACACATGAATTTTGGGAGCAATGTAATTTAATCCATAATAATCATATAGTAGGAAAAGAGTGAAAACAACCTAAATGTCTATCAATAGGGAATGGGCTAAATATGTAATCTTATGTCATAAAATGGGAAATGGAAAAATATGCAGCTGTTAAAAAGATACACTGATAAGAAAAAAATCTCCAATATGGAATAATCTCCAGTATATTCTGTTAAAGAAACAAGCCAAGTTGCCAAATAATCTGTGGACTGTTAGTATTTATGTTTAAAAAATGGAATATGTTGTAATAGGATACCTCTAGAAGGATACACAAGAAACTGATAATAGTAGATATGTCTATGAAGAGGACCCAGGAGGCTGGGGGTGAGTAATAGGAGAGAGCCTTCCTTAGAACTGTATACTCCTTTTGTACAGATTGACTTTTTTTTTTTTTTTTATCATGACCATGTAATACTTTCAACTTAAAAAAGAAAAAAATGTAAAAGAGCTTAGGAATTTTGGCATCAAGTATATTTAGACTGCACCGGATGCTAATACACTTT